>NC_081356.1:52614816-52967183 GCF_030684315.1 Stegostoma tigrinum | reverse complement strand
GCTGCAGATGTGGTCACTACTGTTCTCAATGGGATCAGCTAGCTCCCACATCATACAGCTACAACACATCACCCGATTCTAGGTAGCTGTGGAAGTCGGTGGGCTTGAAATGGACATCAGTTACAAGCTGGTTGCCTGAGATGGAGACTGAGAGGTCCAGGAAGGTGAGGGATGTGCTGGAGATGGCCCAGGTGAACTGAAGGTTGGGGTGGAAGGTGTTGGTGAAGTGGATGAACTGTTCGAGCTCCTCTGGGGAGCAAGAGGCAGTGCCGATACAGTCATCAATGTACCGGAGGAAGAGGTGGGGTTTGGGGCCTGTGTAGGTGCGGAAGAGGGACTGTTCCACGTAACCTACAAAGAGGCAGGCATAGCTGGGACCCATGCGGGTGCCCATGGCGACCCCCTTAGTCTGTGAAGTTGTTGAGGGTGAGGATGAGTTTGGCTAGGCGGATGAGGGTGTCGGTGGAGGGGGACTGGTCGGGCCTGCGGGACAGGAAGAAGCGGAGGGCCTTGAGGCCATCTGCATGCGGAATGCAGGTGCATACGCCTCCTCCCACCCACACTCCTGCAATACACCTCCTCCCGTCCACCCTCCTGCATACACCTCCTCCCACCCACCCTCCTGCAAAAATTCCATCCCCTATTCCCAATTCCTCCTCCTCCGCCGCATCTACTCCCACGATAAGACATTCCACTCCCGCACATCCCAGATGTCCAAGTTCTTCAAGGACCGCAACTTTCCCCCCACAGTGATCGAGAACGCCCTTGACCGCGTCTCCCGCATTTCCCGCAACACATCCCTCACACCCCGCCCCCGCCACAACCGCCCAAAGAGGATCCCCCTCGTTCTCACACACCACCCCACCAACCTCCGGATACAACGCATCACCCTCCGACACTTCTGCCATCTACAATCCGACCCCACCACCCAAGACATTTTTCCATCCCCACCCCTGTCTGCTTTCCAGAGAGACCACTCTCTCCGTGACTCCCTTGTTCGCTCCACACTGCCCTCCAACCCCACCACACCCGGCACCTTCCCCTGCAACCGCAGGAAATGCTACACTTGCCCCCACACCTCCTCCCTCACCCCTATCCCAGGCCCCAAGATGACATTTCACATTAAGCAGAGGTTTACCTGCACATCTGCCAATGTGGTATACTGCATCCACTGTACCCGGTGTGGCTTCCTCTACATTGGGGAACCCAAGCGGAGGCTTGGAGACCGCTTTGCAGAACACCTCCACTCGGTTCGCAACAAACAACTGCACCTCCCAGTCGCAAACCATTTCCACTCACCCTCCCATTCTTTAGATGACATGTCCATCATGGGCCTCCTGCAGTGCCACAATGATGCCACCCGTAGGTTGCAGGAACAGCAACTCATATTCCGCTTGGGAACCCTGCAGCCTAATGGTATCAATGTGGACTTCACCAGTTTCAAAATCTCCCCTTCCCCAACTGCATCCCTAAACCAGCCCAGTTCGTCCCCTCCCCCCACTGCACCACACAACCAGCCAAGTTCATCCCCTCCACCCACTGCATCCCAAAACCAGTCCAACCTCTCTCTGCCTCCCTAACCTGTTCTTCCTCTCACCCATCCCTTCCTCTCACCCCAAGCCGCACCCCCATCTACCTACTAACCTCATCTCACCTCCTTGACCTGTCCGTCTTCCCTGGACTGACCTATCCCCTCCCTACCTCCCCACCTATACTCTCTCCACCTATCTTCTTTTCTCTCTATCTTCGGTCCGCCTCCCCCTCTCTCCCTATTTATTCCAGAACCCTCACCCCATCCCCCTCTCTGATGAAGGGTCTAGGCCCGAAACGCGAGCTTTTGTGCTCCTGAGATGCTGCTTGGCCTGCTGTGTTCATCCAGCCTCACATTTTATTATCTTGGATTCTCCAGCATCTGCAGTTCCCATTATCTCCAGGTTTGAGCTTCCCAGTTTTGCTAATATTCCACAGACAGCCTCTTGACCATTAATGCACAAGCCTTCAGGACCAACCGTGGCTCTCACCCCTGTACTAACCTGACAGGAGGGCCCTGACAGGGAATGGACCAACCCTTGGAGTGGCATCTGCACAGCACCTTGTACTCCTAAGACTGTTTGCATTTGACCTGCAGAACTGACTACGGGCCAATCCCAAACTGCAAGGACACTGATCCCCATTCTCTGCTAGGACTAAGAGTTTGACTAACATTGCCAAACCCCTGGGCTGCGATCAGCTGAGCTTCTTGGCTGACTCGTGTCACCCCAATTCACCATTGTTCCCCGACCCAAAGTTGACTGCTCTTTTGAATCACAGACATGGTCTATGTGATAAAGCTGGTGCAGTGTGTTTGCTGTGTAAGTTACTTCTCCATGATAGAGGTGTGTCCTTCACAAGCCAGATGCCATATAACAAAATATCCACGACTTCACTGTTCAGTGCTCCAAATCATACTTGCTTTCAGCTAAAGCAAAAATGTATGCCAGAGAAGCTGGCAGCTACTAAGTCAACACAAAGTGAGTGAGTGCAAAGAAAAAAAGCCACAAGATGAATTGTATGTGTCCCACATGCAAAGACAGTTGGCATAAGCATGCAAGTCAGAAGTGACCTAGAGATACAAAATGGTACCCTGAAGGACTGAAATGTCTGAAATTGTTTGAAAACAATTATGATGATGTGGTGATGCTGTTTGCTTGGCAAAACGTGCTTACATGCGTGAAGAGTGGAAGAGATTGGCGTCCATGAAGCATGTAGGAAATTATAGAAAAGGTGGACCTATGTGAAGACCCAGAGAAGTGGCAGTGAGCCATCACGTAACCAATCTGCATTTAATGTTGGAAATTGGGTGCCATCTAGTTCCTTGAGGAAGGAGGGAAGAATTTGGAGATGGAAAGAAATGCGGGTAAGTTTAGCTCATAATAAGATGCAAGTACAAGGAAGTAAGGTAGTTTTCACTCATTAGTTAGAATAAAAACTTGCCATTCAAACTTTAGGATAAAAATCTAAATTTCTTTCCACAGCATTTTTCCATTCTTCCCATAATTTCCAAATTTTCCCATCATCACTCTTGCCACCCAAGACAGTGGAAAAGTCCATCCAAGCTTTAAGAGGAGAAAGAGTACACAGATTTATTTTTTCAAAGTCTTTTAAGTGTTTGACATGTTGGATTTTAAAACTAAGGCCGAAAGTTTAATTCTGCAGCAGTTTTAACATTTGTGGATCTTGAGTTCTCATTGAATTGTTGTTGTCCTGAGTTGCTTTCTCGCTAAGCTCCAGGAGGTTAATTAATAATAGTCCACTTCTACTATGATTGTAACAGAGCCAAAACGAAAAATGGCCATTGTCGCTCATAAATGCATTGTCTGCTGCTGCCCAATTAAATCAGTAGCTTAAAGAAGTCTTTATAAAATTGGAGGTAATAAGGTGTAGAGCTGGATGAACACAGCAGGACAGACTGCATCAGAGGAGCAAGAAGCTGATGTTTCGGGTCTGGACCCTTCTTCAGAAATGGGGGTCGGGGGGGAAGGGGGCTCTGAAATAAATAGAGAGAGAGGGAGGCGATGAAAGAAGGTAGATAAAGGAGCAGATAGGAGGAAAGAAGGCAGACAGGTCAAGGAGGCAGGGATGAATCCAGTGCAGGTGAGTGTAGGTAGGGAGTTGGGATGGGGGGTTGGCCAGTGAGGAGGGAAGGGCGGGTAGGTGAGAGGGAAGACAGACAGGCCAGGAGAGGGGGGATGAGATGAGATGGTCTTGGGATGAGGTCGGTGTTAGGAAGATTTTGAAGTTTATAAAGTCCACATTGAGACTATTGGGCTGCAGGGTTCCCAGGTGGAATATGAGGTGCTGTTCCTGCAGCCTTCAAGTGGCATTGTTGTGGCAATGGATACAACCCAAAGGCTGGAGAAACAGCACCTCATATTTTGCTTGTCAACCCTGCAGCCCAATGGTCTCAATGTGTACTTTACCAGCTTCAAAATCTCCCCATCCCTGACCTCATCCCAAGACCAGCCCATTTTGTCCCTACCTCCTCGACCGGTCTGTCTTCTCTCCCACTGACCCGCCCCCTCCCACCTCACTGACCAACCCCCATCCCAACTCCCTACCTACACTCACCTTTACTGGCTTCATCTCCACCTCCTTGACCTGTCCAACTTCTCTCCACTTATTTACTCCTCTACCCACCTTCTATCATTGTCCTCCCGTCTCTCTATTTATTTCGGAGCCCCCTTTCCCTCCCCCATTTCTGAAGAAGAGTCCAGACCCAAAACATCAGCTTTCCTGCTCCTCTGATGTTGCCTGGCCTGCTGTGTTCATCCAGCTCTACACCTTATTATCTCAGACTCCAGCATCAGCAGTTCCTACTATCTGTTTACAAAATTGGATATGGTCAAGGTCTGGGTTTGGTGAGACTAAAGTCTTGTGCGGGAGAATCCAATATTTTCCTTTCCCCCATTTAGTTATATCAAAGAACAAAGAAGAATAAGAAACAGTACAGCACAGGAACAGGCTCTTTGGCCCACTAAAACTGCACCAACATGCAATGCTTTTCTAAACTAAAAATCTTTTACCTCTAGCTGTCCACATCTCTCTATTCCCTGCCTATTCATATATTGGTCAAGATGCCCTTCTTAAATGTTGCTATTGTATTCGCCCTCACCACCTCTTCTGGCACATTCTGGGCACTTACTTGTGTAAAATGCTTGTCTCTCACAACTCTTTTTAAATTACCCCTTTTACCTTAAACCTATGTGCCCTAGTAATTGACACTTCTACCTTGGGAAAAAGACTGATGATCCATTATTTTCAAGCCTATCACAATTTTGTAACTTTCATTCAGGTCAGCCTGCAGCCTTAAACATTCAGCATGTAAACATGTGGAGTGACAGTGTTAAGCAGGTTTGTTTCAAGCTAGCACTTGACTGGTTCCCCTTCCCTTTCAAATATCATGTTCTCTTGTCCTATGATGCAAAACCACCTGCAAGCATCCTATTTGTTTTTTCCTTATTGGATCAATCATTTGGATTTCTGAAAACCTTCTGTAAGGTCTTTGCTAGTGCAAATTCTATGCCCCCGTGGCCCAAGGTATTATATCTATCTGTGCGTACTCTTTATTGGTGTCTCTTAATTTAACCATCTTGAGACTTTCATTGCACCCCCGGCATCCTGCTTTATCGCCTTGACTAGCTTATATTGTGTTACATTCCTGTCATTACTTTGTTCTAAGAAGGTATCCTTACTTTAATGATTGGAGCATACATACGGATTAAACCAGAGACCAGATTGTTTGGATGACAGTGTATCCTGCCCTGCTACCCAAACAATCGGTGGCAAACACAAAATACTGATCTCAGCAACTCTACAACTACTTAATGCTGCAGGTGTGCTTATTGGCTACAGCCAGGACTGCAGTCCCTGTGTTGACTGAAAGTCCTGCCTGAAAGTTCTTCCTATCTAATTGATTGACCAAAAACTCTGCAGTCCCAGCACTGCTAATGGCAGTTTTGGCCAAGACTAGGGCTACGAGAAGTCTTCACACTTTAAGTGTCAAAGTCCCAGACAAAATAACTGCAGGGGTCTCATGGTGGGGAAGGGAATAAGGCTTTGGGTTTTGGGTTTTTGATGGAAAAGCTGGGGTTGGGAATAGGGACGTTGGAACAAGTAGCATCCTTGAGCAGCAAACCTTGGACAGGAGGTGAACATAGAAAGGATGCCAGAAAGAGGGCAACCCAATTTCCTGCCCGAGGCCCAAGCAGGATGGTCGACCAGGCTTTCCCCCCGCACAGCCCCACAATTCATGTCAGTCTCAAAGTTGAGGAAAGATGGCCCTTAAGTGAAGTGGACCTTAAGTGGTCAACAGCCTCCCACTTACAGGTCTCAAACATGCTTTGTCTGGTCCTCTGTAAAAATGAAGACAGGTCATAGGTGCAAGGCTACCCAGGGAGTTATATGCGCTCCTTATTTGTAAATCCAGTGGGGGAATGGTAGAATTCTGCCAGGAGGATGCAATTTGCATATACAAAGAGAGGAATGTTTGGATCTGAGCAAGAAGTTTAATTCCCTTAAAAATGACTCGACATCAGAATCAGAGAATCTCTACAGTGAGGAAAGAGACCATTCAGCTCATCAAGTTAATGTCAACCCTCCAAAAAGCATCCAACCCAATTCCTGTAACCCCATGTCTATCCCACCTAGCCTGGAGGTAATGGGGCAATTTAGCATGACCAATCCACCTAACCCGCACATTGTTGGATTGTGGGAGGAAACCAGACCATGCAACAGAAACTAATGCAGAAATGGAGGGAACATACAAACTCCACGCTGACAGGCACCTAATGCTGAAATTGAACTTGGGTTGCTGGCCAAGAGACAGCAGTGCTAACCGCTAAGCCACCATCCCACCCCAAATTCTGTCATTAATATTTCCTGACCTGAATGGAAGTGGTGAAAGGAGTCAGCAGCAGAAATATGAGTGGACAGTTGGAAGCTACTTCAATACAACTGACAGACTAGTAAGGCTTTGAAGCTAAAGAGTTGCAGCAATTGGCTGGTTAAAATTTGTTGTTTGCAGCAATTCTTCTCTCAGAGCATGCTGTCATTGTTTTATAAATTATTGCCAAAATTCCTAAAGGCCCTTCGCCAGTGCAGTACTTCACTGAACTTCAGCAGCAATTCATAGATCATGGAACCCATGCAGAGTGGAAACAGGCCCTTTTGCCCAACAAGTCCACACTGACACAAAGAGCATCCCACCCAGACCTAGCTCCCTAACCTACACAGTCTTGGCAATTTAACATAGAACATAGAACATTACAGCACAGTACAGGCCCTTCGGCCCTCGATGTTGTGCCGACCTGCCATACCGATCTCAAGCCCATCTAACCTACACTATTCCATGTACGTCCATATGCTTGTCCAATTTAGCATGGCCAATCCACCTCGCCTGTAAATCTTTGGGCTGTGGGAGGAAACCAGAGCACCCAGAGGAAAGCCAAACAAACACAGGGAGAATGTACAACCATCACACAGACAGTCACCTGAGGGTGGAATCGAACGCAGGTCCCTGGCGCTGTGAGGCAGCAGTGCTAGCCACTGAGCCACAGTGCCACCCACAAAAGTAGTATAGATTTCCTCAAAAGTCGTCCTTGGCATGATAGGACCTTAATAAGCTGGATCTTGCATCCATAATGAGAAACAAGAGGAGAAGAAACATATAAAGAACCAGGAGAAGTACCAGCTTCCTTCTTCTCACCATCATTCCCCTCCATAGAGTAAAATGGATTGACACTAAGATCCATTTTAAAGAAAAGAAAACTCCCACACAATATTTCTTGAGGTATGCATTATCACCAGTACTTTGAGATACTCAGGTTTTCAGGGCAGATCATTGCTGACATCTGCAGCCTCCTTCACAGTGGAGTTGGTCAACCTAAGGTGTGTGCCACAGAAGGGATGACGTTTGCCACCTTCCCTCCCCTATGGCTCTCCCAGATGTTTTAAATGTATGGTACAAGTAAAGAAAACATAGAGGTCCAACTATTCAGAATGGCTTGTGTGGATAGTAGAAGACAGCAACACATTTGCAGGGCAACTGTAAATCATGGCTGCAATATGGCAAAACTGTGAGAGTAAATGTAAATTTTCAGTTGGGTTCGTGAGATGCTTCTAGAGGATAGAATAAGTAGAGCTGCAAAGTGTCATGAAACACTCAAATAAATGTATTAAAAGTCTTAAAAGTACAGTATTGTGACAGGTTATTTGAAGAATTACAATTGGTACTTAATTTGGATGAATTTTAGTCAATACATTTCTGGGTTTTGCTGGTTGGTCTCCTATGAACATTTTAGCATTTTATTTTTTCTGCCAACATTCTCCTTCATTATTTTTGGCTCATGCCATCATTGATATGACAAAGAATAATGTGAAGGGGATGAATCCTTTGGGATTTGTAAGAGTACTTGGTCAGACCAAGCTGGACTACGAGAGACAAATAAAGATATGTAAAGTTTTCTGTCTTCATATGTCACTGCAACTTCATTGTTCTTTTGATAGAACTTTTATTTGCTCCTCATTACATAATTCTGAACGAGCAACTTAAAATTAAGCGAAAAATCATCAGTTGTTATTTTGTGAATTATTGTTTGAAAGCCACACTTGTGTTGCGTTGGGTGTGACTAGCAAGAAAGTGTTTGGAATTGACCTAGGTCTGGGAATAATGTAGGACATTCGTGAGGTGGAACTCTATCGTAGATAGCATGTATAGAGAGGTGGTCACATCACAGACTCGGACACCACAGGCAGGAAGGGAATGAGTGACCACCAGGCAGAGCAAGAGGGCCAAGCAGGCTGGGGGATTGACAAAAATTCTTAACATCAAAAACACTGGACAAGACCCTGGACTTCTCTAACATTTAAAATATTGGACAAAAGCCTCAGGCTGCAAAAAATACACATAGAGCCAGAATAATTTCCGTCTGGGACTATTGCTCAGCCTGGAATTCCAATTCACACCTCCACTCTAAAAGAACAATCGGTCAATCCAATAACACTTTGGACCAAACCAACTTTTATACCTCGGGCTACTCAGCACAGACAGTAACGGAGAGCCTACATACGTGCCATGAATTCAACTTCAATCAAAATACATTCACAGAGATACTAGACATTCAGCTACAATCAAAATACATTCACACATAGTCTTAACTATTGTGAAGCCAACTAACTTCTAAGGGAACACTAGAATCACAGTGGCAACACAGATCATCGAATCATAGAATCCCTACAGTGTGGAAACATGCCCTTTGGCATAACAAGTCCACACCGACTTTCAGAGCATCTCACCCAGACCCATCACCCTATAACCCATCTAATCTACACATCCCTGAACACAATGGGCAGTTTAGCAAGGCCATTCCAACTACCTGCAAATCTTTGGAGATTTGTGAAAAGATAACAGAGCGTACAGTCTGTGTAACTGCTGGGCCCGATCTCACCAGAGACAGCATTTTTCAACAAAAAGCTTCCACAGAAACAGCTTCCCCACAGGCTTCCAGCTCCCACAAGGAGTGCCTGAAACAAGAAACACAGAGGCCAAAGAGAGAAGCTGAATCAGAGAGCCAAACCAAGGGCATCATCGCAACAAAGAACATCCAAGGGGGGATGCCAACTAAGACTATCCCACCAAGAGCTTCCAGACACGGGCCTGTTCTGAACCAAAAGAACCAATTGCAAAAACATCACCAACTAGTTGTACTTCAAAATTGCATTTTCCTCAGTAGTGAGCTTAAACTCCCAAGACCTCAAAGTTTCCAACCTAGCTAGTAGGGCAGGCATGGTGGATGGTAACACTGCATAGGACCCTAAAGGTAGGAAGGTTGATTAAATATTCTGTGATCAAAACTGTTGTTTTGGTTCTAATAGTATTTAATCTGTGTTTAATTTAATTGTGTATTCAATTACTATCCCCAGTATAATTGTTAGAGTTAATTTTATTGTTTACCTTTATTTTCTTGTGTTTTACTTATCTTTTTGTTTTAAAATAAACACAGAGATTCCTTTACCCTGAAACAGCAGTCAACTACCTTCTTTATTTCACATTCCCTATGTGAGTCCTGTGTCAGAACCAGAGGTTTGGGGGCGAATTAAACCACCTAAAATCAGCAAATTGCTGAGTGCAAACCAGTCCCTACAGAATGGCAGAACACTGGCAGAAAGAATGTGATGTGATAGAGGATGTTTCAAAAGCAAGGTCTTCACTGGAGGAGAGGTTCTCCTCCTATGTGTTTAATAAGGTGAACAAATCAAAGAAATGGGTCCTTGTTCTCTTGTGCGCTGGGCCTCTGAGGGAGGCAGCAGCCTAGTGGACTGACAGCAAGGAGCATGAGTGCTCTGTAGAGAAGGCAATCTGGTTCCTCTGCTTTCAGCGACTGGCCCAGGTATGGGATTACAAAGTCAAGGAACTGAAGCCAGTGTTAAGAGAGGCACACGAAGGTTCTAGCATGAGGACAAGGGTAGGAGAATTGTTGTAAGCAGACCTTCAGCGAGAGAGGCAAGAAAGGTGGCAAACAGAGGAAAGGTACAGAAACCAAGGGATTAATGGCAGTGTCAGGTCACCGAAGCCAAGTGTAGTGAGCAGGCCCTAAAAATGGCGTACAGCCATCTGGGGAAGCCATCTGGTTGAATTGCAGGAGAAGCTAAGGGACACCCAAGTAGGCTAAAAGATAGCCTGCAGCAAAGGGTATCAGCGGAGAGAGTGCGGTTCTGGTCAGGAGCAGATCTGTAAGCTGAGCCAAGCTCTGTCCCAGGCCAGAGGCTTTAATTGCTTGACAAGATTATTGATTTACTTGCTAAGCTGACTTGTTTCCGTTCAGACATTTCATCACCATGCGAGGTGACATCATCAGTGGAGCCTCCAATGAAGCAATGTTGTTCTACTCCGCTCGGAATTTATACTGTCTCGTACGTTATGGCGAGTAGTGTCATTTCTGGTTTTGATCTGTATGGGTTTGTATATGGGGTCTAATTCTATATGTTTGCTGATTGCATTACAGGTGGAGAACCATGCCTCCAGAAATTCCCGTGTGTGTCTATGTTTGGCGTGGTCTACTATGGTTACCTTGTCCCACTGAAACTGATGGCCTTCATTGTCTGAGTGTTAAAGAGGGTTTGTCATACTGTTTTGCTGCTAGCTGATGTTCGTGTATTCTGATGGCTAGTTTTCTTCCTGTCTGTCCTATGTAATGTTTGTGGCAGTTGTTGCTTGGTATTTTATAAACCACGTTGGTTCTGCATATTGTGGGAATGGGGTCTTTAATCCTTGTGAGTGTTTGTCATAGAGTGGCTGTGGACTTGTGTGCTACCATAATTCCTAGTGGTCTTAAGAGTCTTGTTGTCAGTTTTGATATGTTCCTGATATAGGGCATTCTGATCAATGTATTAGGGTGTACTGTGTTCTCCTGTTGTTGTTTGTTTAGTAGGCACCTAAGGATGAAGTTGCGTGGATATCTGTCCATAGTGAGGGTTTTATATAGGTGCTCTTCCTTTTCCTGTGTAATTCTGGAGTGTTGCAGCCTGTCCTGGCCCATTTAAATAGTGTCCTAATGCAGCTTTCTTTGTGGTCACTGGGGTGGTTTCTATGTGAGTTAAAGATTTGATCAGTGTGAGTTGCTTTTCTCTATGCTGAGGTTTGGAACTCCCAGTTGGTCACATGCTCCACTTTACCATCCAGAAATGGAAATTGATTGTTGTTTTCTTCTCCCCTTGTGAATTTAATCCCTGTGAATATGCTGTTGATGAGCTGATGAGTCTCTTCTAATTTGCTGTGTTTAATAATGGTCAATGTGTTGTCTACAGTTTAGGGGGAGAGAGATGTGTACTAGTCTTTGCATGACTGCTTCTGCAATGAGTTCTGATAGGTGGCCCTGTTGGTCTGTTTGTATACTTGACCATTAAAGATGAAATGTGTGGTGAAGCACAGGTCTAGTAGTTTAAGAATGTTGTCATTGCTGATGGAGCTTCTGGTCTATGTCGCTGCTTCTTTGAGTAATGTGGCCACTGTTTCTTTGGCTAACGGGCTGTCGATTGATGTGAGTAAAGCTGTGACATCAAAGGATACCATAATCTCGTTGTCGCTGATTTTTATGCTCTTGAGGGTATTGAGGAATTCTTGGTTTGAGTGGATGAAATAGGGTGATCCATTGACTAGATGTTTCAATCTCTGTTATATGTCCTTGGCCAGTTTGTATGAAGGTGTGTCAGGTAGAGAAATAATGGGTCTGAGGAGCGTGTCTGTTTTGTGTACTTTAGGAAGTCCACAGAAGCGGGGGGGGGGGGGTGGTATTTGTGCCTTGTGGTTTCATTCTCATGCAGTCCGTCTTGGTTATCTGTCCTGCATCCTTTAGTCTGTTCAGTGTCTGGGTGATCCTATTACCGAGCTGTGGTCTTGGATCTATTGCCACCTATTGGTAAGTGATTGTTTCTGCAAGCAATGCTTGTGCTTTCTTAACATGGTCAGGTTTCTACATTACGATATTAAGACGATGTTTCTATGTTACTACATTAAGATGACAAACTTAAACTACTAGACCTGTGCCTCACCACACACATCATCAAACAGCATATTCTTCAGGATTAAACTCACAAGGGAAGAAGAAAACAACAATCAACATCTGTTTCTGGATGTTAAAGTGGAGCGTGCGACCAACTGGGAGTTCCAAACCTTAGCATACAGAAAAGCAACTCACACTGATCAAATCTTCAACTCCCATAGAAACCACCCCAATGATCATAAAGAAAGCTGTATTAGGCCAATATTTAAATGGGCCAGGATGCACTGCAACACTCCAAAACTACGCAGAAAAGAGAAAGAGCACCCAAACAAAATTGTCGCGATGAACAGATATCCATGCAACTTCATGCACAGATGCCTGCTAAACAAACAACAACAGGAGGACACAGACACCCTAACACATTGATCACACTGGCCTACATCAAGAACACATCAGAACTGACAACAAGACTGTTAAGACCACTAGGAATCATGGTAGCACATAAGCCCGCAGCCACTCTATGACAAACACTCACAAGGATTAAAGAGCCCATTCTCACAACTTGCAGAACCAACGTGGTTTACAAAATACCAAGCAACAACTGCCACAAACATTACATAGGACAGACAGGAAGGAAACCAGCCATCAGAATAAATGAACATCAGCTAGCAGCAAAACGGTACGACAAACCCTCCTTAATATTGGTACACTCAGGCAATGAAGGCCGTTAGTTTAATTAGGACAAGGTAACCATAGTAGACCAAGCCAAACTTAGATGTGCATGGGAATTCTTGAAGGCATGGTTCTCCACCTGTAATGCAATCAACAAACATATAGAATTAGACCCCATATACAAACCCATACAGATCAAAACCAGAAATGACACTATTCATCATAACGTATGAGACAGTATAAATTCCAAGTGGATTCATCGTTGTTTCATTGGAGGCTCCACTGATGACATCACCTAGCATGGTGATGAAACATCTGGTTGGAAACAAGCCAGGACGGCAAGCAAGTCAAAAACCTCACCGCCAACCCAAGCTACAGATCTTTGCCAAAGTTTTAAATTACCTAACAAGTCCAGCTGAGGCCGAGGCAAGGAGGAAAGAGCAAGAAGGTGAGGCGGGAGTGAACAGTAAGGCAGTTGAGGATACTTGGTCATCTGTGTGTAGGGTGGGGGCTGGGGAGTGTGATGGTTGGGGGGACCTGGTGTGGCTACAAGGACAGCATATAGACTGCAGCGCAGGGGGATCTCTGGATCGCCAGAATCAGGTCTGATTTGGCAGCAGGCAGATGGGTTGCAGGGCCAGTATGGGAAAGGTCAGGACCAGGGCCCCTGTTCCCAGTAAGGCAGCACGAGTATGACACGCCCAGGAAGGCCAGAAGCAGGAGGATCTGGAGAGCCACTTTGTGTCCCCACATGGAACTCAGCAGCACAGGGCTATGGTAGCACATCTGGACAAACTCACGTATAAAGGAGACTCAACTATACACCTTATGGAAGTGGAATATGTGGGAGTAATAAATGGCTGCGACGATGCTGAGATGGGCAAGTTGCATCTGTTCTCCGTGGACAGCAGGCTGTATAAGGCACTTTTGGCCAATAACTAGGAGAGTCAGAATATGTTTGTTACCATTCAGGAAGAGTTCCTGGATGCCATGGGCTACAATGATCGAAGGCCCTCCTCCTGAGTAGACAGTGCTGTCCAGATCGCAGGTGAAGCCCCATAGGTATTCATGGACAGATTGTGGCCTGTTTACATGAGTGCTTGAGGAGGGAACCTCGACCAGAATAACCTCCAGGGAGATAACTGGGCCTGCTGTCTCTGCATCTTGGTGGCCTGCAGCTTACCAAGGCTGCAGACCAAGGCAGATCTTTGGTTTGACCCCAAAGACCCCTGGACCACCAAAGAGATGGTGGTGAGGCAGCTTTTCCTGGCATTTAGTAACACCACAGGTGGAACTGCCACCCAAGGGTAGGGTACATGAACTGAAGCCTACCCAGGATAGGAAAGAATGGTACCAAGGGAGAAGTAGCCCTCTCAATAAGAAGCATGACTGTTTTGGGTATGGTAAAGTAGTTACTGGTGGTTACAATCCATGGAAGAACAGTGAGAGGATGGATCCTCCCATGCCTGTCCAGGAACCAATTCAGTAACACAGGGATCCCCTAAACCCTTTGAGGGACTTTCAGAGGTGCTCTGGGCCGTACTTCCAGGGTCAGGAACAGTAGCCACAGCAGATGGTGCAAGAGAAACACTACCCCGTACCATAACCATGAGCTGCAGGTAAAGCCAGAAAGGCTCAAGTAAACCCAAAGAAGGCACAGATCAGTTGAAAGGAGGGGAAATTGCTCAAGCAGATTGTGTGGGTGGGGGAAAGAACAAAGTCCAAACATTGTGCTGACAACAGCTACCAGGTTAACACTTTGGCCAAGGAGGTTGGCTGAACTGGAATTTTCTGGGACCCATATGTGTCAGGCTCAATCGCTGCAACTATGGGCAGTTTTGGGACAACAGGAAAGTAGGGGGGAGGGGCAAAACTAGCACTGGTAGAGAGGTGGTGGCCTAGTGGTATTATTGTCAGACTGTTAATCCAGAGACCTAGATAATAGATCATCGAATCCCTACAGCATGGGAACAGGTAATTTGGCCCAACACGCCCACACTATCCCTCTGAAGAGCACCCCACCTAGACCCATTCTCTTACCCCTTCATTTCACATGTCTAACCCACCTAACCTAAATATCCCTGGGCACTATGGGCAATTTAGCATGGCCAGTCCACCTAGCTTGCACATCTTTGGACTGTGGGAGGAAACCAGATCATCCGGAGAAAACCCACACAGACACAGGGAGAAAAAGCAAACTCTACACAGACAGTCACCCGAGGCTGGAATCAAACCCAGGTCCCTGATGCTGTGAAGCAGCAGTGCTAACCACTGCGCCACTATGCTGCCCAAAATCATTCAATCCCTACAGTGTGGAAACTGGCCCTTCAGCTCAACAAATCTAGACCAACCCTCGGAGCATCCCACTCAGACCCATCTAATCTAAACATTTCTGAACACTACGGGCATTTTCTGGGGACCAGGGTTCAAATCCCACTATTGCAGATGGTGGAATTTGAATTCAATAAAATATCTGGAATTAAGAATCTAATGATGTCCATGAATCCGTTGACAATTGTCAGGAAAAACCTATCTGGTTCACTAATGTCCTTTAGGGAAGGAAACTGCAATCCTTACCTGGTCTGGCCTACATGTGTCTCCAGACCCACAGCAATGTGGCTGATTCTGCACTGTCCCCTCTTCAATTAGGGATGGGCAGTAAATAAATAAATGGCTAGCCAGCAATGCCCTCTTCCAGTTAATGAAAAAAAAACTGGACCAGACCTGGTGGTGGTCCAGGCACACATTCCCTTCTTTAACCCTCTCCTGGGAACTCTAGCTGTGGAAAAGGAGGCCGAGATCCCACAATAAATAATGACACAGCTGATCAGGGGCAGGCAACCAGACCGTGTTCCTGAATGGTGTGAAGTCGTCAGGGGATGCCCCAGTCGTCCCCAAGGCAGGTGAACTGCTTCACAGAGCAAGTTAGCCTGCCTATAGTTTGGGACTCAGGAGTTTCCCTGGTTAGAAAGTGGGGAGCACTGAGAAGAACCTCCCATGCTCCAAAGCCAAAGAAGCCAAGGACCCCAGTGTACCCCATTTACCTGCTGCCCAGAGGCTGCAGGAGGCATATACCTGCTCAGATGGTGAAACTTCCCAAGGGGAGGCCACAGGTCAAGCAACAGCCCCAGACTGGGGAGAAACCCCAGAAGAACTCACAAGCAAGGCAGCAGCTGCAGATAGTGAAGAGTCCCCAGGGGAAGCCACAGTCCCACTGGCCGCAGACCCAGGGTCCACGAAGACCCTCCAGGATCAGGGCAGGCCTCCAATAGCTTGGGACTCGGGACGTTCTCCAAAGTCAGGGACACCATTGCGCCCAGAAGTGGGAAGCCAAGCAACAGCCCTCGAATGCGGAGAGCCCCCAAAGAAGGCTACAGGCCAGGCAGCACTCACAGACAGTGAACAGGCACTGGGCGAGACCATTGTCTCTCAGGTCACAGAGCCAGGGTCAGCCAAGACCCCCTTAAGCATGGCCAGCCCACCTGTAGTCTGGAATTTTGGAGGGCCTCTGTTAAACAAAGAGGGAGCACTGTGAAGAACCCTCCAAGCCTGGAGGCTGAGGATCTCATGGTCTCCAGGGCACTGTCCACCCAGAGGCAGGAACAAGGGTAGGACTACCAGATTTTAACTTGGCCAATGGAAGAGGGGTTGCACTATACATAACTTTAGATTAAAGTCCAAGGTTAGGCTAGAGGTATATGTAGTGTTATGGAGATGGACTGATGTGGGGATTTAATAATATGGAGCTGACCCTGAGTACAGCTGAACGGTGAGACTGCATTTGTGTTCCGTGTCTAAAAGGAAGGACAGTCAATCAGATGGACAAGGTTTTTGCTGCTGAGTTGCCCCAACATTGGGTTACCCTAACAGGAGGGGAAATGGGTAAGCCCCAGTGGTGAGGGGGACAGTGGGTGTGCTGCTAGTCACGAGGAGCACAGAACAATTTGTACTCCATGGGGTTGGGGAACAGGTCATCTTGCAGCTTCCATTATTACTAAACTTTAAACCGAAGTTCACTTACCTGAATGGTGCCCAAGAGAGACAAGGTAACTGCACAAAACCTTAACTCCAGGATGTATTCCTAGGGTTCCACAAGATGCAAGCTTGAATTTGGGGAACACAAACCATGCAAACATGTATATCAGAGATAACAAGGTGTAGAGCTGGATGAGCACAGCAGGCCAAGCAGCAACAGAGGAGCAGGAAAGCTGACATCTCGGGCCTAGACCCTACTTCAGAAATTTCTGAAGAAGTGTCTAGGCCTGAAACGTCAGCTCTCCTGCTCCTCTG
The DNA here is from genome assembly GCF_030684315.1 of Stegostoma tigrinum. Classification (NCBI taxonomy): domain Eukaryota; kingdom Metazoa; phylum Chordata; class Chondrichthyes; order Orectolobiformes; family Stegostomatidae; genus Stegostoma; species Stegostoma tigrinum. Next base: position 52,950,183 of record NC_081356.1, on the reverse strand, counting down.
ATGCTGCTTAGCCTGCAATGTTCATCCAGATCTACACCTTATTATCTCAGATTCTCTAGCATCTGCAGTTCCTACTATCTCTGAAACATATATATCAAAGTCACTAGGGAACACTAACCCAAGGGGGATCAGTTGGATGCCAAGGTATCAAGCCTGCAGATTCAGACACCATACTGTATACAATGGGCCAAAGATGTAATATGTGTGAAAATTGTGTTCAAGGGGTGGCATTTAGTGGGGAACTACATTCTTTTCCTGTGTAAATACAAATTGTGTAAAATGACTTTATGGTTTAAATTTAGTGTCATGTATGTGCACTACATATGGGATACCTGTATGTGTGATTTGTCCTAGTCCTGCCTTGTGTTTTCCTTACGATGGGACAATGCACTGTCTCTGAAGAGAGGAAATGTGTTTGTGTGGGTTTAAGTAATTTGGGAAGTTGGCTTTTGGGTCTTAAAGATTTTTGCTCACCCAGAGTGATACCCTAGGATGTTGAATATCAAAGGGGGGATATGCAAGATTGAGCAAAAATCCCCATCACCTAAAATGCTGGACAAAGCCTGAGCTCAGGCTGCAATAAATACACACAGAGCCAGAATGATTTCTGTCTGGGACTAATGATCAGTCTGGAATTCCAATTCACGCCTCTACTCTAAAAGAACAATCAATCAAACCTAACACTCTGGGCCCAAAGACAGCAAGAACCCTTCCTGACCCGAAACAGAAAGGACTCATTCGACGCGAAATGTCAACTTTCCTGCTCCTCTAATGCTGCCTGGCCTGCTGTGTTCCTCCAGGTCCACACTTTGTTAACTCTGTGCCCGAATCAACATTTACATCTCAGTCTTCTCAGCACAGGCAGTATCGGGGGCCTATGTGCATACCGTGCATTCAACTTCAATCAAAATCCATTCACAGAGATACCAGGCATTCAGCTTCAATCATTGATCTCAAAGGGAACTCCAGAAACACAGTGGCAACATAGATTTGAAAGGAGATAATGAGGCATACAGTTTACATAACTGCTAGGCCTGATCTTACCAGGGAGAACCTTTTTCAACAACAAGCTTCTGCAGAAACAACTTCTCCACAGGCTTCCAGCTCCAACAAGCAGTGTCTGAAACAAGAAACACAGAGGCCAAAGAGAGAAGTTGAATCAGAGGGCCAAACCAAGGGCATCATCGCAGCAAGGGACATTCAAGAGGGGGGAAGCCAACCAAGCGCTATCCAAACTAGAGCTTCCAGACACGGGTAATAAAACGTGAGGCTGGATGAACACAGCAGGCCCAGCAGCATCTCAGGAGCACATGAGATGCTGCTGGGCCTGCTGTGTTCATCCAGCCTCACATTTTATTATCTTGGATTCTCCAGCGTCTGCAGTTCCCATTATCACTTCCAGACACGGGCCTGTTCTGAACCAAGAGATCCGACTGCAAAAACCTTAACAGCTAGCTGTACTTCAAAGTTGTGCTTTCTTCAGCAGTGATCTTAAAATCCTGAGACCCCAAAGTTTCCAACCTAGCCAGCAGGGAGGGGAAGGTGGGCAGTGATGCTGCATGGGACCCCAAGAGTAGGAAACCTGATTAAATATTCCATGATTAAAACTGTTGCTTTGGTTCTAATGGTGTTTAATTTGTGTTTAATTTAATTGTGCATTTAATTACTATCCTCTACATAATTGATAGAGTTAATTTCACAGTTTGTTGTATTTACCTTTATTTTCTTGCATTATACTTACCTTTTTGTTTTTAATTTAACATAGAGATTCTTTTACCCTGAAGAAGCAGTCTACAGCATTCTTCACTTCACCTTCCCTAACTAAACCCAGTGTCAGAACCAGGGATCTTGGGGTGATTTGAATCATCTAAAATCAGCAAATTACTGAGTGCAAACCAGAAGCCTACAAGGCAGTGCAGGAATCCCCTACGGCTATTCCCCTGCAAAACAGATATACCAATTTGAGTAGTGTTGAGGGCAATAGCTTCTCAACAGAGCACAACAGCAGCCGAATTCATGGCGCCATGGTTAGCTCTGCTGCAGAGAGAGGGAGAAATAAGCATAGATATGCTATAGCTATGGGGGATTCACTCATAAGATCACAATGAATGGATAGGCATTTCTGTGGCTGCAAAGTAGAGCCCTTCAGAAGCATATACAGAAAGACCACACATATGGGCCTGATACTTAATTACATGAGCAACCACCCCAACACCCATGAATGGAGCTGCATCAGGACATTATTCAAATGAGCCACAATACACTGCAGCAACCCGAATTGCACAAAACAGAGTAGGAGCAATTAAAAGGAGTTTCAAAAGGAATGGATATCCAAAAAGCACAAACCATCATTACCCCCATGACAGACCACAACAAGAAGACACAACACAGCCATACACACTAGACACCCTACTGTACATCAGAGACATATCAAGGATTACCACAAGACTACTCAGACTCCTAGGTATCAGGATAGCCCACAATCAACAGCCACCCTGCAACAGCTACTGATGAATATCAAGGATCCCATACCCACAACCAATAAAAGTAAAATAATATGTAAAATTACATGCAAGGACTGTGACAAGCACTACATCAGCCAAACGGGAAGAAAACCGACAATAAGGATACATGAACACCAACTAGCCACCAAGAGACACAACCAATTCTCACTGGTCTGAATACACGTGGACAAAGAAGGACCTGAGTTTGACTGGGACAAAACATCCATAATAGCACAAGCAAAACAGAGACATGCCAGGGATTTCCTGGACGCCTGGCATTCCAATCAGAACTCCAATAATGAACTCCTTGAACTGGACTTTATATATACACCAGTAAAAAACAGACCCCGAAGTGATGCCAGCCACCCTGGCAAATTGAGGCATATAAATAGTAAATGGAACAGAATGCCAACATATCACCAGAGATGCACTGATGATGTTACCTAGCAGGGTGAAAAAGACAGAGTCATATGTCAGGTGTAGACAACTGGAATCAAGTGAATCCTTTGAGGAGTATTAAGAGTACACTTAAGAGGAAAATCAGGGCAAAAAGCAGACATGAGATAGCTTTAGCAGATAAACTTAAGGAGAATCCAAAGAAATTCTACATGTATGTTAAGGGCAAAAGAGTAACTAAGGAGAAAATAGGGACCCTTAAAGATCAACAAGGCCAGCTGTGTAGGGAACCACAGGAGCTGGTGAGATCTTAAATGAATATTTTGCATCAGTATTTACTGTGGAGAAAGGCATGGAAACTAGGGAATGCAGGGAAAAAGAATCCACTTTAAAGAATTAAAGAGATGCCAGACTTGTTAAAATGCATAAAGTTACATAATCTCCAGGACTTGATCAAGTGTATTTTAGGACATTGTAGGAGGTAAGTGAAGACATTGTAGGACCCCTAGCAGAGAAATTTTTATCATTGACAGCCACATGGGAGGTGCCAGAAGAATGGAGGATGGCTAATGTTGTGCTGTGATTTAGGAAAGGCTGCAAGGAAAAGTCAGGGAACGACAGATTGGAGAGACTGACATCGGTCATGTGTAAGTATGTGGAGAGGATTCAGTGAGGCAGGATAAATTTGCATTTGGAAAGGCAAGGTCTGATTAGAGATAGCCAGCACAGCTGTGTGCACGAGAAATCACATCTCACAAATTTGATTTTCTTTTTGAAGAGGTGACCAAGATGATAGATGAAGGCACGTGGTAGACATTGTCCACATGGGCTTTAGCAAGGCCTTCGACAAGTTTCCGTATGGTAGATCACATGGGATCCAGGGAGATCTAGTCAACTGGATACAAAATTGGCTTGATGGCAGGAAACAGAGGGTGGTAGCAGAAATTTGTTGTTCAGACTGGAAATCTGTGACCACCGGTTTGCCACAAAAATCAGTGCTGTGTCCACTGTCATTTATACGAATAATTTGATTTGAGAATATTGGAGGTATGGTTGATACTTTTACAGATGGCGCTAAATTTGGTGATATAGTGTACAGTAAAGAAGGTAATCAAAGACTGCAATGGGATCCTTCTCACCTGGGCCAAGTGACAAGGAATGGCACATAGAGCTTAATTTGGATAGATGTGAAGTATTGAATTTTAGTTAGACAACCCAGGGCAGGACAAACACAGTTAATTGTTGGGCCTTGGGGAGTGTTGTTGAACAGAGACCTATGGTGCAGGTATGTTGTTTTTTGAAAGTGGCTTCACAGGTAGACAAGGTGGTGAAGAAGACATTTGGCATGCTTGACTTCATCAGTCAGAGCACTGAGTTGGAACATCATGTTATGTCTGTATAAGGCATTGGTATGGCCACATTTGGAGAACTGTATAAAATTCTGATCACTCTGCTATAGGAAGGATGTTATTAAACTGTAAAGGGTGCAATAAAGATTTCCAAGGATGTTACTGAAACTGGAAGATTTGAGGTATGAGCAGAATCTGGATAGGCTGGGACGTTTTTCCCTGGGGTATAAGAGGCTGAGTGGGTGACCTTATAGAGGTTTATAAAATCACGAGAACATAGATATGCTGAATAGCCAAGGTCTTTTCCCTAGGGTAAGGGAGCCTAAAATTAGACGGCATAGATTTAAGGTGAGAGGGGAAAGATTTAAAAGGAACTGGAGGGAGAATTTTTTCACATAGAGTGTAGCGCATAAAAGGAACACGCTGCCCGGAAGTAGTAGAGGCAAGTGCAATTACAACATTTAAAAGTCATTTGGACAGGTATTTGGGCAGGAAATGTTTAGAAGGATATAGGCCAAATGCAGGCAAGTGGGATGATTTCAGTTTAGGAAACCTAGTCAGCATGGGTGAATTGGGCTGAAGTGTCGCCTTCCATGCTGAATGACATTATGACTCTATAACTCTTCTTTCCACTATTATGCCTGTTTATTGTGAACTAAGTAATAATTCTTAACTATTACAATATTAAATATTGCAGTGAGTTATCAACTCAGAATCACAATTTTACATTGATTAAATATCACTTACATGAAAGCACGTTCTAAATACAAGTAGTGGAGATTTGTGTTCTCAATTCGGGGTCCAAGGTACTTCGATCTAGTAGCTCAAGGTTAATCTAATGAAGACTGATATATTCAGGGTATTTGTAATTTATGCAAATGAAATGCAATCATCAGGTACTTAAACTAGCGTAAGCATAGACGTTATCTCACTTCCTATGCTTACAATATAAAGTTTATGCCACACAAGTTACACCTTTTGTTTTCAAACAAGAAAAATTATACTCTGTGCGTTTTTTGTGATGAAGCAAGGGGTGAAGAATAGTGTCATAAGTGCTAACTACAAAAAGGAAATACGGGCCATTGTGTAGTCCAATGACAAAGGGGGTGGCCATGGGCACCAGCATGGGCCCCAGCTATGCCTGCCTCTTTGTAGGTTACGTGGAACAGTCCCTCTTCCGCTCCTACACAGGCCCCAAACCCCACCTCTTCCTCCGTTACATTGATGACTGTATTGGTGCCGCCTCTTGCTCCCCAGAGGAGCTTGAACAGTTCATCCACTTCACCAACACCTTCCACCCCAACCTCAAGTTCACCTGGGCCATCTCCAACACATCCCTCACCTTCCTGGACCCCTCAGTCTCCATCTCAGGCAACCAGCTTATAACTGATGTCCATTTCAGGCCCACCGACTCCCACAGCTACCTAGAATACACCTCATCCCATCCACCCTCCTGCAAAAATTCCATCCCCTATTCCCAATTCCTCCACCTCCGCCGCATCTGATCCCAGGATGAGGCATTCCACTCCCGCACATCCCAGATGTCCAAGTTCTTCAAGGACCGCAACTTTCCCCCCACAGTGGTCAAGAACGCCCTTGACCGCGTCTCCCGCATTTCCCGCAACACATCCTTCGCACCGCGCCCCCGCCACAACCGCCCAAAGAGGATCCCCCTCGTTCTCACACACCACCCCACCAACCTCCGGATAGAACGCATCATCCTCCGACACTTCCGCCATCTACAATCCGACCCCACCACCCAAGACATTTTTCCATCCCCACCCTTGACTGCATTCCGGAGAGACCACTCTCTCCGTGATTCTCTTGTTCGCTCCACACTGCCCACCAACCCCACCATACCCGGCACCTTCCCCTGCAACCGCAGGAATTGCTACACTTGCCCCCACACCTCCTCCCTCACCCCTATCCCAGGCCCCAAGATGACTTTCCATATTAAGCAGAGGTTCACCTGCACATCTGCCAATGTGGTATACTGTATCCATTGTACCCGGTGTGGCTTCCTGTACATTGGGGAAACCAAGCGGAGGCTTGGGGATCGCTTTGCAGAACACCTCTGCTCGGTTCGCAATAAACAACTACACCTCCCAGTTGTGAACCATTTCAACTCCCCCTCCCATTCTTTAGATGACATGTCCATCATGGGCCTCCTGCATTGCCACAATGATGCCACCCGAAGGTTGCAGGAACAGCAACTCATATTCCGCTTGGGAACCCTGCAGCCCAATGGTATCAATGTGGACTTCACCAGCTTCAAAATCTCCCCTTCCCCCACCGCATCCCAAAACCAGCTCAGTTCATCCCCTCCCCCCACTGCATCACAACCAGCCCAGCCTGTCTCTGCCTCCCTAACCTGTTCTTCCTCTCACCCATCCCTTCCTCCCACCCTAAGCCGCACCTCCATTTCCTACCTACTAACCTCATCCCACCTCCTTGACCTGTCCGTCTTCCCTGGACTGACCTATCCCCTCCCTACCTCCCCACCTATACTGTCCTCTCCACCTATCTTCTTTTCTCTCCATCTTCGGTCCGCCTCCCCCTCTCTCCCTATTTATTCCAGAACCCTCACCCCATCCCCTTCTCTGATGAAGGGTCTAGGCCCGAAATGTCAGCTTTTGTGCTCCTGAGATGCTGCCTGGCCTGCTGTTTTCATCCAGCTTCACACTTTATTATCTAGGGGCCATTGTGTGCTGCTTCACCTCGCACAAACAATTTTAGTACAGTATTGTTCATTCCCTGTTGGTGTGGAGTTCACATATTCTCTCTGTATCTGCATGAGTTTCCTCCAGGTACTCTGGTTTCCTCCCACAGTCCAAAGACTGTGCTGGTTAGGTGGGTTGGTCGTGCTAAATTGCCTGTAGTGTCCAGGGATGTGTAAGTTATGTGGATTAGCCATGGGAAATGTAAGATTACAGCGATAGGGTAGGAGGTGAGTCTATGTGGGATGCAATTCACAGAATCGATGTGGACTTGATTGGCTGAATAGCCAGTTTCCACACTGTAGGGATTCTATCATGGGATTCTATGATATATTATACATATTATATTCCACAAGGTGCAACTCTTGTAAAACTATTTTCATCAGTCACTGGTGTAATGACATTGATATGATGATTAGGTACACTTTTTCCAAAAGCTAATTCCTATGCTTTCGAAATCATCTTCAGGGAGCATGTTTTAAATTGAAAAGCACTATCAATATCCATCTTATTGCAAAATGCCTTTGGGGCATGATAGGTTTTTTACCTGATTTTATGTAATAAGCACTTTGTATAGGTCAAATTAGGGCATTTTCTTTTCCTTTATAAGTAAATCTAGTTACTAAGTTACAATTACGTAAATAAGGATGTACCAACATCATTCTGACTCATCTGATGTTCTGTTGTATAATCTGAAGATAGTTTTAACATTTCCTAAGTGTCGTTAGCATTCATCAGATTTTAAACTGAGCAGGAGTTTTGTTGCTGGAAAAATTGTGGATGCAATTGAAGGATGAGTCAAATATATACGTAACTTGAACAGTAACTCTTCATTAAAGTTGCGGCTGTATCAATGACTTGAATTTAAATTACTTTAAGCGAATCATAGGATCATATAGGATCCATGTTAAAACCTGAGTTAGGTTCCTTCAGATATATCCCGCCCAGAAAAAGAAATGTACAATTTGAAATTGTGTACCACTCATGTGCAATACCCTCTATTCCAAGTTGAAATAACTTGCAAACCAAAATATATTATTAAATATAAAAGAAAGACAGTATAATATAAATTGTTTTCAACAATTACTCACCTAAAGAACCATACCTAGAGATTGAAAACAATCGTGTCACTGGACCTGAAACATTACTGCTGCTTTCTCTTCACAGATCCTACCAGACCTGCTCAGTTCTTCCCACAATTTCTGTTCTCCAGAATCCTCAGTTTTTTCTTCTGTTTAGTACTTAGAAGTTGTTCAGGCTTTATTCACTGGAAGAAATTAATCAGTGGAGATAGTAACTGAAACCCCAGTACTAAGCAGGATTAGGGGAGGCAGCAACCTATTGGTATTGTCACTTGACTGTTAATCCAGAGACCCAGGTAAAGTTTTGGGAACCTGGAATAGAATCTTGTCGTAACACATGGTGATATTTGAATTAAATAAAGATATGGAATGAAGAGTCTAATGAAGACCAAAAAACTATTCTCAATTCTCGGACAAACCTGTCTGGTTCACTAATGACGTTAGGGAAAGAAACTGACATCCTTACATAGACTGGCCTAGATGTGACTCCAGGCCTACAGAAATGTGGGTGACTCTTAACTGCCCTCTGGGCAATGATGGATTGCCTAGCCAGTGATGTCCTTGTCCCACTAATGAATAAAAATGCCTGACTAATTACATTCTGCCATTAGTTGGCATCAAGGAATTCAGTCCAAGTTTAGAATGGGACCCAGGAGCCAGAGCTAGAAGCAGGACAACTGAAGACCAAATCTGGAGGACCTACCTGAGACCAAAGGACTGGAATCTGAATGAATGGGTACGCAATGGTGGAAGTCTGCAAGTCTGGGAGTTAGCAAGGCCTAGAGTGGGCAGAACCGGGTGAGGCATGTGTATAAAGAGGAGGAAGAGGGAATGAAAGCAAAGTTGAAGCACGTGGAAAAGTTCATGTGAGAAGGCAGGCCACAGAAGAGAAAGTCTGAGCAAACAATGTTCAAGTGCAACTGGAAACATCAAAAGGATATACTGACGCTATTAATCTTTTAAAATGAAACAACATCAACTGATTTGACTTACTGTACATGTCCATTGGCAATTAAATAAAAGTATAGAAAGTTCAATCAGCTGTGGAAAACATTGAAGAATGTGCAACTGCTCATTTAATAAATGAACCCATCTGTGAGATGGATGAACACAGCAGGCCAAGCAGCATCTCAGGAGCACAAAAGCTGACGTTTCGGGCCTAGACCCTTCATCAGACGCATGCTGCTTGGCCTGCTGTGTTCATCCAGCCTCACATTTTATTATCTTGGAATCTCCAGCATCTGCAGTTCCCATTATCTCCATCTGTGAGATGTCTGTTTAAGATATAATCATAAAATACAATAATTTCATTAAAACTCATTCAGTTAAGGCAAATTTTTCACCTAACTGAAGAAATTTTATAGTCAAGCTTCTCCTGAGAAGGACTATTGTCAACATTGGAGCTCCTGCTGGCGTTTCACCCTCCCCCAGGTCTGGGAATATCAGGTTAAACCTGTTGTGGAGTCTTTGTCCTCTTAGCAACTCTGCTGAAGCTAAGCCTGTAGTTGGGTGAAGGGTCGTCCTATAATCAAACAGAAACCAGACACACAGTTCGGTACTGAATGAAGCTGTAGGCTGTTTCTTTAAGCTTGCCTTCAAAGTTTGGACTGCACTTTCTGCCAGGCCTTTTGATGATAGATGGAATGGAGCTGCCCAAACATGCTGAATGCCATTTGACTTTGAGAAATAGTTAAAATTCCTGCTGGTAATTGCTGTCACATTGTCCATGATTGTCCAGGAGTTTGTGTGTCACCAAAAATGCTTGCAGCTTTTTAATCATCATCCCAGATTTGCCACATGAACTCTATGCACTTCCAACCACTTTGAATGGGCACCCACAGTTATCAAGAACATTGAGCCCGTGAAAAAACCATCTAACTGAGTCTAAGTTTTACCCAGCCTTTCTTACAAATGTGAGGGCACCGGTGCTGGCTGTTTTCACTGCCTGACCAATGCAATTATGTTGGCGTCTAATCCTGACCACCAAGGCATCTACTCACTGCTAACATTTTCATTTTGGAAACTCTGGATGACCTTGGTGGAGTTCAGCCAGTATCTGGCAGCAACTTTCACTTGGGACCATCACTCTTTCTCCTGATAGTAATATGCTGTCCTCTACAGTGAACTGGCCTTGTTGGGTCCAGAAAGGTTTCAGTTCTGTTTGTGATGGCCCTTTTACTTCCCCCCTTTACCACCAACTGTTTTAGTTTTTCCAGAATGAGATCTCTGTGCGTCCACAGTAGGATATTGTCAACAGTGACCGGAAGTCTGTCAAGAAAGTTTTAAACTAGAGTAGACCCTTCTTGGGATGCAGCACCAGTGAGGTGCCTGCCACTGGGAGGTGGCTCAAGGCATCTGCACCTAGCCTCCTAGATGGTGTTCCAATTTGTAATTGTACAAACTGAGAAAATGGGCCCGCCATTGAATTCAAAAAGAAGCAATGGGCAGCGTGGCCCTGTGGCAGTCTTGTATATTGGTACTAAATCTTGTGGGTATTAAGTGTGGCATACTTCTGGGATCCCTCATTTAGTTGCAATTGTATACTTGCATAGCTCTTGTCCAGCTTCATGAAGGAGAGTCCTCCCATCAGTTTTGCCCATGAGTCCTCAATGCAAGGGACTGAGTATTTATCCAGCTGCAATAAACAATTGACTGTTTGCTTAAAATCCCCACAAAGGTGATTTGAGCTGTTAGGTTTTAGAGTTGGTATGACCAGTGCTGCTCATTCTGCAAATTGTACTGGTTTGATGATTCCTTTGCTTTCAACCTTCTGATTTCTGCATCTACTTTTCCCCAGTACTGGGCAAGCCTTGCAGAATCATTGACTTGCTTCCTGGTCAATGTGTATGGTGGCTCCTAGCTCCTTTAATGGCCCCTAGACATTCCTGAAAAACCTCCAGCTATTTAATTAGGACTTCACTCAGGCAGCCATTTTTTGATTGAAAAATGTTAAGCCAATCAAGATGAGTCTTTCTCAAACAATTCTGCCACATCAAGCTTGGGCCGGCCCTATTTACTACAATCAGTGTTAGCTGCACAAACTACTTTGCAACAGAGACTGAAATCAAGTTTGTGCCCTTAATTGGTAATGGTTTCTTGGTGTATGCCTCAGTCTGGCTGAATTCTGACATAAATGTAAGGGTTGGAGCGCACAGCGAATCTTGTTAAAGACTGGGTCTGCAACCACCGATACGACTACGCCAGTATTGACCTCCATGAGAACCAGGTGACCATTTAACCAGATATTTATTTGGCTTGGTTCTGTACTGGATGTTGCTAAACAATTAACTGTTTCAAACTAGATGTAGGTCAGCTTGCCAGGTTGTGCACTCTCCTCAAAATGGTCTATAAGTTCTCTTACTCTAGCCAAGCCTCATAGAACCCCTTTGCTGCCTTGAGTCTGCATACTGGCAGTAGCTACAATGGGATCCTGGAGAACATTTTAGCCATTTGGACAAGGCTTGCCTCTTTTGGGGTTTTGCTGTGGGCTGGCCTAGGGGCTCTCTACTCAGAATATGCCCTGTGTGAGACTCCGTAACTGCCTACACTCAAGTGGCTTTCCTAAACTCATTCAGACAGGTGAGAGTGTCCACTTCCATTGGGATGCGCTGTAGCTCACATGGTCCACTTGCCACATTTTCTAATGACAAAGCCAGTTCTAAAGCCTGTTTGAAGTCCAGTTGGACTTTAGCTAATAAGTGCTTTTGCATGGCTACATCATTAATCACACAGACCAAATAGTCTCTCAGAATCTCATAGATCTGTCAGCCAGGGCTCTCTGATTGGCCCAGGTTAACAACCCCAATTGAAGGAAGTCATAGTCAATGAGATCAACCTGATTCTCACTCCAGTCACTACACTTTATTACTCACCTCAAAATGTTCCTGTATTCACATGAAATGAATCCTTGACACTTCAAGACCGGTGTAAGATGAGTGTTTGTTGGAAAACTACATTTGAAGAAGTAACATCAGAACACAAAAACATACCCACTCACCATAACTCTTAATTTATTTACTGCTCAAAAATTCATTTATTTTTACCTTAAAAACATTCAACTGGATCCCTTCAACTGCTTCATTGGACAGAGGATTCCGTAACTTCCAACACTTTGACAGAAGATGTTCCTCCTCAACTCAGCTCTAAATCTGCTTCCCCCTATTTTGAGGCTATGTGCCATAGTTTTAATTTCACCCACCGGTGGAAAGTACTTCCCTGCTTTTACATTATCTAATCTCTACATAATTTTATATATTTCTATAAGACCACCCCTTATTCAACTAAATTTCAATAAGTACAGTCCTAGTACACTATCCCCCTAAGCCAAACCTCTCAACTTCAGAATCCAATCTGGTAACTCTCCCCTGAACCCCTTCCAATGCTAATATACCTTCTCCCAAGTAAAATCAAAACTGAACACTGTTCTCCAGGTCTAGCCTCACCAGCGCATTATATAGCTGCAGTCTAACCTGGCTGTTTTTAACCTCCATCCATCTAGCAATGAAGGACAAATTCCATTTGCCTTCTTAATCACTCGCTGAAGCTGCAAAATCAACTTTTTATGATTCATGCACAGGACATCCAGGTACATCTGTACAGCAGCGTGCTGCAACTTCTTATTATTTAAATAATAGTCCATCTGCTGTTATTGTTACCAGAATCAATGACCTCAAATTTACCAACATTGTACTCCATCTGCCAGACCCTTGCCCCCCACTTAACCCATCTATATACCTCTTGCAGACTTTCAGTGTCCTGTGCACACTTTGCTCCACCACTTATTTTAGCATCATCTGTGAACTTTGACACACTACACTTGGTCCCCAACTACAAATTATTTATGTAAATTAGAAACATTTGAGATTCCAACACTGATCCTGAGGCACACCACTTGTCACTGATCTCCAATCAGAAAATCTCTCATTTATCCCCACTTATTATATTTGTTAGTTAACCAACCCTTTATCTATGCTAATACATTACTTGTAACGCCATCCACCTTTATCATATGCAGCAGCCTTTTGTGCAACATAACAACAAGTAGGCTGATAACTGCACATTCTATACATTCCCTCAACCTGCAAATACTCAAATAGGGTCAGTAAACTGTGAATGACAAATGAAGTTTAAGGATTGTGCAAGATTAGAAGAAAAGGCTTATAAGATGGCCAGAAATAGTAATAAATCTAATCATTAGACAGCTTTTAGAAAACAGCAAAAGAGCACCAAGAAACTTTTAAAGGAAGGAAGAAGAGAATACAAATGCAATCTATCAAAAAGCATAAATTTGACCCAATACGGCTATATAAAAAAGCAATGTTTGACTAAGACAAATGTGGATGCAACATTAAAAGCAACATTAGGAGAATTTATAATGAGTAATAGAAAAAAATGGCAGAGAAGCTGAGTGATTACCAAAGACTGCATCTAACCTTTTTACTTACTGTGTGCCCTTCCCAGAACAACTCACCACTCAGTGAATATCCAATGAAAGACCAGCATCCTTTGCACCCACACCATCTTTAATGGCCGTTATGCACACGGATGAGCAATGATATTCCAAAACTGTCCTGTTTAGTCAAAAACATCTGTTGAGGATGTCAGAGAAGGAGGATATGGTGCCTTGATTCTCTGCCAGGGACCTCAAGGTTCTGCTTGAGGGGTTGGTGCAGAAGAGAAAAAATCATTTTACCAGAGGGCCAGCGGAGGACGCCACATAACCTGACATAGATCTGTGGTTTACACTTTGGTCGGTGCCATTTGCACTATGCAGAGGAATGGCTATTGAAACTTTAAAGAGGTCAATGACCTTCTACATCACGATAATTATCATATTTTTCTCTCTCGCACTAACTCCATCTCCACCACTGCTCCCAACTCCCACCAAATCTCATGCTTTGCCACTGTCACAACTGCCTGCAACCTCTCCCCTCAAACAACTGCTCCACCACTATTCCAGCACAGCCTCTGCCCAGTCTACGCACCTTATGGGATAACTTCACAACCCTTCACCCATTTCCACCAGCACTAAAAAACATGCTACTCATTTTCACCTCTATCAATCCTTCTATTCTCTCATTACAAGAGAAGACAGTCAATAGCAGGACAGAGATATCTGTACTGGTTGAGAGGGGTGCTGGTTATTAGGTTTCTTATCCTAGATAAGGAGAAAATCTTAGCGCTCGCAGGAAATGACTGGGACAATTCCTGTAAAAATGCCAAAATATCCAGGCCCTGCTGACCAAGTAGGTATTCACTCTTCATTTTACTGGAAATTACACAGCAAATTCACTGTCAATCTTATTCATTACACCCCACTTACAACCATTGGCTGTAACATTTTCTCTCTTTTGCCCTGCTGGTAAATCTTGCCGAGGAAAATCTTCGAAAAACTTCTCAGGGAAATGCCCAGGTCCCTCAGAAGCCACCTCCTTGATCTCTGAGGATGAGAGGTTGCATTGGCAAGGCTGTCTCCTGCATTACTACCACAACCATCACACTGACACCTCATGGGAATGTTAGCCTTAGAAAGTGTGAGACCACAATTGGATGAGCAACAGCTCTGCTGTTCTGCAGCTGGCTGAGGTATCAACAGTCATACAATATGAAGACTTGATTCTGAAATGATCACACTGGAGAGCAACTTTGTTTTATGATGGGCATCCAGCCACAATGACAGATAGCACACCACAGAGTGAAGCAATACAATTAAGTTGTGACAATTATATAAGCTCTACATCCTAAGCACTAAGCACTAGTATTCATGTCTTTCAAACACTGTCTTAATGTATAAACATGCTGTACATCCTTGTACATAGTTATCAGTTTTCTAGCCTTTGAAGGGGAAAAGGTGAATGTTGGTATTGTTGCACAAACCTCAGAAAGGCTCTAAACCTTTAAGACAGCTAGATGACATCACAACATGTGCTGCACTAGTGTAAGATGTCTCCACATTTCTCTTTGTGTATTCAGATAGCAATTAAGAAATTAGTCAATCAATCTATTAGACAGCACATCAACTATATATACAATAGCAATTTTAAGTGAGTAGACTGTATACTTAAGTTTATGATGTCATGTTAGAGTACCTGATTAGTTGGTTAATAAATGTCAAGATATCTGACTGAATAAGAACCCAACTCTCTGTGATATATGTTACATAGGCTATCATTTAGACAACTACAAGCACTTCACCACTAGAAGCATAATCCATACTTATTGACTGTGTACCCATTTCTAGCTATTGTCTGATACTGAATCAGACCATTCACAAACATACTGCTCAATTTGAAATTCATAATCCTCATCACAATCTTTCACATTTACTTAACAAAGCCTGTCTCCATTTCAGTTTGATTCAGTTTCTGAAGAAGCCCTTGTTAATGCTTTCATTACCTATGCACATGACTATTCCAATGCACTCTTTCGCATTGTACTCACTTAAATTTACAACGATTCCCATTCCCTATATTCTGTAATCTATTTTGGCTTGCTGTTTCTGAAATCTCTGAGATCTCCAAAATATGTATGCTCTTCCAAATCTATCTTCTTATATACCCTCAACTCAATTCATCATCGGTGGTTGTATGTTCAGCTGCCTAGGCCCAGAGTCCTGAAATCCCATTGAACTCACTCAACCTGTTTCTTCTCCATTAAGATATTTCATAAAACCAATCGCTAAACATTTGGTCATCCGTCCTAGTATCTCTTGCGACAAGAAATATGTTCACTTTAAGCAAACAATCAAGCAAGCTCAGTGAAAAACAAGTCTAACTAGTTTTGCCCATTTAACTAGAAGATTGTGGTGTAGGCTTCAGCTTTAGGCCCACTACTGACTTGCAAAAAGTTCCAAGAATTATAAGATTGAAAATACAGAGTTTACGAAAGAAAATAATATGCTGAGTTGATTTATATTCATTTTACATAAGCGACAATATTACAAGTTTCTGTCACCTTAAATCATTTCAGGATGTTTTTGAATATTGGTAGAATATAACTATTTAAAAACGTACTGAAGGCTGTTTTATCTACTTTGAAAATTTTAGAAGGGTGGCATCCTCCTTAGATTAGGGCATGAAAAGTTACAGATAATTCCAGGTCTCCGCCTGCTCCTGCCCCCACCGAACTCATCTCCACCTATCTGGACTCCATTTTCTCCCCCTTAGCCCAGGAACTCCCCACCTACGTCCATGACAGCACCCACGCCCTCCACCTCCTCCGGAACTTCCAATTCCCTGGCCCCCAACACTTCATTTTCACCATGGGCGTCCAGTCCCTATACACCCGCATTCCTCATGCAGATGGCCTTAAAGCCCTCCAATTCTTCCTGTCCCACAGGCCCGACCAGTCCCCCTCCACCGTCACCCTCATCTGCCAAGCCAAACACGTCCTCACCCTCAACAACTTCTCTTTCGATTCCTCCCACTTCCTACAGACAAAGGGGGTGGCCATGGGCACCTGCATGGGCCCAAGCTATGCCTGCCTCTTTGTAGGTTACGTGGAACAGTCCCTCTTCCACACCCACACTGGCCCCAAACCCCACCTCTTCCTCCATTACATTGCTGACTGTATCGGCGTCGCCTCTTGCTCCCAAGAGGAACTTGAACAGTTCATCCACTTCACCAACACCTTCCACCCCAACCTCAAGTTCACCTGGGCCATCTCCACCACATCCCTCACTTTCCTGGACCTCTCTGTCTCCATCTCAGACAACCAGCTAGAAACTGTTGTCCATTTCTAGCCTACCGATTCCCACAGCCTCCGACCCATCTGCTTCCAGGATGAAGCATTCTGCTCCCGCACATCCCAGATGGCTGCGTTCTTCAAGGACCGCAACTTCCACCTCGCAGTGATCGAGAACACCCTTGACCGTGTCTCCCGCATTTCCCGCAACACATCCCTCACACCCTGCCCCCGCAATAACCACCTGAAGAGAATCCCCCTCATCCTCACATACCAGCCCACCAACCTCCGGATACAACGCATCATCCTCCGACACATCCGCCATCTACAATCCGACCGCACCACCCAAGACATTTTTCCATCCCCACCCTTGTCTGCCTTCCGAGAGACAACTCTCTCCGTGACTCCCTTGTCCACTCAACACTCCCCTCCAACCCCACCACACCCGCACCTTCCCCTGCAACCGCAACTTGCCCCCACACTTCCTCCCTCCCCCCCATCCCAGGCCCCAAGATGACTTTCCATATTAAGCAGATGTTCACCTGCACATCTCCCAATGTAGTATACTGTATCCACTGCACCTGCTGTGGCTTCCTCTACATTGGGGAAAGCAAGTGGAGGCTTGGGGACCGCTTTGCAGAACACTTCTGATAGGTTCGCAATAAACAACTGCACCTCCCAGTCGCGAACCATCCCCCTCCCATTCCTTAAACGACATGACTATCATGAGCCTCCTGCAGTGCCACAATGATGCCAGCCGAAGGTTGCAGGAACAGCAACTCATATTCCACTTGGGAACCCTGCAGCCCAATGGCATCAACGTGGACTTCACAAGCTTTAAAATCTCCCCCTCCCCCCACTGCATCCCAAAACCTTCCCAGCTCATCCCCGCCTCCCTAACCTGTTCCTTCTCTCACCCATCCCCTCCAACCACCTCAAGCCACACCTCCATTTACCACCTACTAACCTCATCCCACCTCCTTGAACTGTCTGTCCTCCCCGGACTGGTCGATCATCTCCCCACCTCCACACCTATACTCTCCTCTCCACCTATCTTCTCCTCTATCAATCTTCAGTCCGCCTCCCCCTCTCTCCCTATTTATTGCAGAACCGTCACTCCATTCCCCTCTCTGATAAAGGGTCTAGGCCCGAAACGTCAGCTTTTGTGCTCCTGAGATGTTGCTTGGCCTGCTGTGTTCATCCAGCTTCACACTTTGTTATCTTAGATAATTCCAGGGGAGTAGTGAGGTTGCCCGCTGGCTTAGTGGTTAGCACTGCTGTCTTACAACACAGCCTATGTGGAATACACAATTTTCCTGTATCTGTGTGAGTTTCCTCCCACAGTCCAAAGATTGGTCATGCTAAATTGCCCATAGCATCCAGGGAATGTGTAGGTTAAGTGGATTAACTCTGAGATTTGCAGGGTTACAGGAATAGAATAGGGGGAGGTGGGTCTGAGTTAGATGCTGTTTGGAGGGTTGCTGTGGACTTGATGGACTGAATAGCCTGCATCCAAAGTGTAGGAATTCTATTTTTCTAATATGCAACTGCATTCCATCCAAAGTTAATTGCAGTGTTTTGCTCATCTCACGTTCTGTCTAGCTGAAGGCTGTCAGTGCTCAATCTGTTCAAAGGCACAGAAATAATTGCCAGATATATTTACTGCCAGATACATTTACTGTCCATAAGTGCTTTATATGACAGTACACAAATGAAGGTTCACTCAATGCACTTTCTGACTGATGTCAAACATTCAAGTATATGTATAGCTTCCTTTTAGACAAATGGAACTGAAGTGGTATGACCGAATAATTTGTTTTATTTTTGTGGAACTAATGCATACAATAAAAGTACAATTAATTAAAGATTTTGAGATTTTTCCCTAGCAGGGTAACATGTGGCTGTAGCTACTTTGAAGATTTATGTCTTCTTCATAAACAAGTAATTCATTTTTATTTTGATTGCTATAAAAATGAAGGCAGAAATCTTTTTCTGTAATTCAATATTTCTTCAGTTAAACAGATGGCAAACTATTCTCTTTTATGGGAACATACCAGTAGCATTTCCTAGAAACACAAAGGAACAATACCCACACATATAATGTGAAGCACAGAGGAAATCTTTCCATTTGCAGAATTAATACAAGGCAATGAACAACTAGGCAACTTATAAAACAATGATATCTGCACAACTCAGCAGTGAGTGGCAGATTGCTGCAATATGAACACAGCGCAGGGCTATTGAGAACAACTAAAATAGTCTGAACAGCATGATACGCGTATCTTTCCTTAACATAGCCGATTTACAGGATTCTGCTTTGAAGCTGATGCTGGATATGTCAAAGTGTATAACTGGAGCAACATTAAAATATTCTGAAGCAGACTCAACACAGACATTGCTGGAGAAATTCTTCAGGTGTGGCAGCATCTGTGGAGGAAAAGCAGCATTACCTTTCAAAACAAGTGACCCTTCTTAAGTCATTAGACTTGAAATTTTAACTCTCCCTTCTCTCCGCAGATGCTGCCAGATCTGCTGAGTTTCTTCATCAATTTCTATTTTTGTTTCAGATTTCCAGTCTTCATGCTTCTTTGTTTTAGAAGCATAAATTGTTTTACATTGGTAGTGAAGTGACAAAATTGGCGAGGCATTTAAAAAGATGAGGAATTCCATATTTTCTTTAATCTATAGCCTATATATTATAAAACTATAATTTTCTTGGTGTAGGTGTTTCCGTACAGAAGTTTTACTGCTGACTCTCAAAAAAAAGCCTTATAACAACTTGTGTGGAGTTCACATCCTCCATTCTCCCATGTGGCACATTCAAATCCTAACAAATCCCTGAGTGTGAAAGTTTCTCCTCATCTCTCTCCTAGCTTTCTTGCTGACAATCTTGAAGTTATGATCAAGCTGATTGATTGATTGATTTCATTGTCACATGTACTGAAATAGCTTTGAAAAGCTTTGTTTATGAGCCACACAGGCAGAACACAGCAAACAAAGGATGTACAGATCAAATAGACTTAGAGACATACAGGTTATATTGCACGTTTCATTATTTAAGGTTCGGATCCATTCAACAGTCTGATAGCGGCCAGAAAGAAGCTGTTCCTGAACTTGTTTGAGTGTGTTTTCAGACTTCTGTATCTTCTACCTGACAGAAGAGGTTGTAGAAGGTCATTATCGCGGTGTGATGGGTCTTTGATGATGTTGGCCACCTTTCGGCAGCAGAGAGCCATGTAAATAGAGCCCATTGAAGAAAGGTTGGCTTCCATGATGGTCTGGACTGTGCACACAACCTTCTGTATTTTCTTACGGTCCTGGGCCTACCAGCTGTCATACCAGGCTGTTATGCACCTGGACAGTATACTTTCAATGGTGCATCTTCTACAGATACTGATGGATGTGCCAAATTTCCTGAGCCATCTGAGGAAGAAGAGGCATTGTTGTGCCTTCTCGACTGTCGCATTGACCTGGCGGGGGGTTCTAGGACAAGTCATTGATTATCATCACTCCGAGGAATTTCATCCTCTTCGTCCTCTCAACTTCAGTTCCATTGACATAGAAGGGGGCATTTTCTCCTACCCTCTTTCTGAAGTGGATGATCAGTTCTTTAGTTTTGCCAATGTTGAGAGACAGATTGTTTTCATTGCACCACATCACCAAGCTCTCTGTCTCCCTTCTGTATTTTGACTTGTCATTGTTAGATATCCATTCCATGACAGTGGTGTCATCAGCAAACTTGTAGATTATGTTCGTTCGGAATTTGACAACACAGTCGAAGGTGTACAGGAAGTCCCTAAGGAACTGAGGATGCACCCCCTGAGGTGCTCCAGTGCTGAGTGTTATTGTGGAAGAGGTGCAGTTACCTGAATGCAGCCTATTAGTCTGAAAGCTGAGGATCTAACTGCAGAGGGCTGAGCCGAGACCAAGTACAAACAGTATTTGAGATCAGTCTGGAGGGGATAATATTGTTGAAGGCAGAGCTGTAGTCAACAAGCAGGTGCCTGACGTAGGTGACTTTATTGTCCAGATATTCCAAGGATGAGCGCAAGGCTAGGGAGATGGCATCCTCTGTGGATCTGTTATGTTGGGAGGCAGACTGTAGGGGATTGAGGCAGGTTTGGAGACTGGATTTGGTGTGGGTCATGACCAGCCTCTTGAAGCACATCATGATTATTGAAGTCAGAGCTTTTGGGCGGTGGTCATTAGGGCACATTGCATGTGGTTTCTTTGGTATGGGGATGATGGCATACGAACTAGCGAATATTCTAGAATGTCCTTTATTGCACTGCGAGTCTTGCTTGGCCAAATGAGAATGCATTGGATTTGTGTGAAATCAGGGAGATAGATGAGATAGGGAATAGGTGAAGCTGAGAGACTGAATGTGATGCTCAGTCTCAGTATAGCTCAGAAGTATCATAATCCCTACAGAAACGGGCAATTGATAATTGAAATGTGCAGAGTATTTTCCTATAGTTTTTAAAGCACGCTATATAAGCTTAAATTAGGTTGGGACTTTCAGTTAGAACAGAAGTGTTTGAAACAAAGGAAGGCTCCAGTTTAATTAAATTGTCTAAAAGAGAGTAATTGCTTAATCTAGAGACAAGTCATGACAGGAGACCTGAGACCTATGGTGTCTTCATCTTGTACAATGTGGGAAATAAGGGGTGATTATGTGTCCAAGAAGTGTCTCCCAGCTGCAACTAATGGCTAACTGGTTTTTAGAGTTTGAGCTACAATTGGACTCACTATGGAGCACCAGAAATGCTGAGAATGGCATGGACATTAATTTTAGCAAGGTGGTCACACCAGGATGAGCTTTACATAGGCAGAAAGGAACGTGTGACCACTGGACAAAGTAAAAGGCTCAGGAAGGAAGTACAGGAGTCCCTTGTGAGCATCCCCTTTCAAACAGATACACTGCTTTGGATACAGTTAGGGGAATGGCCTCTCCAACAAAAACAACATCAGCCAAGTTCATTGGCACTGTGGATGGCTCTACTGCAAAGAAGGGGAGGAAAATGAGTGGCAGAGCTGTAGTCTTAGAGCTATAGAGTCAAACAGCATGGAAAAAGACCCTTCAGTCGAACTCATCCATTTCGGCCAAGTTTCCCAAATTAAACTAATCCCATTTGCCTGTATTTGACCCATATTCCTCTAAAACTTTCCTATTCATGTAGCTGTCCAAATGTCTTTTAAATATAAATGTGAATATAACTGTAGCTGCATCTACCATTTCCTTTGGCAATTCATTCCACATATGAACCACCCTTTCTGTGGAAAAGTTGTCCCTCAGGTCCCTTTTAAATCTTTCTCCTCTCACCTTAAAATAATGCCTTCTAGTTTTGAACTCCCCAGTCAAAGGGAAAAGACCTTTGTTGTTCACTTTATCTATGCCCATGGCGATTTTTAAAATGTCTGTAATGTCACTCCTCAGCGTCTTATGCTCCAGTGAAAGAAATCCCAGCTTATCCAACCTCTCCTTATAACTCAAACCTTCCAGTCCCGGTATCCTTATGTCCAACATCCTTATAAATGTTTTCTGCTTCCTCTCCAATTTAATAATATCCTTTGCAGGGAAAAGAACAGTACATTGTACTCCAGAAGTGGCCTCTCCATCATCCAGTAGAGCTGCAACATGATACCTGAACTTCTGTACTCAATGGTCCGAGCAATGGGGGCAAGCATGAAAGGGGATTCAATCATAAGGGGTACAGACATGCGCTTCTGTGGCTGCAGACTTGAATTCAGGATGGTATGTTGCCTCCCTGCTACCAAGGTAGGGGTTATCACAGAGTAGCTGAGGGGCATTTTGGAGCGGGAGTTTGAACAGCCAGTGCTCGTGGCACACATAGATGCCCAAGACGTAGATAAATAAAGGGATAAGGACCTGAAAGCTAAGTATAAGTTAGGAGATAAATTAAAATGCAGGACCTCAATGTAGTAATCTCAGGGTTACTCCTAGTGATGTGATGGTGAGAGCAAGAATAAGAAGATAGATTATATGAATGCTTGGCTGGAGAAATAGTGTACCAAGGAGGAGTTGAGATTCTTGAGGCACTGAGACAATATCAGGGGAGGAGGGGGCCTGTCCAAGCCTGGCAGGTAGCATCTGAGTGAAGATAGAGCAAATATCTTCTCACAAGCTTTTGCTAGCTCCATTGGTGAGCTTTTACACTTGCATGACAGAGGGATGAGAACCAAAGAGTAGGCTCAGATAGGTTAGGTTCAGGTCAGGAAACTGGAGGTAAAACATTAGTGATTGATGTAATCAATGATTCAGAAAGACAAATGAAACGAGGCTTAAGAAGCATCCAGCAAAGGAAATTGACAGGGTTAAGCTGTTTATATTTTAATGCAAAGTGTATTATGAACAAGGCAGATGAATTAAAAGCACAGATAGACACATGGCAACACAATGTCATTGCTATGATGGAAATCTGGCTAAAGGAGGTCAGAATTAGCAGCTGAATATCTCTGGATACAGGGTTTTCAGACAGGATAGAGTGGGTGACAAGAAAAGAGTGGTCGTGTATGTAGCAATATTGGTTAAAGAATCAATTACCGTTGTCAGAACAGATGATATACAAAGTAGATTAACAAATGATGCTTTATGGGTTGAATTTAGGAATAAAAAAGAAGCAGTGACACACTAGGGGTGTGCTACAGAGCCCCAATTAGTGGGAAGGAGACGGAAGAACATATCCTCTAATCCAAGCAGCATTCTGGTAAGAGGTAGTAGGAACTGCCAATTCTGGAGAATCTGAGATAACACGGCGTAGAGCTGGATAAACACAGCAGGTCAAGCGGCATCAGAGGAACAAGAAAGCTGATGTTACGCGTCTGGACCCTTTCTGAAGAAGGGTTTAGACCCTAAACATCAGCTTTCCTGCTCCTCTGATGCTGCTTTGCCTGCTGTATTTATCCAGCTCGACACCGTGTTATTTCAGCTTTCTGATAAACCTTTTCTGCACTTTCTCCAAAGCTTCCACACTCTTCCTGTAATGTGGCGACCAGAATTGAACACAGTACTCTAATCGTGGCCTAGACAAACTTTTATAAAGTTGCAACGTGATGCCCAGACCCTTGTTCTCAATTCTCCGAACACTAAAGGCCACCCTACCTACTTGTGTGGCCACTTTCGAGGAGCTATGGACTTGATTTGGCTGACATGGACTGGACAGGGCTGCTAAATGATAAATCAGTGGTAAATCAGTGGTAAATAAGTGGGAGGCACCAAAATGCAAGATCCTTGGGGCAACAAAGCAGACATGTGCCTTCTAAAAATAAGAATCATACTGCCAAATTTAGACCACTCCCCCCTCCGTAGTTTAAAAAATAGAGGGGCAGATTAAACAGACAATTTAGACAGTCCCAAAATACTTAACATTGCATGTAGCCTAGGGGAGCATAGAAATACAAGGATTAAGTAAAAAAAAGGAAATCAAAGAGAAGACATGAAAAATATTAGCAAGCAAGGTAAAAGGAAGCCCCAATGATGTTTTGCCGCTATATGAAAAGCAAAAGAATAGTTCAGGAAAATTTGGGACCTATCAGAGATGAAGAAGGGAATTTGCGTGAAGATGCAGAGGAAATGGGAAAAATTTGAAATGAACTTATTGTCTCCATATAAACAAAGCAAAGGGATGATCTAGATGTAGTAATCCAAGAGGGGCATTTTTAAATATTGGAGAAAATAATCTAAGGAGAGAGAAGTGTAGAGGAGCTGGAATACTTGAAAGTGGATAAGCCATCAGGACTAGATGGATTGTTCCCTAGAATGTTGAAGGCAGTCAGGTGGAAAATAGTAGATGCTCTGAGAATTATTTTCCAATCTTCACTAAACACAGGTGAGGTGCTGGAGGACTGGAGAAATGCAAATGTGGTTCCATTGCCTAGAAAGGTTACAAAGGAGATGTCAATAATTACAGGCCAAAAAGCCTTCAGTGATAGCCAAATTGTTAGAATCAATCCTGAACGGTCAGATATTCTCACAATTCGAAAGGTAGGGGCTAGTCAGGGATATTCAGCAAGGCTTTGTTAAGGGAACATCTTGCCTTACAAACTTCACTGAATTCTTTGAGAAAGTCATAAAGAGGATAGAGGAGTGTAATGCAATTGATGTTGTCTACATGGATTTTGATACTTTTGACAAGGTCTTGCAAGGAAGACTTGGCCAAAAAACTAAAAGCTCATGAGATACGGAATAATGTTTTTAATTGTATCCAAATTTTGCTCAGTAACTGGAAAGAAAAAGATAGTGGCTGATGGCTGACATTGTAAATGGAAAGTTATTTCAAGCAATATTTTTCAGGGCTTGATGTTGGGACCCATGCTGTTTGTTTTACACATTAATGTTTGGACTTGAACCGAGGGGGCAAAATTGGGAAATTTGCAGACAGCACAAAAATTGTCAGTGAAATGGACTGTGTTGAGCATAGCTGTAAGCTCAGAAATGATACAGATAGGTTTAATTGGACAGGAAAGTGGCAGATGCAGTTCAGCTCTGATAAGTGAGATAATGCATTTAAGGAGTTCAAACAGTAAAATGCACAATAAAAGGAAATATATTGAGATGAGTAAATGAAGTGAGAAACCTTGGTGTGCTAGTGCGCAGTCCCTAAAGTTAAGGTTGTAAAGAAGGCATATGGAATGCTCTCCTTCATTAGTAGAAGTATAAAATTTAAGTTTCTTATGGAAATTTGCAGTTTAGGCTTGTTGATTGCATTATGGGTTGAACACTGGGTCTTTAGGAATTCTCGTGCATGTCTGTGGTTGGTTTGAGCTAGGACCGTTACATTGTTTGAGTTAAATTGATGACCTTCCTTGTCTAAGTGCATTGAGATGAGGGAAAGTTTGTTGTGTCGTTATGTTGCTAGCTGGTGATTGTGCATCTTGGTGGCTAGTTTCTTTCCAGTCTTCAGCTTGTAATACAATCAACAAACATTTGGAATTAGACCCCCTTTGCAAACCCATGCAAGAAAGAACCAGAAATTACACGACCCAATTAAACAGACTGGACCATATAAATTCCAAGTGGAGTAGAACGCCATCACTTCATTGGACGCCGCACTGATGATGTTACCTCGCATGGTGACAAATGTCTGCATATTAACCAGCCAGTTCAGTGAGCAAGCCAACAATCCCAGAAGTTTAAAATACTAAGGTAGGGATATAATGATGCATAATGATGTATAAGACACTGGCAAAGCCACAAATGGAGTGACGCGTGCATTCTGGTCCCACGTTACAGTAATTTGTAGTGACAAAATTGAGGAGGATTGGCTTGTTGGAGAGGGTGGTAGGTGTTGGAATTCATTGGCTGAGTTTGTGCTGGAGGCAGAGATCCTAAACTCCTTTGAAAAGTACCTGGATCTGCATATTAAGTGCTGAAGATGCAGGGCTATGGGCTGGTGCAGTAAGATGGGAATAGTCTGGGTTGACATGGATAAGATGGGCCCAATGGTCTCCTTCTATGCTGTATCATTTCTATGGCTCTATGGTTATTTACCCTGTCAAAGCTACTCATAATTTTGAACGCCTCAATAAGGTCAGCTCAAAATGTTCTTTACACCAAGGAGAATAAACCGATTTTTCTAATCTTTCCTTGTGTTTAAAATCCCTCACTCTTGTAATACTTCTAATAAATGTCCTTTGTACTCTCTCCAGAATTTTAAGTAAGATGCTCCGAACTGAACATAATACACCAGATGTGATCTGATTGATGGCTTGTAGAGCTGTGGCATCACTTCCTTATTTTGTATTTCATTTCCATTTACTTCCATTTATAAACCCAAGGATCCCATAAGCCTTCTTAACAACTGTTTCAACTTGCCTGGCCACTTATAGAGAATCAGGCAAGTGAACCCCAAGGCTCCTCAGTTCCTGTATTCTCCTCAAAGTTTCACCAATGAACCTGTATCGTTTCTCCATTTTTCTTGTACTAAAATGCATTACCTCATATTTGTCTGCATTGAAATTCATCTACCCACAGTCTACCCATCTGACCGACTTATCAATTCACTATTCTACCTCTCAGTATCATATGCAAATTTAGAGATTTTCCCCTACACATCCTTCTCCAAGTTATTTATACAAATCAGAAAACGCAAGTGTTCCTGGGGAATGTTACTCTTAACCCATATCCAATCTAAGATATGCCCATATATGCCAAGATTCTCTGATTCCTGTTTTTTAGCCAATTTCTAATCCAGGCTTCCAAGGACCCATCAATCCCAAACATTTCCAACTTGCTAACCGAAATGCCAATATCACCATATCAAAATGAATGTCCAAATATACAACATTCATGGCATTGCCCTCATCCAGGGCCTGTGTCACCTTGTCAAAGAACGCAATCAAATTTGTCAGACATGATCGGCCCTTGACACAAACTATGTTGACTGTCTAGTATTAACTCAAAGTGTATACTTACCTAACCCTGTACTATGGTGTCCAACTATTTTCCCATTACTGACTTCAAACTGACCGTGAAAGGATACAAAAAACGATTTACAAAGATGTTACAGAGATTGGAGTGTTTGAGTTATACCCCAGCAGGGTTCTTACTGAGAACAAGTTTCAGAATATTTAGTTACAAACTATAAATTACAATCTCTAGTAATTCAGACTGGTGCCTAGTATACATGTGCTCCAACTCACACTTCCCATTGCTTCCAGTATCATAAACTCTTTTTGCAGCACTGCAGACAGATTGTTCAAACGATATCCCTTGAATTGACTTGCGAGGCTATCACTTCCTATTCCTTCCCATTGTTTGTCTACAGTGCCTTCTGACCATCTGGATCCCCAGCTGGATAGGCTGGACTTTTTTTCCCTGGAGCATAGAAGGCTGATGGGTGACCTTACAGAGGTTTAGAAAACCATGAGAGGCATCGTGAAGGTGAATGGCCCAGGCCTTTTCCCCAGGGTAGGAGACTCCAAAACGAGAGGGCAAAGGTTTAAGGTGGAAGGGGAAAGATTTAAAATGGACCTGAGGGGCAACGATTTCACACAGTGTGGTGTGTATATACCAGAGGAAGTGGTAGAGACATGTACAATTATAACATTTAAAAGTCATTTGGACAGGTACATGGATAGGAAATGTTTAGAGGGATATGGGCCAAATGCAGGCATCTGGGATTTGTTCATTTAAGGAAAGCTGGTCAGCATGAGTGAGTTGGGCCAAAGGGTCTGTTTCTGTGGTGTATGGCTCTATAACTCTATGACAGTTCACAATGGTTTCATAATCATCAGTTGATTTTAAATTCCAGAATTTTTAAAATGAAATTCAAATTCCACCATTTGCTGCGGCAGGATTTGAACTTGGGTCCACAGAATATTAGCTGAATTTCCTGAAATTAATAAGCTTGCTATAATAGCTCTGGAACATCACCTCCCATGTAATAAATATGCCACAGTACATCTGTCAAGTCACCTCCTATCCTTCATCGTTCTAAAGAGAAAAGCACTAAGCCTCTCAACCTTTGCTCATAAGATCGTCCCTCCATTACAGGCAACATCCTGGTAAATCTCCTCTGCACCTTTTCTAACACTTCTACATCTTTCCTGTAATGAGGTGACCGGAACTGAACACAATACTCCAAATGTGGTCGAACCAGTCTTTTGTATAGCTGGAGCATAACTTCACGGCTCTTGAACTCGATCCCTCTAGTAATGAAAGCTAACACACCATACACCTTCTTAACAACTCTATCTAACTGGGTGCCAGCTCTTAGGTTTCTGCGAACGTGAACCCCAAGATCCCTCTGCTCCTCCTCACTGCTAAGAATCTTTCCATTAACCCCATATTCTGCTTTCAAGTTTGTTCTTCCAAAATGAATCACCTCACACTTTTCAGGGTTAAACTCCATCTGCCACTTCTCAGCTCAGCTCAGCTCTGTATTCTAAAATTGCCCTTTTGTAACTTAGAACAGCCCTCTGCACTGACCACAACGTGATCCACCTTCGTCATCCGCGAACTTGCTAATCCACTCTTCCGCTCCTTCATCAAGATCATTTACAAAAACCACAAATAGAAGAGGACACAGAACAGATCTTTGTAATACACCACTCATAACTGAACACCATGTTGAATACTTTCCGTCCACTACCACCCTTTGTCTTCTCAGGGCCAGCCAATTCTGAATCCAATCTGCCACATTTTCCCCTATCCCATGCCTCCTTAGCTTCTACGTGAGCCTGCCATGGGGAACCTTATCAAATGCCTTACTTAAATCCATGTATACCACATCCACTACTCCACCTTCATCCATGTGTTTGGTCACCTCTTCAAAGAATTCAATATGGTTTGTGAGGCATGATCTACCCCTCACAAATTCATTCATCCATCCATCATGGAGGACAGTTGTTATAAGTTGTGAGAGAGTTGATTGGAGAGATAGATACAGCCTGCAATACAATCTAATTTCATAAAACACATTGGTATCTTCAATTCTAATACATGTAATTAAAGATTACAGATTGTATTTATACAGATGCTTGTGAGATTGGAGATGCAGCAGGGAGGGACTGAAGCTTGCCGTTTCAGTGCCCTGTGCAAATTTCCACATAATATGGTCTTTTAAATATTGAAAGGAAATGCCTTGATCTTGCATAAATGGAGCAGGAGGACCCTACTTTGCTGAAATGTTTATTAATGGTGATTAATAGAGGACACTAGAGATGTGAATAAGGGTAAGAGGAACCTTGTTTAAAAATATGTACTTTGTTTTCCACCAACCATCGGAGCATTAGCTGAATGATCATCTTTCCTTAAGAGATCTAGTGTGGTTGTTTTTCTGGATCCTGTGGATTATGCATTGTTCCTGGAACAAAAGTGGACTAATATTCATTTTCAGGTACATACATTATGATACACAATTGATTTGATGAATTTGGTATGTAAACATTAAACTGTTTGCTCATTATGTTCTTCTTGGTATGTAACCCAGCAATATTGTGTGATGCTATCTCAGCAGAAGCCCAGATATACGTATAGCTAGCATAAGTGGTAGCCAGTCTACAATTCCTCAAGGCAGCCTGCTGTTAAAGTGGCTGAGGTATGGTGCTAGATTTGATGTGTGGTGCATTCTAGGTGCAGCATGTGGTGGAACTGACTCTAAAAGAGGAATAAATGTATCAATAGAGTAACTGACCAAGAAAGAATTACCAGTTTTGCTGATACAGTGCCATATGCCTTAGTCTAGGATATGAGAAGAGGAGTAAGATCATGATTCCATAGATGGTCAGAAGGCACTTCAGGCAAACAATGGGAAGGTAGCCATGGAAGTCAATTTAAGGGGTGTGACCCAAACAATCTGGCTGCAGTATTGCAAAAAGATGACACAGGTTCCAATGGGAAGTGTGAATTGGAGCACATGAAAATTAAGCACTGGTCTGAATTTCTAGATATTATAATTTGTAACTAAATCTTCTGAAACTTGTTCTCGGTAAGAGATTTGCCTGTTTCATGTTAAAAGTGCTAATATGTTGACATATCATGACAACAGTTAGTGACAGCTGCTTGCAGCATTGGTTGAATATTCTACAAGACTGCTTAGTGGCTAATTCACTAAACCCTCTCTAGCTAACTCTGGAAGACTACAGTTATCAGGCTGTACAGCCTTACCAGTCAAAACTCATGATAGCTACACCACTTAACCTAGGACCGTTTAACAAGCAACAATCAGAATAATTGTGATCAGAGACAATGGGAACTGCAAATGCTGGAGAATCCAAGATAACAAAGTGTGGAGCTGGATGAACACAGCAGGTTAGGCAGCTTCTAAGATGCCGCTTGGCCTGCTGTGTTCATCTAGCTCCACACTTTGTTATCTTACAATCAGGATAATAGTGCTTCGACATATTGAGTAGCACAGCAGCCTCACCTTGAAAGGAATCTATATTCAGTAAGCACTCACTTAGCTTTGCAGTTAATGCCTTGGTGGAAAAGACTCACGAGATTGAAAAATAAATAAAGAGGTACTTGAATCTCAGCTCATTATCTAGTATCAAACCAGATCTATTGTATCCATAGATGTGAGGTTGCGAAGTGATGGGAGGAAAGGAGTATAGTAGTCAGAATCAGTCAGCTAAATTTCCCGGGCTTGTGAACAGATCTGTGACACACACACATTGACTGAAATTGATCTGTACTTACTTAATAGTGCAGCTTAACTTTATTTTAGTCATGATCCCAATCAGGAAGTGAATGGGATTACCAGGAGTATTCTTGGTGTTTTTCAGTGGTCTTCTCCACCAAATAATTACTTAACTTCACCATTTCTAAATTTTGAGACTTGGGAATTATGCAATACACCATTTTGTTTTGTTGTTTTGGTGCGAAACAAGGCCATCTTAAGTCCCATTGAAATCAATACAATCAATAGATTGAAATCTCTGCACTTGACATGTGTAGAGATTGTAATAAGATTAGCTAGGTGGAATTCATAGAATGTGAGTTCTCTGATTGGGTTTGTTAATCTGGACCTATCAGGGAGCCCTGGCTGATAGATAAGAACCGGAGGTCCGTAAATATTACCCTTATTGAATTTTCCTTGGTACTGCTTCACTGACCACATGAGTGTTTTCTTTGTCACGTTAACATTTATTGCCTGTCCCTCGTTGCCCTTGAGAAGGTGGTGATTGCCTTCTTAACCACTGCAGTTGAAATGCTGTGGGTTGACCGAAAATGCCAATAGGAGGGAATTCCAGGATTTTGACCAAGCAACAGTGAAGGAATGGCGATATATTTCCAAACCAGGATGATGAGTGGCTTGGAGGGGAACTTGATGGTGGTGTTTTTTCCACAAATTTGCTGCCCTTGTCCTTCTAGATGGAAGTTGTTGTGGATTTGGAAGGTGTTGTCTGAGGATCTTTCGTGAATTTCTGCAGTGCATCTTGAAGATAGTACAAAGTGCTGCCGCTGAGTGTTGGTGGTGAAGGGAGTCTATGCTTGTGAATGTAGTGTTAATCAAGCAAGCTGCTTTGTCCTGAATAGTGTCAAACTTCTTGAGTGTTGATGGAGCTGCACTCATTAGGGCAAGTGGGGAATATCCCATCACATTCCTGACTTGTGCCGTGTAAATGGTGGACAGGCTTTGAAGAGTCAGGAGGTGATTTCCTCGCCACAGCGTTCCTAGCTTCTGGCCTGCTCTTATGAGGTCAGTCCAGTTGAGTTTCTGGTCAATGATAACCCCTAGGATGTCAATTGTGGGTGATTCAGTGATGCTAACGCCATTGAATGCCAAAGGGGTGTGGTTAGATTATCTCTTATGAATGATGATCATAGCCTGGCATTTGTAGAACATTACAGCACAGTACAGGCCCTTTGGCCCTCGATGTTGTGCCAACCTGTCATACCGATCTCAAGCCCATCTAACCTACACTATTCCATGTATGTCCATATGCTTGTCCAATGATGACTTAAATGTACTTAAAGTTGGTGAATCTACTACCGTTGCAGGCAAAGCGTTCCATTCCCTTCCTACTCTCTGAGTAAAGAAACTACATCTGACATCTGTCCTATATCTTTCACCCCTCAATTTAAAGCCATGCCCCCTCGTGCTCGCCATCATCATCCTAGGAAAAAGGCTCTCCCTACCCACCCTATCTAACCGTCTGATTATTTTATATGTCTCAATTAAGTCACCTCTCAACTTTCTTCTCTCTAACGAAAACAGCCTCAAGTCTCTCAGCCTTTCCTCATAAGACCTTCCCTCCGTACTAGGCAACATCCTAGTAAATCTCCTCTGCACCCTTTCCAAAGCTTCCACATCCTTTTTATAATGTGGTGACCAGAAATGTATGCAATACTCCAAGTGCGGCCGCACCAGAGTTTTGTACATCTTCACCATAACCTCTTGGTTCCAGAACTCGATCCCTCTATTAATAAAAGCTAAAACACTGTGTGCCTTCTTAACAGCCTTGTGAACCTGGGTGGCAACTTTCAATGATCTGTGCACATGGACACGGAGATCTCTCTGCTCATCTACACTACTAAGAATCTTACCATTAGCCCAGTACTTTGCATTCCGGTTACTCCTACCAAAGTGCATCACCTCACACTTGTCCGCATTAAACTCCATTTGCTACCTTTCAGCCCAGCTCTGCAGCTTATCTATGTCTCTCTGCAACCTACAGCATGCTTGGTCACTATCCACAACTCCACCGACCTTGGTGTTGTCTGCAAATTTACTAACCCATCCTTCTACGCCCTCATCCAGGTCATTTATAAAAATGACAAACAGCAGTGGACCCAACACCAACCCATGCGGTACACCACTAGTAACTGGTCTCCAGGATGAACGTTTCCCATCAACTATCATCCTCTTTCTTCTTTCAGCAAGCCAATTTCTGATCCAAACTGCTATATCTCCCATAATCCCATTCCTCCGCATTTTGTACAATAGCCTACTGTGGGGAACTTTATCGAACGCCTTACTGAAATCCATATACACCACATCAACCGGTTTACTCTCATCTACCTGTTTGGTCACCTTCTCAAAGAACTCAATAAGGTTTGTGAGGCATGACCTACCCTTCACAAAACCATGCTGACTATCCCTAATCAATTTATTCTTTTCTAGATGATTATAAGTCCGATCCCTTATAACCTTTTCCAACCTTTGCCAACAACTGAGGTAAGGCTCACTGGTCTATAATTACCAGGGTTGTCTCTACTCCCCTTCTCAAACAGGGGAACCACATTTGCTATCGTCCAGTCATCTGGCACTAATCCTGTAGTTCAAGATGAGTTCAAGATCAATGCCAAAGGCTCGGCAATCTCCTCCCTGGCTTCCCAGAGGATCCGAGGATAAATCCCATCCGGCCCAGGGGACTTATCTATCTTCACACTTGGTAGGATTTCTAATACCTCTTCCTTGTGAATCTCAATCCCACCTAGTCTAGTAGCCTGTATCTCAGCATTGTTCTCGACAACATTGTCATTTTCTAGAGTGAATACTGTCGAAAAATATTCATTTAGTGCTTCCCCTATCTCCTCAGACTCCACGCACAACTTCCCACTACTATCCTTGATTGGCCCTAATCTTACTTTCGTCATTCTTTTATTCCTTAAATACCTATAGACATTGTGTGACATGAAGGTTATTTTCCACTTGTCAACCCAAGCCTGGATACAGTCCAGATGTTGTTGCAATTGAATACAGGTTGCTTTGGTGTCTGAGTAGTGAATGGTGCTGAATATTGTGTAATCATTGACAAATATCCCCACTTCTGACCTTATGGTGGAGGGAATTTCATTGCTGAAGCAGCTGAAGATGGTTGAGTCACGAACACTAGCCTGAGGAATGCCTGCAGAGATGTCCTGAGCTGAGGTAATTGACCTCCAACAACCACGACCATCTTCCTATGTGTCAGGTATGACTCTAGCCACCAGGGAGTTTGTTCCCACTACTCATTGATTCTAGTTTTGCTCAGTCTCCTTGATGCCACACTCAGTCAGATACAACCTTGATGTCAAGGGCTGTAATTTCACCTCAGCTCTGGAATTCAGCTCTTTTGACCATGGTTGAACCAAGGCTGTAGTGAGAACCCAAACTGGGCATCAATGAGCAGGTTTTTGTTGAGCCGGTTCTGCTTGATAGCACTGTTGATGATACATTCCATCACTTTACTCCTGATTGAGATTAGTCTGATAGGATGGTAATTGGCTGGGTTGGATTTGTCCTGCTTTCAAAGCGCAGGACGTACTTGGACAAAAATTTTCATGTTGTCGGTTAGATATCAGCGCTGTAACTGTACTGGAACAGCATTGCTAAGGGAGCAGCAAGTTCTGGAGCACAAATCTTAGGTACTGTTGCCAGAATGTAGTCAGGGCCTATCGCCTTTGCAGTATCCAGGGTGTCCAACAGTTTCTTGATATCACGTGGAGTGAATCGAATTGGCTGAAGACTGGTATTTGTAATGCTGGGGACCACTGGAGGAGGCCAAGGCGGTGGTGGAAGTATTGAATAACATTTTTGGACGAGGTTTGTTTTAATAGAGTCACTGCACCCACGGATGATATTGGTCAAAAATAAGCACTACTGCTGTGAAGTAGTAGTGTAGGGAAAAAAGAAAAAAAGAACAGGAGGTCAGACATCCTGTTCACTGCGAAAGCTTGTTCTGAGGGAGCTGGATTGATGTCAAAGACTCTACATGTTCAAATAAAGTGTGACTTGGTGACGGGATGCTGACCTCTGTGGCGTTATTAATGTGGGATTAATGATGTAACCATGCTGAAGCATCTACTAGCTGAAGCCCAACTGGACTTCAAGCAGGCACAAAAACTAGTTTTATCATCGTAAAATATGGCAAATGGAGTATATAAGTTGCAGGGTATTCTGATGGAAATGCTAGTCCAACTGAGCTTGGGGAACACCACTTCAGTGCAGGCAATTGAATAGACTCACTCAGGACATGTCCTGAACAGAGGGATTCCAGGTCAGCCAACAGCAAAACCCTAAAACAAAGCCATGCCTTGGTCAAACAGTTAAAATTTTCTTCAAATCTTGGCGAGCAAGCCATTGTAGTTGCTGCCAATATGAAGGTTCAAGACAGCAACAGAGTCCCACTAGACCTAAATTGAGTAAAAAAAAACTCATGGGTCAATATCCATGAGAGTGCACATTCTGGAAAGTTCACCTATATCTGGTTTATTTTCACTTCGCAAAAGCCAATCAGAACCATCCAAATCAGAAACAATCAATATAAACAATTCTGCCTGAAACTTCTCCTAAACGTGTACACTGATCTTCCTAATAGGATCCATAATGAAATTGTATCATCATAAGATGTAATACTTTGCCGTCCTCAAAATTTATGATTGTATCAAATCCATGTGGATGCAGGCTTTTGAATTCATTAATTGATTTGATGTCATCACATATGACCTGTTCTGCGACAGTGGGTGCAGTTTGAATCTTATGAATTATGAACTACACCAAGATCTGTACATATTAGTACCACCACAGTTGGACCATTGGTATCCCCTGGGCAAAATGTGTTGGGAGCCAAGATGAGCTTGCATATTAGCATTGCAATGTGATTCTACCAATGAATGGAGTTGGTGATCTATTATATGATATTCAGCAGTGTCTTTGTAGGTTATACCATGGAGTGTGCCATATGTCTTTCAGGATGCAAACTGCTGTCAGCTTGGAACCAGTATCAACTTTATGTTTTTGTCTTTGTGGCCTGCCTTTTCCGGACATATGGTGTGAATGGTTATAAAACCTTCTAATCACCTTCTGAATTTTGCCTTTTACTTGACTCACAACTTAACAGTTTACTTGTTGTGAAATAGAATTAGAATGGGTATTAGGTTTTATTGTCATGTGTACTCAAGTACAGAAGTACAAGAATGCAGTGAAACGTATACAATGTCACCCTTCACAGCACCATCTTAGGTACAAAGTACCTGTGTTAAGAAGTTGGGTAGTGTATTGTCATAGAATCCCTACAGTGTGGAAACAGGCCCTTCAGCCCAACAAGTCCACACTGACCCTCAGAGCATCCCACCCAGACCCATACCCCTATAACCCACCTAATCTACACAATCCTAAAGATTATGGGGCAATTTAGCATGGCCAATCCACCTAGCCTGTACATCTTTGGGCTGTGGGAGGAAACTGGAGCACCCAGAGGAAACCCACACAGACACGGGGAGAGTGTGGAAACTCCACACGCAGTCACCTGAAGGTAGAATCAAACCCAGGCTCCTGGCGCTGTGAGGCAGCAGAGCCACTGTTCCACCTTAGTATTGTTGAATTGGAAGACAGGAAGTTACAATTTGTTGGTGAAAAAGATCGTGAGAAAAAGAGTGCTGTGGTCCCTTTAAGAGCTTATGCATTGTCTGAGCTTGGAAGTTCATAAATGCAGGTGCACAGAGTGCCTAAATAGCTACATTTTTGTATGGAACAGCCAAGCAGCATTTCTTCCAAGACAACAAATTTGAATTTTGCGAATTAATTTAAACCATGCACCTTGATGCAGAAAGCCAATTGAATTTAAATCTGATGGTGTTGACAATCTGAAACTAATCATATTATAAGAATTTGATTATGTCATTATGGATATATAAGACAAGGCCGTTTGAACAATCGGGGAGAGCCATTGGCCACCTGCCAGAGTTAGCACCATTCAACTCTCTGGGAATGCCCATCCAGTTAATCAAATGTACCATGGTATTTTAGCTCCATGCCCTCATTGAAGAAATTATGAGGATAAAACATCCCTGATAGCAGAATCAGCAGAAGAAAGGCATTTGTGAAGAGAACGGAGAAGACAGCATTTTCCAGAAGGCAGACTGTGCTAGTTTGGAGAGATTAAGTTATAATTCATTATTCTTTTATTAATTGGGTTTATTAAGTGGGACTTGTGTTTATTTGAACAGTATTCCAGTAGAATTTATTTTGCTTAAGATATAGTTAATAGTCTAAGGGGGAATTGTCGTTTTGTTAGTAATTCTGTTAATTTGTTCATTGTTAGGGTTAAACAAGTAAATTGTTTCTTGTTATTTAAAAAGTGGAGATCATGGATTATCTTTATTTTAACGACTTTTAACAGATTGTGTGGGGAAAGGTGAGCTTCTCTGGGTGTTCTGGTGTGTGATTATTAAAGGGAATCTCCCACTCACACACTAACAGATTGGAGCTTGCGTTTTAGTTTAATTTTTAGAGGGGTTCACCTATTTCTCCTCTGTAACAAAATTGGGGGCTTGTCCATGATCGGGACTGTTCGTGTATGGGATCTAAATAGACCTGTATGGATTTGGTCAGATTAAAATAGACTTGGAGATTAGTGTCTTAGATCTTTAAATAAAACTTAGGTGAGAAAAATCCATTTAACTTCAGTTACTTGTCATTAGCTAAAATAGAAGTGAAGGAAATGCCTCCTAACATTGCTAGAGGGGTTCTGGGGTTTGAAGAGGCTTCCCAAATTTGTCAACAAAGTTTAAAAAAACAGTTGAAGGATATATTGTTAGTATTAGCAAACCGGTTAGAATTGGTACAACTGGGGGCAAGAGGAAAGCTGAAATCTTGAAGGAGTTGGTCAAGCAACTAGGTATATCAAAGAAATATACAAGTGCAGTGGAGTCAGAGAAAATTAAATTGAAAATTAGATAACTGGAGTTAGAAGAGAAAGAAGAGCCTTGTTAGAAGACAAAGAAAGGGAGAGAAGGTTCTTAGCAGTTCAAAAAGAAAGATAAAGAGAAGAGAGGGAGAAAAAAAAAGAAGGAAAAAGAAAGACAGAGAGAAAGGGAAAAAGATAGAGAGAAAAAGAGACGATATTTGAGTTGGAAAAGATGAAGTTAGACCTTGAAGCAGAAAGATATCAAATGGCAGAAGTAAAAGTACAAGATAGAAGTGAGGATGAGCAAACACATCGTAGCCAACAGCCTAGTAAGGATCTATACAAATGTGTCCAAGCGTTACCAAAATTTGATGAAAGAAGATGTAAAAGCCTTTTTCATTTCATTTGAGAAAATAGCTAAACAGATGAATTGGCTAGAGACTGTGTTGGTAATGTTAATTGAGACAAAGTTGGAAGGCAGGGCTAATGAGGTGTTTGCAGCACTGTCAGATTAGGTGTCAAGAGATTATGAAGAGATTAAACAGGCTATTTTGAATGCCTACGAAATGTTACCAGAAGCATATAGACAACATTTCAGAAACATGAAGAAGGAACGAGGACAGAGTTACGTCGAATTCGAAAGAATTAGACACAGCACTTTCAATAGGGGGGTGAGGGCATTAAAGAAAGAAAAGACATAGGAGGATCTTAGAGAAATAATGGGAACTGCAGATGCTGGAGAATCCAAGGTAACAAAGTATGAAGCTGGATGAACACAGCAGGCCAAGCAGCATCTTTGGAGCACAAAAGCTAATGTTTCGGGCCTAGACCCTTCCTCAGAAAAGGGAGATGGGGAGAGGGTTCTGGAATAAATAGGGAGAGAGGGGAAGGCGGACTGAAGATGGAGAGAAAAGAAGATAGGTGGAGAGGAGAGTATAGGTAGGGAGATAGGGAGGGGATAGGTCAGTCCAGGGAAGACGGACAGGTCAAGGAGGCGGGATGTGGTTAGTAGGTAGGAAATGGAGGTGTGGCTTGAGGTGGGTGGAACGGATAGGTGAGAGGAAGAACAGGTTAGGGAGGCGGGGACAGGCTGGGCTGGTTTTGGGACGCTGTGGGGGGAGGGGATGAGCTGGCCTGGTTTTGGGATGCAGTGGGGGAAGCGGAGATTTTGAAGCTTGTGAAGTCCACATTGATACCATTGGGCTGCAGGGTTTCCAAGCGGAATATGAGTCGCTGTTCCTGCAACCTTGGGGTGGCATCATTGTGGCACTGCAGGAGGCCCATGATGGACATGTCATCTGAGGAATGGGAGGGGGAGTTAAAATGGTTTGCGACTGGGAGGAGAAGTTGTTTATTGCGAACCGAGCAGAGAAGTTCTGCAAAGTGGTCCCCAAGCCTCCGCTTGGCTTCCCCAGTGTAGAGGAAGCCACAGCGGGTGCAGTGGATGCAACATACCACATTGGCAGATGTGCAGGTGAACATCTGCTTAATATGGAAAGTCATCTTGGGGCCTGGGATGGGGGTGAGGGAGGAGGCGTGGGGGCAAGTGTAGCACTTCCTGCGGTTGCAGTGGAAGGTGCCGGGTGTGGTGGGGTTGTACTGGTTCACACTTTTGGTTTTTGGCAGGAGACCTACATAATCAATTATAATCGCATGGAAGATTCTTCAAATGTAGGAATTTCTATCAAAAGTGTGGTTTTATTAATGTCTGTGGCTTTCCTACCATTTGACCTCAATCGTAACCCACGTTAATTAAATAAACATAGTGCTAGACAACATCTGAAGGTGGCACATCATCTAATGCAGTAAGAAGCAGATATTAAATCTAACATTTGGATATTTACCCATGGGAATAAAGCATTGGTGTTGTTACAAGTGTTAGGAGACCCCATTAAAACAAGGTATAGTAGTCCCTATCAGACTGAGAAAAAGTTGCGTCGGATGAATTATCTGGTAAAGATGCCACCCTCGAAGAAAGAGGTGCTTCAATTTTTGGGGTATAGCAAATTCTACCCAAAGTTTGTGCAGAACTTTAGTAGCCTGGTGGCACCGTTGACAGGTTTATTAAAGAAGAACTTGTCATTTTGGTGGACAGAACAATGCCAGGAAGCCTTTGACAGTTTAAAAGCCATATTAACCACTGTACTTGATTTAGCTACATTAAATTTCTTGAAATCCTTTATACTCTCTATTGACACCAGCAATATAAGAGTTGGAGCTGTGTTGATGCAGGATGATGATGGCAGAATTCAAAGGCCAACTGGTTACTTCTCTAAGAAATTCAATATTCATCAGAGAAAATACTCTGCCATTGAAAAAGAATGATCAAGTTTGATACTGGCCTTACAACATTTTAATGTGTATATTACTAACAATATTTTAGACAAGATTGTGTTACATAGACCACGAGGCTCTCATTTTTTTGGAAAGATTTGAGGACAAAAATATGAGGCTATTTCATTTGAATCTTATGTTACAGGCCTGTAA
This sequence comes from Stegostoma tigrinum, assembly GCF_030684315.1. Taxonomy (NCBI): domain Eukaryota; kingdom Metazoa; phylum Chordata; class Chondrichthyes; order Orectolobiformes; family Stegostomatidae; genus Stegostoma; species Stegostoma tigrinum. Next base: position 52,909,888 of record NC_081356.1, on the reverse strand, counting down.
TTTTAGGATTGTACATGTTGCAGATTGTAAAAGTTTTTGCTGCAGATGCGTAATCACGTTTATAGAAAATGTGTGGATAAAAAAGAACCAGCATGGTCCAATTTTATATATATTTAAAATTAGTCTGACAAGTATACCTTTAGAGTGTCAAACTGTATATTTTGTGGTAATAGTATTAAGATTTATGAAAAAAGAAGCCATCTTTTCATAATAATGCTTTTTTTTCTTAAGGGATGAGGTATTACAAAGTTGGATAGAATATTAATGAATTGGAAGGCAGGAAGTTAGAATTTGTTGGTAAAAATTATTATAGAACATAGAACATAGAACAGTACAGCATAGAACAGGCCCTTCAGCCCACGATGTTGTGCCGACCATTGATCCTCATGTATGCACCCTCAAATTTCTGTGACCATATGCATGTTCAGCAGTCTCTTAAATGTCCCCAATGACCTTGCTTCCACAACTGCTGCTGGCAACGCATTCCATGCTCTCACAACTCTCTGTGTAAAGAACCGGCCTCTGACATCCCCTCTATACTTTCCTCCAACCAGCTTAAAACTATGACCCCTCGTGTTAGCCATTTCTGCCCTGGGAAATAATCTCTGGCTATCAACTCTATCTATGCCTCTCATTATCTTGTATACCTCAATTAGGTCCTCTCTCCTCCTCCTTTTCTTCAATGAAAAAAGTCCGAGCTCAGTCAACCTCTCTTCATAAGATAAGCCCTCCAGTCCAGGCAGCATCCAGGTAAACCTCCTCTGAACCCTCTCCAAAGCATCCACATCTTTCTTATAATAGGGCGACCAGAACTGGATGCAGTATTCCAAGTGCGGTCTAACCAAAGTTTTATAGAGCTGCAACAAGATCTCACGACTCTTAAACTCAATCCCCCTGTTAATGAAAGCCAAAACACCATATGCTTTCTTAACAACCTTGTCCACTTGGGTGGCCATTTTAAGGGATATATGTATCTGCACACCAAGATCCCTCTGTTCCTCCACACTGCCAAGAATCCTATCCTTAATCCTGTACTCAGCTTTCAAATTCGACCTTCCAAAATGCATCACCTCACACTTATCCAGGTTGAACTCCATCTGCCACCTCTCAGCCCATCTCTGCATCCTGTCAATGTCCCGCTGCAGCCTACAACAGCCCTCTATACTGTCAATGACACCTCCAACCTTTGTGATGTCTGCAAACTTGCTGACCCATCCTTCAATCCCCTCATCCAAGTCATTAATAAAAATTACAAACGGTAGAGGCCCAAGGACAGAGCCCTGTGGAACACCACTCACCACTGACTTCCAGGCAGAATATTTTCCTTCTACTACCACTCGCTGTCTTCTGTTGGCCAGCCAATTCTGTATCCAGACAGCTAAGTTCCCCTGTATCCCATTCCTCCTGGCCTTCTGAATGAGCTTACCATGGGGAGCCTTATCAAATGCCTTGCTGAAGTCCATATACACCACATCCACAGCTCGACCCTCATCAATGTTTTTAGTCCCATCCTCAAAGAACTTGATAAAGTTTGTGAGGCATGACCTGCCCCTCACAAAGCCATGTTGACTGCATTTAATCAAGCCATGCTCTTCCAGATGGTCATATATCCTATCCCTCACAATCCTTTCTAATACCTTGCAGACGACAGACGTGAGATTTACTGGTCTGTAATTGCCAGGGATTTCCCTATTTCCTTTCTTGAAGAGAGGAATTACATTTGCCTCTCTCCAGTCCTCAGGTACGACTCCAGTGGAGAGCGAGGATGCAAAGATCTTCGCAAGTGGCGAAGCAATTGCATTTCTCCTTTCCCAAAGCAGCCGAGGACAAATCTGGTCCGGGCCTGGTGACTTGTCAACCTTAATGTTTGACAAAATTTTCAGCACATCAGCTTCCTCTATCTCTATCCATTCCAGCATGCACACCTGCTCTTCAAAGGTTTCATTCACTACAAAGTTCGTTTCTTTCGTAAAGACAGAAGCAAAAAACTCATTTAGGGTTTCCCCTACCTCCTCAGACTCCACACATAAGTTGCCTATGCTATCCCTGATCGGCCCTACTCTTTCTTTGACCATTCTCTTATTCCTCACATAAGTGTAAAATGCCTTTGTGTTCTCCCTAATCCGTTCTGCCAAGCCTTTCTCGTGCCCCCTCCTGGCTCTCCTCAGACCATTTTTGAGCTCCTTCCTCGTCTGCCTGTAATCCTCTAGAGCTGAGCTTGACCCTAGCTTCCTCCACCTTATGTAAGCTACCTTCTTCCTTTTGACGAGAAGCTCCACCGCTCTCTTCATCCAAGGTTCCTTTATCTTACCCCTTCTTGCCTGTCTCAGAGGGACATTCTGGGGAAAGGAGTGCCATGATCCTTTTAAGAGCTTGTGGTTTGTCTGTGCTTGGATGTTTATAAATGCAGCTGCACAGAGAGTGCCCATATAGAAGCATTTTTATATAGAACAGCTACCAGTCTAGCTCCTTCCCCTCCACAACACCTGTGTTGTACCATTTTGTTGTTTTGGGACCTGGCTTGACCTTTGAAACCAGATTTCCTGCACATGTGTTTTCAGTATGCTTTACCAAGGTATGGTGCATACTAAATGAGGTGTAGAATTGCATGAGAAACATCACAAAGGCTCACAGAGGTACACCCTCCATAAATCTCCTTGAAATTGACACAACTGATTTTATTTGTGAGAAAAAACCCTTTGAATTCTATGAACTCTCAGGAACATAAAGTTGACTCTTTGTTTCTTCACTCAAGCCTGACATGTTCATCTTTGAGTATATCTTTCTGATTTAGAACTATAATTCTCAATTAGTTCTGCCACACCCCTTGCTCTTTTCCCTTTTCTATTATTCCTGAAAATTAGGCAATTGTGCATTTTATATAGGTAAAGATGAGATACAATATAACGAATAAAGCTAGATCCTGCAGCCTTCATATCTGCATGACTTAATGCATTTGTGTTGGAGTTTTGCTTTAAATATTAGTCATATTTTTGTTATATTTTTCATGCTGATGTGCAGAAACTACCGCATTTGTGGTCAGCATTTCTCTGAACAACAAATATACACGCAAAAGAATGTGTAAAAGTGTTGGCTTCATTTACAGGTCTATGAGCGCTGAAAACTCCGTTTGCTAAGAACTTCTCTTTTCCTTTGCGTACCTGTGTGAGTAGATAAAGCAGTTAAGCATAAAATAAATTGACTGTGAACATAACTTGTAAAATTTAACAGGATGATTATGAATGCAGTCTTTCTTATAAATCTACTAATTATCATCTGCTTACATTCAGAATTTATTGTGTCATATTACCAAAGCCTGGTGCTTTGTTCATCGTTATTCTTAAGAAAGATATCTTCGCAAATAGAACTGAGAGATATTTCATCACCTTGCATTAAAATTTTGTTGAAGATGTTGTGATGATTATTTTCATTTGCACTAATTAATATAATTAAGCCATTCAGCCTCTTAAGCCTAGTCCACCATTGATAAGATCATGGCTGATCTGATTGTACAGGTAGTTCTGTTAACACATGTGTTTTGTTAATGCAACTTGGCTATAATGCAATTGATGAATAGTGAACACTGCTTGGATAATGCAAACTTTCTGCTGTACAGATATCTCAATTTTCTATAGCAATTTCCATATAACACGATCTTCCGTGGCAATTTTCTATAGCATGATTTTCTATTGCACGAAGTCATGCAAGAATGCAACTGTCGCGTTATGGGAGAACTACCTGTAACCTTAAATCTATATTCCTGCCTACCTCTTGATAACTTTTCACTCCTTTGTTTAAATAAGAGCCTTTCTGCCTTTGCCTTTAATAAAAATATTCGAAACCGTTCTTTCATCACATTTGCAGGTAGAGAGTTCCAAAGGCTCACGATCTTCTGTGAGAAAGAAAATGCCAATTCTCTTTTTTAAATAGGTGACTGTGATTTTTAAATAATAGCCTCTAGTTATAGGGTCTCCCTCATGACCAAACGTCTTCTGCATAATTAGCCTGTTTCAATCAAGTCACATCTTAATCTTCCAATTAGGCAAGAAAGTGACTTATGAAGAAGGTCACAAGGAGTCTACAAAGGAGTATAGACAGGTTAAGTGAACAGGCAAAGATCACGTAAATGGTGTACAATATGGGAAATTGTGAAATTAGAAGAAAGAATTTTAAAAAGTCACATTATCTAAACACGAAGAGGTTGGGGGCTCTGAAACGCAGAGAGATCTGGATGTCCACATGCATGAATCACAAAGATTATTATGCAAATGCAGCAAGTGATCAATAAAGTGAACAGAATATTATGTTTTATTGTGAGGGGAATTGAATGCAAGAATAGTTTTGCCTCAGTTATACAAGTCAAACTGCATTTGGAGTACAGTGTACCATACTGGTCATCATACTTACAGAAGGATGTTAATGCATTGGAAGCAGTTCAGAGGTTTATAAGACCAATATCTGGAATGAATGATTTGGTATAGAAGGAAAGGCTGCATAGGCTGGTGTTTAAGATCCAAAATTAAGAAGAGTCAGAGGTGATTTAATTGAAATATATAATATTCTGAGGTGACTTGAACTGGCTGGATATCAAAAGAATGTTTCCTCTTTCAGGAGAATCTAAAACTAGGGGCCATAATTTAAAAAATGAGGAGTTGCCCATTTTAGACAGAGATGAAGGTTTTTTTTTGCTTCTCTCAGAAGATTGAGAATACTTGGAATTCCATTCCTTAAAAGGCAGTGAAGCAAAACCCTTAAATATTTTTAAGGCAGAGATAATTAGATTCTTGATTATTATGGGGATGAAAAATTATTTGAGGATATGCAGGAATATGGGGTTGAGGTAAAAATCAGCCAAGATCTTTTTGAATTGTAGAACAAGCTTGAAGGGTTGAGTGGCCTATTCTTGTTTTTTGTTCATATGTTCAAAGATACAATTCTAGCTTGTTCAACCTTTCCTTGTTAGAAAACTCTCTCTTTTCAGTTCAGGGATTTGACTTTTATTTTAATGATGATATTTATGTCGTCTGTTTGTTGACTGCAGTTAATTTTCCTGAAATGAGGGTCATTTCCTACATATATCGACACTTGGCAGTATTCTCGTTGACAAGAGGATGACTTCAGAGTCCCAAAGGGTAAAATCGGATCTATAAGAGGCAGGAGTAGTGTTAAGTGAGCAGAATATTAGAAGAACTGTTCCACTGAAGGCTTTTGATCAAGGCAAGCAATAGACATGAGTATCGACTTGATTTCTAGCCACTTCTTGTGGTCAACTGTCAGTTACCCATGGTGACACCAGTAAACAGTGCAACTTAGACAACTGGACGGTCATACCACTTGGCCACATATTCTGCCTACGAGCCCATGTGGCATTTGGGGATGGAGTGATCAGCAGTGATTCCAGCAAGGCTAAAGGCAAACAAAACATAATCTAGTTGTAAAGCAGCATTCAACATTTCATACTGGACATTTAATCTTTCCCCAATTTCAAATCTCACAGAGCCATGACTGTTTGGAAGCAGGCCATTCAGCCCACTGAGTCCACACCAACCCTTCTAAGAGCATCCCACCATGATCCATGCCTCTAAGCAATCATTGCAACTCTGCATTTCCCACAGCTAATCCATCTAGTCTGCACATCCATGGACACTATGGACAATTTAGCATAGCCTAACCTGCACATCTTTGGACTGTGGGTGGAAATTGGAGCAACTGGCGGAAACTCATGATTGAATGTATTGATTCAATATCACATCTTTCTGTTAATCTTTAACAGTGTTAGTTACGTTGTCCCAGTTAAGCTGATGGCCTTCATTGTCCAAGTGTACTGCTATTAGGGAAAGTCTGTCGTGCTGCTTTGCTGCCAGCTGATATTCATATATTCTGATGGCTAATTTCCTTCCTGACTTTCTGATGTAATGTTTGTGGCAGTCATTGCATGGTATTTAATAAATCACGTTGTTTCTGCTTGTCATGGGTATGGGGCCTTTAATCCTTGTGAATGTTTGTCGTAGTATGAGTGTGGGCTTGTATACTACCATGACTCCTAATGGTCATAGGAGTCTCGTTGTTCTGACATGTTCTTGATATATGGCAGTGTGGCCAGCATGTTAGGGCATGCTGTGTCCTCTTGTTGTTTTAGTATGCATCAGCAGATAAAGTTGCAGGGACATCCGTTCATAGCGAGGATTTTGTATGGGTGCTCTTCCTCTTTCCTGCATAGCTTTGGAATGTTGCAGTCAGTGGTAGCTCAATAAAATAGTGTCCTAACAGCTTTGTTTGTGGACTTTGGGGTGGTTGCTGTGGAAGTTGAGGATTTGATCAATGTGGGTTGCTTTTCTGTATACAGGCATTTGGAATTCCCCGTTGGTCATACGCTCAACTCTGACATCCAGAAACCGAAGCTGATTGTTGTTTTCTTCTTCTCTCATGAATTAAATCGTGGCAAATATGTTGTTGATGAGGTGGTGGGTCTGTTCTAGTTTGGTGCATTTAATGATGACAAATGAGTCATCCACATATCAGATCCACAGTTTAGGTTGAATGTGAGGAAGGGTGCCTTTACATGGCTGTCTCTGCAATGTTTTCTGAGATGGTTGACTCCATGGGTGTGCCATTGATCTGTTTGTATACTTGACCATTAAAGACGAAATGCGTGGTGTGACACAAGCCTAGTAGTTTGAGAATGTTGTCATTGCTGATGGAGCTGCTGGTCTGTGTTCCTGTTTCCTCCAGTAATGTGGCTAATGTCGCTTTGGCTAGTAGGATGTCATTTGACGTGAATAGTGCTGTGACGCGAAAGGATACCATAATCGCGTTGTTGTTAATTTTTATTTTCGAGGGCATTGAGTAGATGGAATAGACTGATCCATTGACTGGCTGTTTCAGTCTCTGTTGTACATCCTTGGCCAGTTTGTGTGAAGGTGTGCCTGGGAGGGAGACAATGGGTCTGAGGAGGATGTCTGATTTGTATACATTAGGGAGCCTGTAGAAGCCAGGGTGTTTAGAATACTGTGTCCAATTTTGGGCCCCACACCTCAGGAAGGACATACTAGCCTGGAGCGTGTCCAGCGGAGATTCACACGGATGATCACTGGAATGGTAGGTTTAACGTATGATGAACGGCTAAGGATCCTGGGATTGTACTCATTAGAGTTTAGAAGGTTGAAGGGAGATCTAATAGAAACTTACAAGATAATGTATGGCTTAGAAGGGGTGGACACTGGGAAGTTGTTTCTGTTAGGCGGGGAGACTAGGACCCGTGGACACAGCCTTAAAATTAGAGGGGGTAAATTTAAAATGGAAATGAGACAACATTTCTTCAGCCTGAGAGTGGTGGGCTTGTGGAATTCATTGCCACAGAGTGCAGTGGAGGCCGGGACGTTAGATGCCTTCAAGGAAGAGTTTGACAAATTCTTGATCTCACAAGGAATCAAGGACTACAGGGAGAATGCAGGGAAGTGGAGTTGAAATGCCCATCAGCCATGATTTAAATGGCAGAGTGAACTTGATGGGCCGAATGGCCTTACTTCACTCCTATGTCTTACGGTCTTATGGTGTTTGTGCCATCTGGTTTCATTCTCATGTAGTCCATCTTAGTTATCTGTCCTGCATCCTTTAGTGTCTTCAGTGTCTGGGTGGTCGTATTACCAAGCTGCAATGTTGGGCCTATCACCGCCTCTTAGTAAGTGTTTATGTTGGCAAGCAATGCTTGTGCTTTCTCAATTTAGTACAATGTTGTTTGTAATGACGGTCATGTGCCCTTTGTCGACTGTTAGGATTATAATGTTCTTGTCTTTCTTGAGTTTTTCCAGTGCTTTTCTCTCTGTGTCCCATTCATTCCTTCAGCTTAGTGTGGGGTTTATAGTTTTTTCAGATGGCTTGTTGTTTTTTCCGTGAGTTTGTTACCTTTCATTGTTTTTTCCAGGGCAGCCATGAAGTCTGCTCTATTCGTATCCTTGTGGTTATATTTCAGTCTGCATAATAGAACAGCTTTCTCAGGTTCTGTGAGTCATTGCTGGATAGGTTTCTTATCCATTTGTCCAGTTTGTCATTGTCTTTGTCCTTGTGGTGGATCAGTTTGGTATGTTTCTTCTGTAGTTTGTGTCTCTTCTTTGTTTTGGTCCTGTGTTGTTTGATGATAAAGGCCTGTTCTGGGTTGTAGTCCATTGCTGGTCTATATTGTTTAGGTACTGCAATCTTTGGTATGAAATTCCCCCCGTTGCAATTGTACAGTCAATTATGCGCCTCATTAATCATTACTTGTAGCATTCTGTGACAGTTCTGTTTAACTGTTTTGTTTGCCGGTGGGTTGTTGAGTAGAGGTTGGTACTTCATGAATGCTACAGCAGTGGATTACAACCCTAGAACAGGCTGGAAGGAAACTAGCCATCATAATACACGAACATCAGCTGCAGCAAAACTGACATGACAAACTTTTGCTGATATCAGTATGCTTAGACAATGAAGGCCATCAGTTTAACTGGGAAAACGTAACCATAGTAGCCCAAGCTAAACATGGACATGCAACGAAATTTCAAGAAGCATGGTTCTCAACCCATGATGCAATCAACAAACATATAGAATTGGACTCCATATACAAACCCATACAGGATTGAACTGGAAATGACACAACTCACCATAACAGAGCGGGCAGTATTAATTCCAAATGGAGTAGAACAATATTGCTTCTTTGGAGGCCTTACTGATGCTATTACCTAGGATGGTGATGAAACATCTCAACGAAAACAAGCAGCTCGGCAAGCAAGTCAACAACTTCATCCCTTGTAACTTGTTTTTTTCACCTTTCCAGTTTCATAACATCCTTCCTAATAGCAAGGCAACAAAACTGTATACATCACTCTAAATGTGCCTTACCAATGTCTTGTACGGCTATAACATAGCGTTCCACCTCCTGTACTCAGTGCTATGACCACTGAAGGCAAGCATACCAAATGCCTTCTTCACTACTCTGTCTACTGTGATGCCACTTTCAAGGAACAACACTTCTCAAGGCCCTACCATTAATTGTGTAAATCCTGTCCTGGTTTGCCTGAGTAACATGTAGGCTATCGCATTTATCTGAATAAAACGCCAATTGCCAGTCCTCAGCACACTGGCCCAGTTGATTAAGATCCCTTTGTATTCTTAGCTAACCTTCTTTACTGCCCACTATACCACCAGTTTTGATATCATTTGCAAATTTACTAGCTATGCTAGTTTATATAAATGATGAACCACAGTGGATTCAGCACTGATCATATAGCCCCAGATCCTTATAACCCTGCATTTCCCATGGCTAATCCACCTAAACTGCACATTCCTGGGCACCATGAGCAATTTAGCATAGCCAATCCGCTCAACCTGTAGATTTTTGCACTGTGGGAGGAAACTGGAGCACCTGAAGGAAACCCATGCAGACACGGTGAAATTGCGCAAACTCTATCCAGAAAGTCACCCAAGGATGGAATTAAACCCGAGTACTGGAGATGTGAGGCAGCCGTTCTAACCACTGATGCATCATGCCATCCTTGATCCTTGTGGCACAGGGCTCCTGTCTGAACAGCAACCCTCTATCTCCCACCATCAAGCAAATTTTGTGTGTAATCAGTTCACTCTCTCTATCCCATGAAATGTAACCCTATCAGCCAGTCTACTATGCAAAACCTTGTCAAAGGCCTTGCTAAAGTCTATTCATGTAAGGTCTACTGTTCTGCCTTCATGTATATTCTTGGTCACCCCTTCAAAAACTTCCATCAAATTCGTGAGACAGCATTTCCCACAGACAAAGTAATGCTGACTATGCCTAATCAATCCTTGCCTTCCCCGACAGTGCAGTACTCTCTCAGCACTACATTGGAGTGTCAGCTGATTTTTGTGCTCCTGGAATGCATTTTAAACACAGAATATTATGACTCAATGGAATTAAAAGCCAAAGGGAAATAAGTGAAAAAGTTGAATCAAGAAAGTTAGAAGCTATGCCTTCATTCAGTGATGTCACCTTAGACATGCTGCTGAGCGTTGTGAAGATGCAAAATTTTATTTCCTGAATAGCAACAGGATGATATTGACTGGTTACAGATACAGAGAATTTTGGCAATATGAGTACAGTACCACACACCAGGATACAATATAGGAAGCAGTTCAATGTACCATGGAGAGTAGGAGAAGTGAGAGAAATTTTATGTCTGCCTACATCCTAATTTAAGTTTCATCCCAACCTTCTCATTTTGCTTTCTCTAGCAGCGAATAATAAATTACAATAAATTACTTTACCACTGTACTTATATGTCTCTCTGTATGCAATATCTCACATCTCTATCTGTCTAGCCAAACACTGACACTCATCCATTGCCTTATGGAATGTTAAGCTTTTCTGGAATAGTTACCCTAAACAAAAGCTCTACATCCAATTACCAACATATGCTGCAACATTGTGTAAGCACATACTATTGCAGTCAGTTAAGTATATTTATTTTTCCATTCTTTATGTGAATAAAGAATATAGAACCCAAGAGCAAGCCAGAGACCCGACCCTTCTCAGATCTCAAAGCTAGCAAACACAGAAGAGGAGGCAATGAATTAACTGACTTTTCAGTACATCTGGCCATTCAGAAGGAGGCAATGAAGGCCTATTGACAGAATTAAAAGTCAAGCATAACATGACATAATCTCTCACACAGCTCTGCTGTAATGCATGTTTTGTTAAAGCAAATTGACTGTAACTCATTTGATGAATAGTAGAGTGTGAGGCTGGATGAACACAGCAGGCCAAGCAGCATCAGAGGAGCAGGAAAGCCTGACATTTCAAGTCGGGGCCCTTCTTCAGAAATGCCAAGCTTTCCTTCTCCTCTGCTGCTTGGCCTGCTGCATTCATCCAGCCTCACACAATGTTATCTCAGATTCTCCAGCATTGGCAGCTCCTACTATCTCTGATGAATAGTAGACACTGTTGGATGCTGTCAAGTTATAATGATTTTCTGTAGCTATTTCCCGTGATAATATTTTATAGTGCAAATTTCTATAGCTTGAGGCCACACAAGAACAACAATAACACCTCAAAAGACAACTATCTGTATATTGTTTTTCATTAGCGGGGCCTTCACACATTGTTAAGGGATGACACAGCTAGCTAATTCCTCAGTTGAAGCCTTCTGTGTGTACAATGTCATGAATTCATGTAGACCATGCACCAGGTCAGACACTCTCTTAAGTTTATTGATCAAATGATATGAATGAACATAAGCAAATATTGTCAACAAGGAATGTAGTGGAGGATTGAAGTCGAGAAGCACAAAATACTCCAAACTCTGCTAAGCTGGAAGCATTTGCTGTACTTAAGGAGCCTTTGACTAAGACAATACCTATATAACGTCACCAAATTGTCTGGTTACATTGTACAGTCTTGCAGACAGACAGGCGCGGCTTGTCTCAAGCACAACTGTAATGATGTCATAAGACTTTGCATGATATCTTTGTCAATAGAGAAAATGACCATCTGTGTAGGGCAAGAAATGTGATGAGCAAATGAGTGCATTTAGGTACTCACTGATAGTTTATTCACTGTGAGAAGAAATTAGTTTCCTCCTTTAGAAACCAGAAGCTGAGTGCTCCTTGTTGTTACTACTCCTACTGATTAAGCCAAGGGTTAGGAAGGTTAAGGATAATATTCTCACTGGAAGACAATACAAGGTTTTAAGGTCCTCATTCTATTCTGCCCACACCAGTTGGTGAGTGGAGGTGAAAGGTATATATAGCATGGATAGGCTGCTAGGTGGTGGACTTCCTGTTGGATTGGTTAGGGCCTCTTGAATGGTTACACTGTTGTCCAGGGAGCGATCACAGCAGCAGACTTGCCCCTCTGAAAGTGCTCCCTACACCTTCCGCGCAGTTACAATTCTCATCATCTCCAGGATCTGCCTGACTGACACCAATGTGCCCTCGCTACTCATCTTCCTTTTGATCAGCAACTCTTAAAGTAAACACTTCACATTTAAAGGCGCAGAAGACTCAATGGCTGACAGTTAACTAGAAAGAGGGGACTCAGCTTAAAACAATTCCTCTTCTCAACCATTGGCTCCTCACTAACTCAGTCAGTGCAACTTGTCTGTCAGATTGACGTTTAATTCCACTGAGGTTCCCAGACATGGTTTCGGCAGTATTGCTGCCAGCTTTCTGGCTGCTGGCCATGGCAGCCTCCTCAGCCATTAAATTCAGCCCTGTGAACACCACCTTCAACAGGGTATCTGAATCACTAGCCTTGCCTATTCAGAAGTCATCAGCCAACTCCCCTTCTGCTCATTGCTAACTGAGTAGAATTGCACGGCCCTGAGAGGGATGATGCTGGAAAGGGACAGGGATAAGGAATGTCAGCTCAAAGCAACTCCATTCTTAATGATTGCAACATTCCCCATCCCATCCAGCTCAATCAACACAACAAAAAATTTTACTTACCTAAGCACCTTTAACAAAGTAAAACATTTCAAAGTTCAGGATATCAGGCACCCACTTCACAATGCACATTCACGTTAATGTTAGGGACATTGTTGTGATACAGTTTTGATGTTACACTCCAGAAGACTGAGCATTGTGGAAGTTTGGAAGATATTTGAGGAGTAATCTTTGTCTTTGGCACAGGCATAATACAGATTATTTGCTAGAGTAGCTGAGGAGGGTTTAAACTAAATTAGCAGGGGTTTGGCAACCTATGCAAAGATTCAAAGGAATGGGAATCAAGGACAAAAATAAAAAAAAGGACACAAGACAAATGTTAGTCATAGAAATCAGAGGCCAGAATCAAACAAGGGTGCATTAAAAAAAAAGTAGGAATGGGAGAAGAAAATAAGGCTTTGTGCTGAAGTCCACGGAACATTCGAAGGAAATGGAGAAATTAATTACGCAAGTAGATGTAGATAGATCTGATATAATGGATATTGTGATGACAACTTCTGAATGACCAGAGATGGGAACTGAAACTCCAGAAGTATTCAGTATTTAGGAAGGATGGGCAAAAAGGAAAAGTTGGTGGAGCTTCATTACTGGTTAAGGTGGATATAAATACAATATTGAGGAAAGGTATTAGCTCAGACAAAGTAGAATCTGTGTGGGTAGAATTGATAAATATCAAAGGGCAAAAAACATTAGTGGGGGTGCTACATAGACTGCCAAACTGAAGTGGTGATGTCAGCAATGGCATAAAGCAGGAAATCAGAGAAGAATGCAGTAAAGGAACATCTGAAATTATGGGTGAATTTAAACTGCATATGGATTGGGCAAATCAAATTCATCACCTAATCGTAGAGAAGAAATTCCTAGAGTCTATATGCGGTGGTTTCTGGACAAATAAGCTGAGGAACTATCAAGAGAACAGGCCATCCAAGACCAGGTATTGTGCAATGAGAAATAAATAACTTGTAATACGGTTATGAGATTTTATTTGGGGATGTGCAAGTACAATATGATAGAACTTTACATCAAGATGGGGAGTGAGTTAGTTGATTCTAAGACCAGGGTTCTGAATCTCAAAAAGGGAGACCACAACACTATGAGGCCTGAGTCAGCTATGATGGATTGGAAAAGTTTCTAAAAGGAATGACAGTGGATAGGCAATAGCAAATATTTAAAGAGCAAATAGGTGAACTACAAGTATTATTTATCTTTATCCGGTACAAGATTATAAAAAGAAAGTAGCCAAACCATGGCAGATATGGAGAGTTAGAAACAATATTAGACGCAAAAAAGGTGCATACAAATTGGCAAAACAGCAATAGACCTGAGGATTGCCAACAGTTTAGGAGTCGGCAAAGGAGGATCAAGCAATTGATTAAAAAGGGGAAAATAGACACAGCAAGCTTGTGGGAAGCATCAGAATTGACTTTAATAGTTTCTGTTGGCATGTTAAAATAAAAAGATTTGTGGAAACTCATATAGGTCTCTTACAGTCAGATATGTTGGAATTTATATCAGGAAATGAAGAAATGCTGAAAAGCTAAATTCATATGTCTTTTCTGTTTTTACACAGGACGGCATGAATAATGTGCCAAAACTGATTACTGGAATTCTTCAAGGAAGTAATTAGTAGAGTTGATTAGGGGGACCCTGCATGTTGTTTATTTGGACTTTCAAAAGGCTTTTAGAAAAGTCCCGCATAAGAAATTAATGTGTGAAATTAAAGTGCATGGAATTGGCAGTAGGGTATCAAAATGGATAGAAAATTGGTTAGTGACAGGAAGAAAAGAGCAGGAGTAAATGGGTCTTTTTCTGACTGGCAGGCAGAGACTAGTGGGCACCACAGAGATTGGGAGTAGGACACCAGCTATGCTCAATATATGTTAATGATTTAGACAAGGGAACCAAATGTAATATTTCCAAATTTGCAGATAGCATGAAGCTGGGTGGAAGGGCGAGTTGTGAGGCGGATGTAGAGATATTGCAATATAATTGGGACAGGCTGAGTGAGTGGGGAAATGCATGGCAAATGCAGTATAATGTGGATAAATATTAGGTTATCTACTTTGGTAGCAAAAATAAGAGGGCAGATTATTATTTGAATGTTCATGAATTGAGTGAAGGGAATATTCAATGAGACCTGGTTGTCCTCATGCACCAATCACTGAAAGCAAGTGTCAGGCCCAGCAAATTATATGTTGGTCTTCATAGGGAGAAGATTTGAATACTGGAACAAGAATGTCTTGCTGTAATCATATAAGTCTTTAGTGAGGCCGCACCTGTAATATTGTGTGCAGTTTTGGACAATTTATCTGAGGAAAGATGTACTACATTTAGAGAGGGTGCAGCAAAGGTTTACTAAATTAATTCCTGGATGGCAGGACTGACATAAAAGAACAGATGGAATAATTTAGGATTATATTCGCTGGAATTTAGAAGAATGAGGGGTAGGGGGAATATCATATAAACCTATAAAATTCTAATAGGACTAGACATGTGAGATGCAGGCAAGATTTCCCAATGATTGGCAATCTGGAACCAGGGATCATAGTTTAAGAATAAGGTGTAAACCTTTTAAGACTGACGTCAGAAGCCACACGACATCACGTTATAGTCCAACAGGTTTATTTGAAATCGAGACATTTCAGAGCAATGCTCCAATGTCAGGTGAAGTCAGGTGACTTGATTTCAAATAAACCTGTTGGACTATAACTTGCTGTCATGTGACTTCTGACCTTGTCCACATCAGTCCAACACCAGCAACCTCACATCACAGCTACTTTTAAGTAGGAGAGTGGTGAGCCTGTGGAATTCCCTCCCACAGAAACTGGTTGGGGCCAAACATTATGTAATTTGAAAAATGAAGTAGACTTAGCTCTTTGGCTAAAGGGATATGGGATATAGGGGGATGACAGGATTAGGAGGGTGTTGAGTTCAGTGACCAGCCATGATCACATTGAATGGCAAAGCAGGCTTAACGGTTTGAATGATCTGATCCTGTTTCTATCTTCTACAATTCGATATTTAATGGTGAATTGCAGTGCTTTCCTGGAAAGATGAGCTAAGATTAACTAAACAACCTTCAACTCAGCAATCTATTTTATCAGATTGCTTATCTTTTTCATTAATAACGTTGGAAGTTAAACTGAGTAGAGACTTTAAGAACAAAAATATAGTGCTGTTCCTGATATGCCGAAAATGCACCAAACTGAAAAGTTTGTCCACAAACGACAACATCCTATATGACATTGACTTCAACTGCCACCAATACCAAACTTCTACTGTCTAATGTTACATTATAAAAGCACCACTTCTGCAGCCAGAGACAGTAGGAACCACAGATGCGGGAGAACCTGAGATAACAAGGTGTCGAACTGGATGAACACAGCAGGCCAAGCAGAATCAGAGGAGCAGGAAGGCTGACGTTCTTCAGAAAAAATGAAGAAGGGTCTAGGCCCGAAACATCAGCTTTCCTGCTCCTCTGATGCTGCTTGGCCTGCGGTGTTCATCCAGCTCTACACTTATGCAGCCAATTTATCAGTATATTTAGTACAATTTGTTCTTGATATATTTATCCCTCCTATTAGTAATTCTACCAGAGACTCTACATATTAGAACATAGAACACAGAACATAGAACATTACAGCACAGTGCAGGCCCTTCGGCCCTCAATGTTGTGCCGACCTGCCATACCAATTTGAAGCCCATCTAACCTACACTATTCCATGTATGCCCATATGCTTGTCCAATGATGACTTAAATGTACTTAATGTTGGCAAATCTACTATCGTTGCAGGCAAAGAGTTCCAAACCCTTGCTACTCTTTGAGTAAAGAAACTACCTCTGACATCTGTCCTATATCTTTCAGCCCTCAATTTAAAGCTATGCCCCCAGTGCTCACCGTCACCATCCTAGGAAAAAGACTATCCCTATCCACCCTATCTAACCCTCTGATTATATTATATGTCTTAATTAAGTCACCTCTCAAGCTTCTTCTCTCTAATGAAAACAGGCTCAAGTCCCTCAGCCTTTCCTCATAAGACCTTCCCTCCATACCAGGCAACATCCTAGTAAATCTCCTCTGCACCCTTTCCAAAGCTTCCACATCCTTCTTATAATGTGGTGACCAGAACTGTATGCAATACTCCAAGTGCAGCCGCACCACAGTTTTGTACAGCTGCAGCATAACCTCTTGGTTCCGGAACTCGATCCCTCTATTAATAAAAGCTAAAACACTGTACGCCTTCTTAACAACCCTGTCAACCTGGGTGGCAACTTTCAAGGGCCTGTGTACACCGACACCGAGATCTCTCTGCTCATCTACACTACCAAGAATCTTACCATTAGCCCAG
This sequence comes from Stegostoma tigrinum, assembly GCF_030684315.1. Classification (NCBI taxonomy): domain Eukaryota; kingdom Metazoa; phylum Chordata; class Chondrichthyes; order Orectolobiformes; family Stegostomatidae; genus Stegostoma; species Stegostoma tigrinum. The sequence continues at coordinate 52,893,092 of NC_081356.1, read as the reverse complement.
TACTTTGCATTCCGGTTACTCCTACCAAAGGGCATCACCTCACACTTGTCCGCATTAAACTCCATTTGCCACCTCTCAGCCCAGCTCTGCAGTTTATCTATGTCTCTCTGCAACCTACAGCATCCTTCGTCACTATCCACAACTCCACCGACCTTGGTGTCGTCTGCAAATTTACTAACCCATCCTTCTACGCCCTCATCCAGGTCATTTATAAAAATGATGAACAGCAGTGGACCCAACACCGATCCTTGCAGTACACCACTAGTAACTGGTCTCCAGGATGAACATTTCCCATCAACCACGACCCTCTGACTTCTTTCAGCAAGCCAATTTCTGATCCAGATCTATCATTAATCAATGCCTACATTTTCTAATTAATAATTTATCCTTGAAATCTTCTTAAACATCAACAGAGTACAGTGGAATAACAGTTCTATTAAGTTTGCACTTAGATAAATTAGAATTGCAGCACCTAAACATAGACAAGTCAGTTTTAATCATGTTAAGTATTGTAAAATAGTTCTACAAAGTTATAAAAACAGTAAGTCTTGGAGAAACTCTATTTCTCTCTTCTCAGATGCTGCCAGGCTGGCAATATTTCTCTGGCATTTTCTGTTTGTATTACAGATTTCCTGCATTTGCAGTATTTTACTTTAATAGCATTGTTCCAGTAACTCTGCAGGTAGGACCAAGTGTAGACCTCCAAATTCTGCAGCTCTATCATTAATGCTAAGAGATAATCCACTTGTGGGTCCTGCTGTTATAACTTCTTATCCATATTGTTGATCTTAAATGCAGAAATTTTATTTATGGAACTGAGCTATATAGAACAGAAGGTTCCGACGTTTGATCATGACTTTACACTCGGTCAGCCACATTGATCTCAGGCTCATACATGAAAAAATGACCAGCAGTATGACACGTGATCACCATCAAATGTACGTGCTGGGAAGTTGTATATAAGTGGAAAGTACATGGTCAAGCTCTAAATAACTTTTCCCACAGTCAGAAAGCAAACAAATAAATAGCTTCCTCACACTCACTATTATATGAGATGTAATAGTATCAGAGATAATGGGAACTGCAGATGCTGGAGATTCCAAGATAATAAAATGTGAGGCTGGATGAACACAGCAGGCCAAGCAGCATCTCAGGAGCACAAAAGCTGACGTTTCGGGCCTAGACCCTTCATCAGAGAGGGGGATGGGGGGAGGGAACTGGAATAAATAGGGAGAGAGGGGGAGGCGGACCGAAGATGGAGAGTAAAGAAGATAGGTGGAGAGAGTGTAGGTGGGGAGGTAGGGAGGGGATAGGTCAGTCCAGGGAAGACGGACAGGTCAAGGAGGTGGGATGAGGTTAGTAGGTAGCTGGGGGCGCGGCTTGGGGTGGGAGGAAGGGATGGGTGAGAGGAAGAACCGGTTAGGGAGGCAGAGACAGGTTGGACTGGTTTTGGGATGCAGTGGGTGGGGGGGAAGAGCTGGGCTGGTTGTGTGGTGCAGTGGGGGGAGGGGATGAACTGGGCTGGCTAATGAAGGGTCTAGGCCCAAAACGTCAGCTTTTTTGCTCCTGAGATGCTACTTGGCCTGCTGTGTTCATCCAGCCTCACATTTTATTATATTATATGAGATGTATCTATTTATACAAGGTACAAGGACAGTGTGGATACCCATTGGCCACATCTTTCAAAAGTGAAAGGGAAAAGTAGAAGATGAGAAACAAAATAAAGCAACAACTGATAACCGATAGGGAATATTGCATTATTCTGACCAAGGGAATCAATTGATCTAAAAATCATCGAGGCAGCGATATCTATCATCTGAATCCACAAATGGTATTATTTGATGGAATAATTTTTGTGAACTCATGGGGTTTCACTATTCTGTAACATATGTAAGGAATATGAATGTACAGTTTAGTGGGAATAACAAGATTTTCCGTTCATTATTATCCATGAATTTTAAAGAAAGTTCATAAATATCCAAGCTCTCAATTTCAGATAGGAAATTTTTGATTTCCAGCACTCTCAGTAGGAGAAGTCTTAGAGTCTGTGATTGACAAAGTTCATGTCCTATTATTATCATTCATCACTAGGTGCACCAAATCATTCAGATTTACGTTCTTGGAGGATACTTTATTCTAAATAGAGTCACACAGTCATAAAATCATTTAGCATGGAAACAAACCCTTCAGTCCAACTCAAATACTACAAACAGATATCCTAAACTGATCTAGTCCTATTTACCAGCCTTTGGCCCATGTTTATCTAAACTCTTCGTATTCATGTTCCCATCCAGATGCATTTTAAATGTTACAATTGTATTTGCCTCCACCACCTACTCTGGCATCTCATTCCATACACGTCACCCTCTTAGTGTGAAAATGTTGCCTCTTAGGTCCCAAATAAATCTTACCACTCTCATATTAAATCTGTGCCTTCTAGTTTTGGACTCCCCTACCCTTGGGAAAAGGCCTTGACTACTTATCTTCTTTGAGCCCCTCATGATTTTATAAACATCTATAAAATCACCCCTCAGGCTCTGATGCTCCAGGGAAGAAGGTTACAGCCTCTCCTTATAATTCAAATCCTCCAATGCTAGCAATATCGTTGTAATTCTTTTTTGCATCCTTTCAAGTTTAACAACATCTTTCTTATAGTAGGCAGGCCAGAATTGAACAAAGTATTCTAAAAGCAGCCTCACCAATATCCAGTGCAGCTGCAACAAGATGTCCCAACTTCTATACTCAATGCACTGACCAATGAAGGCAAGCATGCCAAATGCCTTTTGTACCACCCTGTTTACCTGTGATACACAAAGCCAACAAACCTAGACTTCCCAGATAACAAGGCGTGGAGCTAGATGAATACAGCAGGCCAAGCAGCATCTTACGGGTAGGAAAGCTGATGTTTTGGGCCTAACCCTTCATCAGAAAAAATGGACTTCCCATTGTATCAGGCAATGGGACCCTATGTGAGAACCTCTCTGGCAATGCTGAGGGCTTCTTGAAACCCATTCTACAGGGAATCCCCAGTTTCTGTCCGACACTACAGAATTCTTGCAGAAACTCAGCACCCACGGACCAGTCAAACCAGGAACTTTCGTCATCATAATGGACATTTTCGCACTCTACACCAGCATCCCCCACAACAATGGCATCACTGCAACAGCCTCAGTACTCAATACCAACAAATGCCAATTTCCAGGCCATCCTACAGCTCACCTGCACAACATCTTCACCTCCAGCAGCCAGTTCTTCTTCCAGATACACGGAACAACCATGGGAACCAGATTTGCACCCCAATATGCCAATATTTTCATGCAAAAGTTCGAACAAGATTTCTGTGCTGCACGGGAACTTTGACCAACACTATACATGAGAAACATTGACACCAAACTCCTTCTTTAGACTCACGCGAGGAATCGCTGAAACAACTACATAACGATATCAACAAGTTTCATCCCTCCATCAGACTTAACACGGACTATTCTTTAGAATCAGTGTCATTCTTAGACATGTGCATCTCCATTAAGGACAAACACCTCAATACCTCACTCTACCTCAAGCCTATGGATAGACTCATGATCCTGCACTTCTCTAGCTTCCACCCTAGACATATTAAAACAAAGCCATCCCCTATGGACAAGCCCTACGCATGCAAAGGATCTGTTCAGATGAGGAGGAACATGACGGACACCTGAAGATGCTGAAGGACACCCTCATAAGAACAGGATACAATGCTCAACTCTGCAATCACCAGTTCCAATGTGCCACAGCAAAAAACCACAATGACCTCCTCAGAAGACAGACATGGGATACAACCACTAGGTTACCCTTTGTTGTCCAGTACTTCCCAGGAGTGCATAAATTACACCATGTTCTTTGTTGCCTTCAACACGTTATCAATGACAATGAGCACCTCACCAAGATATTCCCTACACCTCCACATCTTGCCTCCAAACAACCGCCAAACCTTAAACAGACCATTGTTCCCAGAAGACTACCCAACCTTCAGGACAACATTGACCACAACAACGTACAACCCTGTCATGGCAACCTCTGCGAGACATGTCAGATCATTGACATGGATATTACCATTACACATAGCAACACCACCCACCATGTGCACAACAGATACTCATGTGACTTGGCCAATGTTGTCTGTCTCATATGCTGCAGCAAAGGTGCCCCGATGCTTGGTATATTGGTAAAATCAAGCAGACGCTAGAATAATGGATGAATGGATGCCACACAACTGTCAGACAGGGATGTTCCCTCCCAGTAGGGGATCACTTCAGCGGTTAAGGACATTTGGCCTCAGATCTTCGGATAAACATCCTCCAAGGTGGACTTCAGGATACACAACAACGCAAAGTCACCAAGCAGAGGTTGCATAATAATCTTTTCCAACTGACTAAAGAATTAACAGCCATCTTTGGTTTGTTCAATAGATTCTTTGACCCTTTGATATTTTGCTTATAAGTTCCATGACTGATACCACCTCTCTTACTGACACCTGGTGAAGGAGCAAGACTCCAAAAGTTTGTGTATTCAAATAAACCTGTTGGACTATAACCTGGTGTCACGAGATTTTTGACCTTATCTGTGACTCGACATTCAAACAACTATGAACCTATACCCCAGGTCTCTTTTCTCATTAACTGTGTAAGTCCTGCCTTGGTTTGTCTTACCAAAATGCAACACCTCACATTTATCTAAATTAAAGCTCCTTCTGATCAAGGTCCTATTGTGCTCTGAGATAATCTTCTTCACTCTTCATTATACCACCAATTTTGGTGTAATCTGCAAATCTGCTTATCATGCCTCCTACATATACATCCAAGTTATTTATTTAAATTACAAAACACAGTGGACCCAACACTGATCCTTGTGGTCCACCACTGGTCAAAGGACTTCAATCCAAAACAAAACCCTCTACCACCACCTTCTGCCTCCTACCTTGAAGCCAAACTTGTATCCAATTGGCTAGCTCCCTCTGGATTCCATGTGATCTAACCATGCCAAAGTGCCTACTATGCAGAACCTTGTCAAATGCTTTGCTGAAGTCCATATAGACAACATCTAATGCTCTGCCTTCATCAATCTTCTTTGTCATATCTACAATAAACTCAATCAAGTTTGTGAGACAATGTTTTCCCATGCACAAAGCTAAGTTGACTATCCCAAATTAGTCCTTGCCTTTCCAAATGCATGTAAATCCTGTCCCTCAGAGGCCTCTTCAACAGCATACTCGCCACTGACATCAAGTTCACCAGTCTATAGCTCCCTGTCTTTTCCATATCATCTTTCTTTAAGCAATGGAATTACATAAGCCACTATTAAACCTACCAACACCTCAGCCATGGCTGTTGACGATACAAATATCTCATCCAGGAGCCCAGCAATTCTTCCCTAACTTCCTACAAAGTTCTGGGATACACCTGATCAGGTGCCCAGGAAATATGTTTTGTTTATGCATTTTAAGACCTCTAGCACTCCTCTTCCGTAGTATGGACACCTCTCAATCCATCGATTGTTTATCTCCCCAAGTTCCCAAGCTTCCATGTCCTTATCCATAATAAATATTGACACAAAATATTCATTTAGTATCTGACCAATCTCCTATGGTTCCACATATGGATGGTCTTGTTGATCTTTAAGGGGCCATATAATCTCCTTAGTTACTCTTTCACCCTAAATGAATTTGTTCAATCTGTTTGGATTCTCCTTAACCCAATTTGACAAAGCTATCTCATGTCCCCTTTTTGCCCTCCTGATTTCTCTCTTAAGTACACTCCTGACTTCAACTTCCCTAATATGTGACTTCAACTCCCCTAATATAGACTGGAACTTCCAAAGTGCAAATAGTTTGGATGGAGCAGATGTGTCAGGTGTGTCCGGGAAGGATTCCTGGCTCAAAATGTAGATAGGCCAACAAGAGGGGATGCCATATTGGAACACATGTATATATAGGAGGCATTAGCCAGGTGTCAGATCTCTCGGTGGGAGAGGATTTTGGCGATAGTGATCACAACATCCTGCGCTTTACTATTGTTATGGAGAAGGATAGGAGCAGATGGTATGGGAAAGTATTTAATTGGAGGAGGGAGAATTATAATACTATTAGGCAAGAACTACAGAGCACCAAAATCGGATGTAATGGTGTTACAGTTAAATAAAGGTAATTATAGGGGCATGAGAGCGGAATTGACGAAAATCGACTGGAAGCAGAGCCTAGTGGGGAAGACAGCAGAGCAACAATGGCAGGAGTTTCTGGGTGTAATTGAGGATACAGTACAGAGGTTCATCCCAAAGAAAAAAAAGATTATCCAGGGTGGGATTAGATGGCCATGGCTGACAAAGGAAGTCAGGAAATACATCAAAGAAAAAGAGACAGCCTATAAAGTGGCCAAGAGCCACTGGGAAATCAGAAGATTGGGAACGTTACAAAAACAAACAGAGGATAACAAAGAGAGCAATAAGGAAGGAGAGGATCAAATATGAAGGTAGGCTAGCTAGTAATATTAGAAATGATAGTAAAAGCTTCTTTCAATACATAAGAAACAAACGAGAAGCAAAAGTAGATATTGGGGCGCTCCAAATTGATGCTGGAAGGCTAGTGATGGGAGATAAGGAAATAGCTGAAGAACTTAATAAGTACTTTGCATCAATCTTCACATGAGTAGTATGCCAACAATTAGAGAGAGTCAGGGGGCAGAGTTGAGTATGACAGGGATTACAGAAGAGAAAGTGCTAGAAAAGCTAAAAGGTCTAAAAAATTGATAAATCTCCTGGCCCCGATGGGCAACATCCTAGATTTCTGAGGGAGGTGGCTGAGGAAATAGTGGAGGCTTTGGTTGTGAACTTTCAAAAGTCACTGGAGTCTGGGAAAGTCCCAGATCATTGGAAAATTGCTGTTGTAACCCCATTGTTTAAGAAAGGACCAAGGCAAAAGATGGAAAATTATAGGCTGATTAGTTTAACCTTGGTAGTTGGTAAAAGTCTAGGATCCATTGTCAAGGATGAGATTTCTAAATTCCAAGAAGTGCAGGGTCAGATTAGAACAAGTCAGCATGGATTTAGTAAGGGGAGTTCGTGCCTGACCAACCTGTTAGAATTCTTTGAAGAGGTAACAAGTATTTAGACCAGGGAAACCCAGTAGATGTTATCTATCTAGACTTCCAAAAGGCCTTTGATACGGTGCCTCATGGGAAGCTGCTCAGCAAGGTGAGGGCCCCTGGTGTTCGAGGTGAGCTACTGGCTTGGATTGTGGATTGGCTGTCTGACAGAAGGCACAGAGTTGGGATAAAAGGCTCTTTTTCGGAATGGCAACCTGTGACGAGTGGTGTCCCACAGGGTTCAGTGTTGGGGCCGCAGCTGTTCACCTTGTATATTAAAGATCTGGATGAAGGGACTGGGGGCATTTTGGTGAAATTTGCCAATGATACGAAGATAGGTGAACAGGCAGGTAGTACTGAGGAGGTGGGGAAGCTGCAGAAAGATTTAGACAGTTTAGGAGAGTGATCCAGGAAATGACTGATGAAATTCAATGTGAGCAAATATGAGGTTTTGCACTTTGGAAAAAAGAATATAGGCATGGACTATTTTCTAAATGGTGAGAAAATTCATAAAGCAGAAGTACAAAGGGATCTGGGAGTGTTGGTCCAGGACTCTCTAAAGGTTAACTTGCAGGTGGAGTCCGTAATCAAGAAAGCGAATGTAATGTTGACGATTATCTCAAGAGGGTTGGAATATAAAAGCAGCGATGTACTTCTGAGGCTTTATAAAGCTCTAGTTAGGCCCCATTTAGAATACTGTGTCCAATTTTGTGCCCCACACCTCAGGAAGGACATACTAGCCCTGGAGCGTGTCCAGCGGAGATTCACATGGATGATCCCTGGAATGGTAGGTTTAACGTATGATGAACTGCTAAGGATCCTGGGATTGTACTCATTAGAGTTTAGATGGTTGAGTGGAGATCTAATAGAAACTTAAAAGATAATGTATGGCTTAGAAGGGGTGGACGCTAGGAAGTTGTTTCCATTAGGCGGGGAGACTAGGACCCATGGGCACAGCCTTAGAATTAGAGGGGGTAAATTTAAAACTGAAATGAGATGACATTTCTTCAGCCAGAGAGTGGTGGGCTTGTGGAATTCATTGCCACGGAGTGTAGGGAGGCCGGGGCGTTGGATGCCTTCAAGGCAGAGATCGACAAATTCTTGATCTCACAAGGAATTAAGGGCTACGGGGAGAGTGCAGGGAAGAGGAGTTGAAATGCCCATCAGCCATGATTTAAATGGCGAAGTGGACTTGATGGGCCGAATGGCCTTACTTCCACTCCTATGTCTTATGGTCTTATGGTCAATTGAAATCAGATGTTCTCAGGGAAATGCACAACAGAAATGTGGAGGTTCAGAGAGCATTTGCTGCAAGCACTGGATAGGTTTGCCCCACTGAGGTAAGGAAAGGATGGTAAGGTGGAGGAACCTTGGATGACAAGACATGTCGAACATCTAGTCCAGAGGAAGAAGGAAGCTTACTTAAGGTTGTGAAAGCAAGAATTGGACAAGACTCTAGAGGTCGACAAGGAAGGAACCGAAGAATGGACTTAGGAGAGATAGAAGTGGGTATGAGAAAACCTTGGTGGGTAGGATCAAGGAAAACTCCAAGGCATTCTACGCTTATGTGAGGAATCAGAGGATGGCCAGAGTGAGGGTAGGGCCAATCAAGGATAGTGAAGGGAACTTGTGTGTGGAGTCAGAGGAGGGAGGGGAAGTCCTTAATGAATATTTTGCTTCAGTATTCACCAGTGAGAGGTACTTTAATGTTTGTGGGGACAGCATGAAACAGGCAGATATGCTCAAACAGGTTGATGTTAGGAAGGAGGATGTACTCAAAATCTTGAAAAACATGGAGATACATAAGTCCACTGGGCCAAACAGGATATACCCAAGGTAACTATGGGAAACGAGGGAAGAGATTGCTGCCCTGTGACAACGATCTTTGTATCCTCACTGCCCACTGGAGTAGTACCAGAAGATTGGAGGGTGTCAAATATCATTCCCTTGTTTAAGAAAGGGTGTAGGGATAATCCTGGAAATTACAGACCGATAGAGTCTTACTTCTGTGGTGGCTAAATTTTAGGAGAGGATTCTGAGAGATAGTATTTCTGATTATTTAGAAAAGTACAGTTTGATTATAAATAGTCAGCATGGCTTTCTGAGTGGTCAGGTCATCCCTCACAAGCCTTATTGAATTCTTTGAGGGTGTGACAAATCACATTGTTGAAGGTAGAGCAGATGTGGTGTATATGGATTTTAGCAAGGCATTCGCTAAGGTTCCACATGGTAGGCTCATTCTGAAAATAAGGAGGCATGGGTTTCAGGGAAATTTGGCTGTCTGGATATAAAACTGGCTGTCCAATAGAAGATAGAGGGTGGTAGTAGATGAAAAGTATTATTCAGCCTGGAGCTTGGTGACCAGTGGTGTTCTTCAGGGATCTGTTCTGAGTCATCCGCTCTTTGTGACCTTTATACATGACTTGGATGAGGAAGTGGAAGGGTGGGTTAGTAAGTTTGCTGATGATATGAAGGTTGGTGGAGTTGTGGACAGTGTGGAGGGCTGTTGTAGTTTGCAACGGGGCATCGACAAGACGCTGAGCTGGTCAAAGAAGTAGCAGATGGAATTCAACCTGGAAAAGTGTGATGTGTCTCATTTTGGAAGATTGAATTTGAATGCAGGATACAGGGTTAATGGCAGGATTCTTGGCAGTATGGAGGAACAGAGGGATCTTGGTGCCCATGTTCATAGATCCTTCACAGTTGCTACCCAAGTTGATAGGGTTGTAAAGGTGCATGGTATGTTGGCTTTCATTGGCAGACGAATTGAGTTTAAGAGTCGTGAAGTCATGCTGCAGCAATATAAGACCCTAGTTAGACCACACTTGGAATATTGTGTTCGGTTCTGGTCACCTCATTATAGGAAGGATGTGGAAGCTTTAGAGAGGGTGCAGAGGAGATTTTCCAAGATGCTGCCTGGACTGGAGGGCAGGTTCTTATGAGGTAGGGTTGAGGGAGCTAGGGCATTTTTCACTTGAGCGAAGAAGGATGAGAGGTGACTTGATAGAGGTGTACAAGATGATGAGAGGCATAGGTACAGTGGATAGTCAGAGGCTTTTTCCCAGGGTGGAAATAGCTACTTTGAAGGGGCATAATTTTAAGATGATTGGAGGGAGGTATAGGGGAGATTTCAGAGGTAGGTTCTTTATGTTGAGAGTGGTGGGCATGTAGAATGCCCTGCCGGCAGTGGTAGTGCTCCAGGGTCATAGGATGATAGGTCAGCTCAACATTGCAGCTGTACTGTTCTATGTTTTATGTTCTAGATACTGCTCTTATACTGTACCTATCACATGCTTCCTTCTTTTTCTTGACCAGAGCCTCAATTTTTCTCACCATCCAGCATTCTCTATACTTACCAGTCTTGTCCTTCACACCAACAGTGACACACTGTAAGTGAACTCTTGTTATCTCATTTTTGAAGGCCTCCCATTTTCAAACTGTCATTTTACCTGTGAACTGCCTGGCCCAATCAACTTTTGAAAGTTTCTGTCCAATACGGTCAAAATTTGCCTTATTTAAATTTAGAACTTTAAGTTTTAGATCAGATCTATCCTTTTACTTAACTATTTTAGAACTAATAGAATTATGATCACTTGCCCCAAAGTTTTCCCCACAAAAGCGACACCTGTTACTGGCCCTGCCTTATTTCCCAACAGAAGATCAAGCTTTGCTCCATCAGTAGGTACATCATTCCGATACTAAATTCAAAACTTTTCTGGTACACACTTAACAAATTTCTTTCCATCCATGTCCTGAGCCCTATGGTCGTCCCAGGCTGTAACTAGAAAGTTAAAATTTGTTACTGTTTCAAACCTATTATTCTTACAGTTATCTGAAATATTTGAGATGAAATACATATTTGTTTCTCAATTTCCTGCTGACTATTGGGGGACGGGGCTCCTATAGTACAACCCCAATAAGGCAATTATCCTTTTTTATTTCTCATTTGCACTCATGTGACTTAACTGGACATTCTCCCAGGAATAGCCTCCCTATGCACAAATTAATGTTGTCTTTAACCAAAGACGCCACACCACTTCCTCTCTTGTCCCTGTTTCTACCTTTCTTACAGCCTCTAAACCCTGGAACATTAAGCCGTCAGTCCTGCCCCTCCCTGAACTGTGCTTCTATAATAGCTATTATATCCCAGTCCCATATTCCCAACCATGCCTTAAGTTCATCCATCTTACCTGTGAGGCCTCTTTCTTTTGAACCAAATGCAGTTGAATTTATCATTCTCTGCTATGCCCTTGCCTGCCTTGAATATTTGATTGGCTCCCATTATCTACTGTACCAACTTTAGACATACTTCTTTTCTTACTATCTCTTTGGTTCTCCTTGCCTTATTAGGCTTTAAACTTAATGCCTCTTGAATATCACTAGCAAATCTCCCTGCCAGGATATTGGTTCCATTCCAATTCAGAAGCAACCCATCCTTCTTATGTACTTTACTCCTTTTGAGAAGAGATCCCGATGGTCCAAAAATATGAATCCTTGTCCTTTATACTAACTTCTTAGCTTTGCACCCATTAGCCCTATCCTCTTATTTTCACTACTCTCACTAGGCACATTGTATCTTGAGTAATTCAAATATTACTCACCTCAAAGCCCTACTTTTTAATCCCCCTGCCTAATTTCTTATATTCTTTCTACTGAACCTCACCACTCCTATCTATGTCATTGGCACCAATGTGTACAACAACCTTCTGCCGGCCACTGTCCGCTTTCAGAATATTCTGTACCCACTTTGAGATATCCTTGACCCTGGCATCAGAGAGGCATGACACCATTCTGATGTCTCGCTGACAGCTGCAGAAACATCTGTCTGTGCCCCTGATTAGAGAGTCTGCTATCACAAGCAATCAATCACTTGGAACCTGACATACCCCTCTTTACAAAAGAGCCAGTAAGCTTGCCAGAAACCTGGCTGTCAGTGCTATATACCCCTGAGAGGCCAACCCCAACAGTATCCAAAACAGTGAGCTCCCATACTATTTGCCTACTTCTATTTTCCGAGCAGTAACTCATCTACCTGGCCATGTCTGAGGTTTTCCTACCTTCCTGAAACTTTGATCCATTACATGGGAATGTGTTTTTGAGTGAGGAGTATTCATCCCATTTACAGGCGCTGCCAGTGGAGAGCTGTACTCAACCTGACTAACAGGCTTCACAATGAGGTATGGGAAGTTAAATCAAAGAAGTTAGTTCAGAAATTTAATTGATGTTAATAACAAACACAATAACTCTTCATTTTTATATTATTTAAATGTATCAAAATATTCATTAGCACTTTACATTTAAAGATTAGAATGAGAAGGAAGAAAAATAGAGAAAAAGACTGTAGATCAGGTGGAAGAGTAAGATTTAAATAAGCTGTTGAAAATGAGGAGGAATGAAATGAAGTGGTGTGGGTTTTCAGATGAGGGAAAGAGCAAACTCCACAGTGTTGAATGGAATTGAAAGGTGCCCTGCCACTTCCATTATCTGTCAAAGAATGGAACACAAGGTAATACAAAATTAAAAGCGCACATATGTGTTAGGAATTGGAGACGATTACAGAGTGCAGACAAATCACGGAGGAGGTTTTAGATAAGGATTTTGAAATCAGAATGCTGTAAATTGGGAGCAAATGAAAGTTGTTAAGGGTAAAGATGATTGACTGTATTGGAAAGCTTAAAGTATGAGTTAATGAGCCACTAAAATTAAACACAGTTGGAATTAATGGCAGTCAAGAAGCAGGGTAGAATTTGGGAGCTATAGCATAGAATTTCTGGTGAGGCTAGAAAAAGATTCCTTTGAATTCATGGATTTTGACCTGCAAAAAATTAAGGTTTCTCAGTGACCTGACATTGGACAGACATTGAACAATATAGCAGCAGTTGTAGGTTGAAAGAACCTGCCTGCTAACATAAAATGTCACTGAAGACCTGAAAATGGATAAAGAAGAGACGAAGGGAAAGAAAGGAACCATGGACATTTCAGAGTTCACCATATAGCCACATATAAAAAATCGCATGAGTTATATTGGCTTTAATGGAGCAGCCAAAATGAAACTATAGATGGATATTGCCATGGAATTTGACCACAAACTGCAACCAATGAAGGAAGATGATCGAATTCAATTTGTCAAACTGAGTGGAGAAATTAATTGTGATGAAGAGAGATAATATTGCATCAAACAGAACACATGTAGTTGGTGACATCTACAATTATGTACTTAGTAATTACCAATTAGATCTTCTTCTTAGTATCATATGAGTCTTGTAAAACAGTGATAAACTATGGACAAAACTACTGACCAGAGTCAAATCAGAGACTAATAACTGTTTGGATGAAGCAATAAACCTGCGAAAATGATCATAAGCTTGCCTGAATTTTTTTTTACTGACTTGTGGGATGTGGAAATTGCTGTTGCCCAGCATTTTATTGCCCATCCCTAATTCCCTTTGAGGAGATAGTGATGAACTGCCTTCTTGACCTGCTGCAGCCCACAAGCTGCAAAGTGGTGCACAATGCCGTTAGAGATGGCATTCCAGGATTTTGACCAACAATATTGCAAGCACAACAATATATTTCCAAGTCAGGATGATGCCAGACTATAAGGCTGCAGATTGTGCTGAAGTACAATTCTGCTGCTATGATGGCCGCAGTGCACCTTATGAATGACGTGTCTTGAATTGCTAGATTATTTAACACAATTATTATCCCATTTAACACAATAAGAGTACCAAGTAACAAGATAGAGGGTATATTCTCAATGTGAAGGTGGGACTTTGTCTCCACAAAAACTGTATGGTGGACACTCTCACTGCTACTACCATTGACAGATGCATCTGCAGCTGGCAGTTTGACAAGGATGAGGTCAAATATGAATTTTCCTCTCATGGCTCCCTTATCACCTGCCACAGGACTAGTCCAGCACCTATGTCTTTTAGAACCTGAGCAGCTTGATCAGTAGTTTTGCTGCCAAGGCACTCTTGGTGGGGGCATTTTGCCCGCCACCCAGAGTACATTTTTCACCCTTGCTACCTCTAGTTATTCTTCCAAATGTTGTTCAACATAGAGGAGTGCTGATTTATCAGTGGAGGGAGGAAAATATGTGGTAAACTGCAGGAGGTTTACTCACCTGTGTTTAACCTAAAGCCATGGACATCTTGGGCCCGGAGTCAATGTTAGGGACTCCAAGGGCTAATCGCTCCCAAAGGTATCCCACATTGCTGTCACATCTGCTGGGGTGTCCTGCCAGTGTGACAGGACATATCTAGGATTGTAATGGTAGTATTTGAGACATTATCTGCGAGATATGATTTTTAAATATGATTATGTCACGCTGTTGCTTGACTAGTCTGTGCCACAGCGATACAGTGGAGAAGGCACTAGCCCCCAGATATTAGTCTGGAGGACTTTGCAGTGTCATCAGGTTTTTCTGCCATTGTCTTTTCCAAAGCCTAGGCAATGTCAGGTGGTCTGTTCAATTTCATTTCTTCGTTGAGGCTTTGTAGTGATTGATACAACAGTGGCTTGCCAAACCATTTCAGAGGGCACTTGAAACCCCTTGCTGTGCATCTGGAGTCACATGTAGGCCAAACCAAACGATAATGGCAAATTTCCTTCTCTGAAGAGCATTAGTGAGCCAAACGTATTTTCTGACAGTCGGCAATACTTGCATAGTCTTCACTAGCTTCTTAATTCCAGATTTATTTTTATAGAACTCAAATTCTACCATCTTCCATGGCGGGATTTGAATCCAGGCCCCCAGAATATTAGCTGAATTTCTGGATTAATAGTCTAATGATAAAGCCACTAGGTTATTGCCTCCCCACTTATTCCAATATTGTTCCAGTATTTTATGTTTTAATTTTCAATCCCCAGTATCTGCAATATATTTGGAAGGTTTTATGAAGTTTTATTGATTGTTATGGTAGGTTATGAATCTATTACCTAGGGTTGTAATAAAATATTAAGCAGATGCTACTTGGATGGAGAGAAGTTTTGTTATGTGGATTATTTTTGTTGGGTATGTTGGCTAGATGCTAGCAAATGAATCTAAATGAAAATGATTTCCTCCAGTCTACTATTGATCCCAACTGGCAAAAGCATGGTTGTAGTTTTCTAGATGCTCAGGCAGTTCTAGATATTAAAATGATATTAGAACGTGACAAGCTAGTTGAGTATCTTCAAAAGTAATAATCGTGTTAGGAAGATTTAATTTAAAGCAGGTAGTTATCATTAAAATTTTTAATCTATGTCTTTTACTCTTTGGTCATTAAAATAAGAGTCACATGACTCCACTGAAATGTTCCCTGACTGGGAGGGAACATTCTTGTCTGATGATTGTTGCATGATGAATGGACACCGTAACAGATGAATGGACACTGCGCAACAATTGCCAGACAGAAATGTTCCCTCCTAGTCAGGGAACACTTCAGCAGGCAAGGGCATTCAGCCTCTAATCTTCAAATGAGCATTCTCCAAAGCAGACTTCGACACACGCAACAAAGCAGAATCACCATGCAGTGACTGATAGCCAAGTTCAATGCCCATGACGATGGCCTCAACCCTTAATCTTGGATTCATGCCACTCTACAGGTGACTCGACCATACTGTTCTGTATCTGTGAAGTTTTCCTTACTGTCCTGTTTTGACAGCATCTCCCTGATAAATTGTGAAGATGGCTCTATCTTTATTAGTTTGTACAGTTTTGAATTCGGCATGCAATTCCAGTCATTTAGTTTGTCTCCAGCCCCAATTTATGTTTTTTGTGATTATCTCTCTGTCTCACTTAATCAGATTGTAGGTCACCCCTTCGCTGGTTATTCAGCTGTTGACATTTTACTCATCATCGAACACCCTGGTCACCTACAGAGATCTGATACTCCACTCACAATAGTTGTAGGATCTTTTGATCTCTCTGCCCTTGATCTTTCTGCCTTTAAACTCTGGCCCTGGGTGCTCTGCTCCCACACTGCACCTGACAAAGGAGCCGTAATCCGAAAGTTTGTGTGATTTCAAATAACCTTTTGGACTACAACCTGGTGTCGTGTGACTTCTGACTTAGTCCATTCCAGCCTAGCACCATATCATGGCCACCATCTTTTGTCAATATATTAGCACTGTAAAGGAAAGTGTCAAAGCAAAAACAAGCTGTCATTGCCTCTTAGTTTTTCAGCATTTTTATCATTATAATCAATATGTGTTAGAAGAAATTTAAGAAAATAAAAATCTACACTAGGACACTGTCTGTAACTTCAATCATGCACCTCAGCCATAATGTCTTTCATACTCCGTAGGTGGCGTGTTACACTTATGAAACGGGCTTCATGCAGATAGTGCATCAAGCTTATTCTTCATTAGGATATGCAGCAATAAAATATGACTCCTTTAACTTGAACTAATCATGTGTGACATCATTTTCTCTGAGGCGGAACATAGAGACAGACAAAATAACTAAAAGGGTGTGGTCTCAAGTAAGGGACCAAAAGCAGAATTTTGTATTTGAAAAAATATACTATCAAGTGAGCCAAACTCATATTCTTCTGTCTTGTCCAATGATTCGCACCTCTAGTGAAAAGTCCTCCATGGTTCCCAGGCTCAAGGCTCACCTTACAGCTGAGCCAAATATTTATGGGTAAGACACTATAACTCCCTAAAATAAACTGCAAGTGAGATTTTCCTCATCCCTAAGAGTTGGATTTATATAAACATTGCTGCTCAGTGATGTTATCTAATATATATTTGTTCTACAGTTATTGTGTAGGTGCAACTTGAATCAAGTCATATTCCACTCTGACAGCTGAACAAAACAACGTGAGTATCAGTGCAAGAAGGAATGTTACTTCACTTCATTTTGAATTTCATTAGCTCATTGTACCTGACATTGATCAGTTAGCTCAGCTGGTTTGTGATGTAGACAGATGCCAACAGTGTAGATTCTATTCCTGTACCAGCAGAAGTTGAAGGTCCCTCCTTCTCAAACTCACTCCTTTCCTGAGGATGGTGGCCTTCAAGTTAAACCACTACCTGTTGTCACTCACTGAGAGAACAGAACTATGGCACTCTGGGACTATAGTGACATTACCCCTTAGCATTATTGTGAAGCATGCTGTCATGCTATTCTTGAGGAATATGAATCCACTGTCTTTAAATCATCACAAGAGCAGCTGTTTTTTTTAAATTTCAGAATTCCTCATTTCCTTTCTTTAATTGAATTCCTAAGTGCAAAAAGAGGTCATTCAGCCAATCGAGTCTGCACTAATCCTCCAAAGAGTATTCCACTCACACTCACCACTCCACCCTGATAACCCCACATTTATCATGGCTAACCTTCCTAGCCTGCACATCCCCGGGGCAATTTAGTATGGCCAATCCACCTAACCCACACATCTTTGCGCCATAGGAAGAAATTGGAGCACCCAGTGAAAGACCACATATAACGGAGAGAACGTGTAAACTCCATGCAGACAGTAACCCAAGGCTAGAATCAACTCCATGTCCTTGGCATTGTGAGGCAACCGTGCTAACCACTGAACGACTGTGCAGCCTATCTCTCTTGATCTTTTAGAAGATAGCTCCATGAGAATGGCTTCTGTCTCTTAGTTTTATTTGTCCATAGGAGTCATGTTATAAACAACAAAGAACAAAGGACAGTACAGCACAGGAACAGCCCATCCGCCCCAACAAGATTGCACTGACACTTTTCTGAACTAAAAATTTTAGCCTCTAAGTTGCCTATATCCCTCTATTCCCTGACTGTTCATATATGTGTCAAGATGACTTTTAAATGATTCTATCGTATCTTGCCTCACCAACCTCTTCTGGCAGTGCATTCCAGACACTTACCACCCTCTGTGTAAAAAGACCTGCCTCTCACATCTCCTTAAAACTTATCCCCAAAATCCCCACCCTCCTTTTATCCTGGGTTCAAAGTTATTGCTCTGTTAATACTTGAACCCTCTTATTTTGGTATAGTGTTTTAAGTACAGGTTCCAATCAACTGTACCATCTTTTAAATTTGTTATTAGTTAATACTCCTAATGAAGTGGTATGTGCAAATATATTCAAATGCTAAATATTTACCTAGCGTCGATCAGGAAGATGAATATAGAATGAACAAATAACTACTAGCTACAGTTTAATGCACAGATTGGATTTCACGAGGAAAGTATAATGGCCCATATTTTCCAAAAGTGATTGTAGCAGTGTAGACTGGAAATGCATTTTGGGATGGAGTGGACGTCCCAATATATCTAACTAGCAGAGAATTGCCTTGGAAGTTCAATCTTATGATATACAACAATCCAGCTTCTGTATTCCTCTAAAAATATCACCAAATCTGGTTTAGGGTCAGAGACATCAGAGGATTCTATCTCATGTAACCAAGGTATCCCCTAAGCATCTCCATGTATTTTTTACCTCCTCTACTCCAAAAGATTATTTCTATCCATTTGTTTTTTTTTTACCTCTATTACCCCAACAGGTTATTTCTATCTATTATTTCCATTCCTTTTCAGAACCCCCTACATTGGACATTGCCTTCAACTGCCTTCTCTGCCTGCTTTTCCCTGGTATTATACCATAACAATACTCATTTTGAAGGTGGTGGCCTTCTAGATAATATTTTGGGACCCAGGTTCAAATCTCACCATGATAGATTGTGGTCTTTGTATTAAAAAAAAATCTGGATTTAAAAGTATATTGATAGCCATGAAACCATTGTTAATTGTCTTGAAAACCCTGCTGGTTCACTAATGCCCTTTAAGGAAGTAAACTGCCATTCTTACCTGGTCTGTCCTACAGAAATGTGGTAGCCTCTTAACTGCCCTCTGGGCAATTAAGGATGGCCATTAAGTGCTGGCCTAGCCAATGATGCCGTTATCCACTGAATGAATTAGAAAAATGCTGTGCTTCTCTATTGATCTGCCCACAGAGGCCACAGCAGTGATCACTGCCAATAGCCCTTAAACCCCTCCCTCTCCTCTAGCCTTCATTGCCTCTAATGCTGTTCTACCTACTCCCCTAAACCTTTAGGTCTCCTCATCATCATTCTTGTCAACTCATTCCTGTGTTTCTCTCTCGCCCAGTCTTGGCTGCCCCACTTACTTTTAGCCCCCAGACCACATTTTTGCAGCTTCTCAGGTGATAATATGTGATTGCCCTGACTGCTCATACTGGCCCCACAGGACTGACTGCTGAAGGAGCTCCAGGCTGTGCTAGGAGAGTTGCCCTGACTGTTCCCAAAAGAGAATTAAAAAAACAACTCTTCGTTGAGTCAGCTACGAGATGTTCCATATTTACGATCACTTTTCCAATTGTGAGTGAGATCATAGAATCAAAGAATCCCTGCAATGTACAAGGAGGCCATTTGGCCAATTCAGCCCACACCAAACCTCCAATGAGTCACCATGCCACCCATTAAGATATTTACGAAGCATGTCTCCATGGGATTGGTCTTGAATTATCAACGATCCATTACAGAGAATGGTTGTACATTCAAACTGGAGAGTCATACAGGTCTATGGGAAGGGAAAATATGGCAGTGAGATTAATTTTGTATTTATGTGGCAAAAGCTCAACACAGGCAGGGTGGTAAGATGGCTCAGTGGTAGCACTGCTGCTTCATAGCACCAGGGACCTGGGTTCAATTCCTCCCTTGGGCAGCTGTGACTATATGTATAGAACTGTACACTACAGGCCCTTCAGCCCACAATGTTGTGCCAACCTATTATCCTTCTCGAAGATCAAACTACCCTGCATATCCTATATTTTACTACCCTCCAAGTACCTATCCAAGAGTCGCTTAAATATCCCTAATGTATCTGACTCCACTACCACTGCTGGCAGCACATTCCATGCACCCACCACTCTCTGTGTAAGGAACCTACCTCTGGCATCTCTCCTATATCTTCTTCCACTCACCTCAAAGTTATGCCCCCTCATAATAGTCATTTCAGCCCTGGGAAAATGTTTCGACTATCCACTCTATATCTCTCATCATCTTGTACACCTCTATCAAGTCACCTCTCATCCTTCTTCGCTCCAATGAACAGAGCCCTAGCTCCTTCAGCCTTTCCTCATAAGACCTGCCCTCCAGTCCAAGCAGCATCCTGGTAAATCTCCTCTGCACCCTCTCCAAAGCTTCCACAACCTTCCTATAATGAGGTGACCAGAATTGAACACAATATCCAAGTGTGGTCTAACCAGGGTTTTTCGAGCTGCAGCATAATCTCGCAGTTCTTAAACTCACCACCCCTGCCAATGAAAGCCAACACACAATACGCCATCTTTACAACCCTATCAACTTGAGTAGCAAATTTGAGGGATCTATGGACGTGGATCCCAAGATCCCTCTGTTCCTCTACACTGCCGAGAATCCTGCCATTAACTTTGTTAAAGTTTGCACATTTTCCCCATATCCATGTGGCTTTCCTTTGAGTGCTCTGGTTTCCTTTTACAGTGCAAAGCTATGTTAGTTAGGTAGATTGGCCATGCTGAATTGTCCATAGTGTCCAGGGAAATGTAGGTTAGCCATGGAGAATGCAGGGTTACAGGATGGGCTGGGACTGGGTGAGATGCTTTTCAGAAGGTCAATGTGGACTTTATGGGCTGAAGGGTTTGCTTCCACAATGTAGAGGTTCTATGATAGAAAGACCCAAAGGGTTATCTTCTGTGCTGTTACCTATACGATTTCATAGTTTAAACCGGAAAGTGATAAAAAAGAATAGATTCTTTCCATATTAGGCTTTCAATTTTCAAAAGGTGTAGAACACCCCAGAATAGAAAGTAATGTGAGAATTGATCAGTTTCAGAATCCTTCTCCCGATGCCTCAAGAAAACATGAGATTGTCCCTTACTGCATTTGATATATTTAATTTTATCAGATGCCCCTGAAATTGCTTCAATGCATTAATTAGTAACTGTCAGTTACAACTTTATAAGTTGTCAAATGAAGTTCTGAAAGACTGTTAAGAGTAACTCAGAAAAAGATTGGTTTAATGAGCTGAAGGAACTGGAATTAAAATTGATCAAAAACATAATTTAATACAGCATCACCATAACATGGTATATTTGGCTGGATATAACAATTTCACCATGCAGCCTCTCTCATCAATTAAATTGTTACATCTGTTTTTCTTTGAACCCTATCTTTGTCGTGGCTGTGATAAACTCAAGTTTTCTTCAGTGAGTCAGACACTATATTGATGTAACAAACTGCCACGTAGTAACTGATATTCTAATTAAGGTACTTATTCAGGGGCCCTGAATAAATTAAAATAGGATATTGTATAGGCAACTGCTGTTCTGAATTTGTTTTCAGCCCTCGCTGAAGTTGGCTTAATATCATCAGGCTAGTTAGGGATTGGTAACGATATTTGCCTTACATATGCCTATTTCCTTAATGAAGTTGTCATTATTTAACCACAGTAGCAAACTGTGATACAGCGAACTTGAATATTCAGCCCACAAGGTATTTCTGTGTATACCTATTTCACTGCAAAACTCACTTTGTTGCTTCCCTTTCCCTTACTAGTCTCCTGAAGACAGTGCGATTTCACAGCTAACATGGGAAATTCAGTGCCCCAGCCGTCTCTCTTTGTATAATTACTAAAAGCTGGTGTATCTGTTCAAAAAACACTCCAAAAGATTAATTGAATGTTGATGTTTAACTCAAGGTGAGTGAAATGCAAAAGTGAGTTTTTAATAATCTGATCTAATATAAAATTGTATTCATCCTTCGTAGTGAATCAGATCATAACTGATATCTGAAATCAGGAACAAAAACAGAAGTTGCTGGAAAAACTCAACACGTTTGGCAGCATCTGTGAAGGAAAAAACAGAGTTAAAGTTTCGAGTCCGGTGACCCAAAAAGGTAACACTGTTTCTTCCTTCACAGATGCTGCGAGGCCTGCTGAGCTTTTCCAGCAATTTCTGTTTTTGTTCCTGATTTACAGTATCCACAGTTCTTTCAATTTTTATTTATTATCTGAAGTGTCTGGTAGGGTTCTGAGGTTATCTGGATGAAAGCTAAAGCTGAACTGTGTTTGGAAGATGCTGCTGCAACTAAGACTAGATACTACAAATGCTAAGTTTGGGTAAGTTGCTGTCTTGAGATTTTCTCTCCTTGTGTTGTCTCCCTGCCTCTGATATGCATATACTTTTGAAGGAGACCACACCATCTTTTATTTGATTTCACAAGGCATAGCAATCCTAAGTGATCACAGAGATCAAAATTGATATCAAGCAAAATAAGAATGCACACCCAACTCAAGGTCTCCGAAGAATGTTCTTTCGGGAAATAAATTTCAGTTATTCTGGCTACATGACCAGTCAAACTCACTTGTTACAGTATCAATATGGTGTGGATGCTCAGCATGGATGTCAGATGAGCACTTCAGTGCTTCATTCTTTGTTCTGTCATCTGATTTTCAGAGCTTCCATAGGCAACCTATTTGAAACTGTAAGGTAGTAAGAACTGTCGATGCTGAAGTCAGAGATAACAGTGTGGAGCTGGAGAAGCACAGCTGGCCAGGCAGCATCAGAGGTGCAGGAAAGTTGACATTTTGGGTCAAGACCCTACTTCAGAAAATTTGAAACTGTGCTTCTTGTCATGAGGTTGATTCAAAATCCAAGATTTTTATGCATAGAGCACAGAGGTTAAGATCTCTTCCCTATAGTTTTGTGAGCTGGTGGGAAGTGTTATAATGGCTCCCCTTTCTTTTCATCCTCCATTTGACTGAAGCAAGAAGATATTGTCATTTCAGTCAGTGCTTAACAGTTTAATTGCTGTAATGTATAGGACTTGCACAGGTTTTCTTGTCTCGATTATTAGATAAGAGAATTATATTTATTATACTACTCAATCTAAATAAAAAGACTACACTTATTTTGGCAATTGTCTCATTGTCAATATAAACAGTTTGAGAAAATGTGCTGCTGAGACAAGTGATATTATCCAATGCTGACAGGTTCCGGTCACAAACTGATATCTTGGGCTTGAGATACAGTTTGTTGGAGCAGGCTGAATCATGTTGATCATAAAAATGAAGTTGTTCCTGCATTTAATTTTGAGAATTAAACCTCAAGAAACATATATTGACCTTGAAAGAGGGGATAAGGTGCTGACTGATTAAGTCTTGAAGGGTCAAATGTAATCCACGTAGAGCTTAGCAAAGCTTTTGACAACCTCCCCTTTGCAAACTGATCAGGAAGAAATAATCAGCAGAGCAGGGGCTGCTAATTCATCTTGATTTGTAATATTTTCAAAGATGATCATTCCTGGTGCCTTGAAGTATTTGCCACCTCCACCAGTACATGTTACTAGGTGAGTTTTATTTAATGCAGTTTATTACCACCAATCCTCCTCTGTCTTTGCTTTGTAGAATAACTACAGAAGAAGCACAGTTCTCTAGCTATTAAGAAGATTTCTTGCACAATAACAATAAGTACAACTGTATTTGTTCAGGCATAATTACAAGAAACTTAGGGAGCTGACATAGATGCAACTTCTCCCTCTTAAAGCTAAAGTAGGACTTCTTACCTCTCCCATAGGCTTTGGATAATATCAGTAGAATGAGTGGAGCCAATGTATTATGACTGCTCAGAACCAATATCTTGTACACTTCAGAGACAGCAGGAACTGCAGATGCTGGAGAATCTGAGACAACAAGGTGTAGAGCTGGATGGACACAGCAGGCCAAGCAGCATCAGAGGAGCAGAAAGGTTGACGTTTCAGGCCTAGACCCGAAAAGTCAGCCTTCTTGCTCCTCTGATGCTGCTTGGCCTGCTGTGTTCATCCAGCTCTACACCTTGTCATCTCTTGTACAACATTACCTTGGGCCATTGCTGAGGAACAGGAACACCAGTAACACAAGGTTGAGCTGCAATGCTAGCAGAATCGCTTGACTTCTCTTCAGCCACCTGCCACTGTGAAAGAATAAATAAATAAGGGTAGCCTAGGCTGGTGTGATGGTACCCTATGGCACGCAATAGCAATCATTTCCAGAATACTAATGTTTTGCTTCATCTTGAATAATGTTTTGCTGCAGTGAGTACCGGAGTTGTTGATGAAGGAAGCCGATGACCACTCTGCAACTTCAGAGGAGGAGGCCAATGAAACTTATATGCTGACAACTTCAGTAGCTACTCTCTTAACTGACTGAAGTATCTCCTATGATGCGGGCTCATTTCATGTAATCTGACATAAATCTAACCTGCACATCATGGCATACCACTTCTGAATCCACTGATTATAAACAGTCCAATAGTCACAATCCATCTGTCTCAAAGACATGCAGTGCTCATATTTTACACTGTGGTACCATTTTTCAAAGACAGCCCCTTAAGTCATATAATTCTTGGCTGGCAGATAGAAAATAGAAAAGATAAGCCATATATAGTTTAGAAATAAACTTTATGGCTTATAAAACTTGAACAGAAATGTGAAAATCAAATTGTCTTAAACATAAAAGGGATTACAAATGCATTTCTCTTCAATTTGTCTTACTCCGATGTAGTGCTACCTCCAAACCTTAGCAAAGCTAGAGACATAGAACATAGAACATAGAACATAGAACATAGAACATAGAACAGTACAGCACAGAACAGGCCCTTCAGCCCACAATGTTGTGCCGACCATTGATCCTCATGTATGCACCCTCAAATTTCTGTGACCATATGCATGTCCAGCAGTCTCTTAAATGACCCCAATGGCCTTGCTTCCACAACTGCTGCTGGCAACGCATTCCATGCTCTCACAACTCTCTGTGTAAAGAACCTGCCTCTGACATCCCCTCTATACTTTCCACCAACCAGCTTAAAACTATGACCCCTCGTGCTAGCCATTTCTGCCCTGGGAAATAGTCTCTGGCTATCAACTGGCAGGCTGATGGTTTTCTTGATTTGACTGCTTAAATACTCCTGGCTAACATTTCTTGGGTTTTGGATCTAATAACAGTCCTGACAATGTCTGTCTCACTTTTACCAGTGCAGCAGTGGATTGAGCTAATAGGACAGAATACACCATTTGGGGATCTGATTGAGAAACAACCAAGGAGGAGTTTTCAGGGTAGCATTGTGTAACCAATGGAGTGCCAAAGGGATTAGTGGTGGGAATAGCATCACTTGAAATGTTGTGGATACAGAAACCAGTTCTGAAGAAGAATCAGAGGTAACAAAGTGTGGAGCTGGATGAACGTAGCAGGCCAAGCAGCATCTTAGGAGCACAAAAGCTGACGCTTTGGGTATCTCTGAAGAAGAATCATCCTGGACTCAAAAGGTTAACTGTTTCACTCTCCACAGAAGCTGTCAGACCTGCTAAGTTTCTCCAGCATTTTCTATCTTTGTTTCAGCTTACCTCCTTGCTCGTTGACTATATGCTCCTATCCATAAAGTTGAGAGCATGGAATTCTTGACATCCTGCTGTCCTGTCACTTTCAATGACATTTTCACATGCACAGCCAGCTGTCTCTGCTGCAGCACCCTCTCCCCTTTAGAATTATACTTTCTATTTTGTATTATCTTTCAATTTTCTTCCTCCCAAAATTTGTCACCTATCTGCTCATGCCAACGACTTGTCAATGCCCTTTTGGAGTTCTGCACTATCCTTCTCAAAGTTTACAATTCTTCCAAGTTTTGTGTCATTTGCAAAACTGTCCCCAGCACTTCTAGATCTAGATCATTAATATGTATCGGCAAAGGCAGGATCCCGAGTATGGTCCCCTGGAAAACTCCATTACTAACCTTTCTCAAACCTGCAGATGCTAACTGACATTTCTGTTCTGTATCACTCAGCCAATCTGGTATCCATATTGCTTCAATCCCATTTATTCCATGATCTATAAATTTCCTCAGAAGTCTGGCACTGTGTCAAATGCCTTCGGAAAATCCATGTATACTACATCAACAGGGTTAACCTCTTTGAGCATTTCTGTTACCTTTCAAAAAACTTCAGCAAGCTACTTACACATGATTTCCTCTTTAGAAATATTCTCTTAAGAAGATGACCAGAGAAAAATACTGTCACAAAGATGTAATGTCAGCGATAATCCAAACAGAACACCGTCTTGGGGAAAATCTTTTTTTAAAACACAGAATTTTTCCAAATGTAAATATTAAACCTTAAGCTGAACATGTAAATGCACTGTTATATTCAATATAACCTACAGCTGATGATAGTACAAGTCACCAAATTATGAAAGAATACTCAAGCAGTTTTGAAAATGTTCCATGGGTTTTTGAAAGTTAATCAGGGAGCAAACAAAATTATTGAAGAAAGCAAGGTTGAACAGAAGAGTTCAGTGATCAGGGGAATCCAAGGCAAGGCAAAGGTAGGCCAAACAACAGGTAGTTTGTGTTGGTGAAGTGGAACAAAAAACCGGATAGACACAAGCAGTGTCCAGCTATGACAAAAGAATGTTACATCTGTAAATCCATAGGTCAATCCAGAAGATAGGTGGAAATAGTAAAGTTCCCAAACAATAAAATGCCATTTGCTGACTCACATAGCAACATTAATGTGACAAAAATATCCCCAGTGGACAAATGTATGAGGATGTCTTGGTAATTCAAAGAATCCAAGGTTGATGGAACACATTTATGTCAAAATCCTATGAAACAAGAGAATTGCATAAGAGAATTATTTTATGCTGTCAACAGAAAGGAAATCTGTGACTCTATAAAATGGTAAAAAATGTTCACCATTCCTAACAGCAACAAAGAACCTTCAGACAATAAGCATTAGTAAGGTGTCCAAAAAAGTAAATACTGAGCAAAAAAATGAGTAATGCAGCCTTCTTGAGCTCATTGAAGAATCTTTAACTAAAGTTCAGACTGTAAAGTTGTCCTTTGAAGCAGTTGATACAGAAACTTGACATTGATAACAGCTGTTGAGCCAATACAAGCTCAAGACCACTGCTAAATAAAAATCGCTAATTTCCTTTGAGAAGTCAGGGACTTGAAGATCGATGTGTTGCAAATGTAAAAGTAATTATATACCTAAATGTTAAATATGAGGATAAAACTTTGGGGGAGCTTAAAGTACTTGATTAGTATAAAAAAAGGGTTAATGTTGCAGACTACATTAGTCTCTTTCTAATCTGATTGTGTCATACAGGATTGGAAAAGAGTCCAGCTGAAGACCCTGATTAAGTCGTACATATCATTTCTGGATATCATTTCCTTTGGCTCTGAAGAAGAGTCATTTCAGACACGAAATGTTAACTCTATTCTTTCTCCACAGATACTGCCAGACCTG
This sequence comes from Stegostoma tigrinum, assembly GCF_030684315.1. Lineage (NCBI taxonomy): Eukaryota > Metazoa > Chordata > Chondrichthyes > Orectolobiformes > Stegostomatidae > Stegostoma > Stegostoma tigrinum. The sequence goes on along the minus strand of NC_081356.1, from coordinate 52,865,729 downwards.
CGCTTTTGTTTGTTTCAGGTTTATAACATCTAAGGTATTGGATATTTACCTATTTCGTCTCTAGTTCTAGATAGGTTTGCCAATTATGTCTGACTGGTCAATGCAACTTACACCTATTATGATCATGCAATAAACTATATCTTGTTGTTAAGATAATTTCCTCTTCTTGTTAATATTCATGAGTGGTTCATCCTCTATTACTGTTACCAAAAAAGGCCCTTAAACAAGTATAGAAAGAAGGATTAGAGGCTGAATTTGACTACATGCTTTAATTAATTGTGCTTGGTTCCACAACACATGCCACATCATCCTTTGACATTTCTGCCTGTTCCAGTGTGATATAGTCACCACAATACATGCTCTGTCTATTATCAGCATTCCATATGGTCCATTCCCTTTGTGACACATTAGTTGAATCTTCAGTTACCTCTAACACAGTTTCCCTTCTTAAGGCACCTTTCTGTAAAAGCGTAGATGAATACATATCCTTTCTCCTCCTACGTTCTCACTGTCCAAGGACCCAAGCATACCTTCTAAGTGAGACAGAGTTTGACTTGTGCTTTCAGATTAGTATGCTGTATACAATGCACTCAAAGTACTCTTCTATACATTGGGAGGTCCAAAACAGATTGAGTGACCACTTTGCAGCATATTCCTAGTTTTGACTACAAGCACAACCCCAAGTTGTTAGTTGTTTGTCATTTTAATTCTTCACTCTTCTACCATCCTGATTTATTTGGCCATGAAGTAATACCATGGCCCAATACAGCTCAATGCAAGTTTGCAGAACATCAGTTTATCGTTCAGCTCAGTGCTATATAGTCTTCTCGACTCAATACAAATCATAACTTTTGCTTTCATCCTGGTCTATGTATTTTCTTTTTCTTTCGTTTTTGCTGGGGCATTTGTTTAATGTCTGGGTTCTCTTTTTAATCCTTCAATTTACATCTAGATAATTTCTTTGTAGCAATTGTTATTCATTTGGATGCCTTTGTTTCATTATTATATCCGTTACCACTCTCCCTAGCTGGTGCATCATGAAATTTTAAATTATTATATGCTTGTCTGTAATTTAGTGCCGTTCCTCCTTAATCAAGCCTAAACCTAGCTACAAACAATTCTCCAATCTTAAATCAATCTATTTATTTGTATTAGAACAAATTTGTATCTGGAATTTGCGGTCATTTTGTCATTTCAAGAAACAGAATGGCTCTAAGGAGAAACAGTATGCTATGCATCCAACATTTCTGACTTCATTGAGAAATCCCCTAACATAAGAGGGGTATATTTGTTTGAATGCCACCACATCTATTCACTGTTTCTCATCTGCCACCACTGATTCAAACAAAGTATGCCACAAAATAGAATGAATGATCCAATGTCCAATAAGAGGGAGTGGATAACTGCAATTACTTAATTTCTGCAGGCATCTTGCCATTAGCCATTCTGTCATTCTGGTACCTGAGCTGTCGCTGCATTACAATATTTTGCATACTTTTTCAGGTTCAAGAGGAACAATGTGTTGCACAATGTGATGCTTTCACTGACAAAGACCAAAAAAGACAGCAAATTGCAACTGAAAGCATACCAGATCAATCGTTTCCTTGTTCCATTCTTGACTTTGTACAAAGCTCCAAAGTAGCTTAACTTCTCTGTCAATTATCTCACACCGGTAAACAAAAATAGATACAGAAATAAAGCCCAATAAGGATGTGGTCAGCTTCTGCTTAGGGTCAGTATCAACCACAGCATTTACACATACTTCTTGACGCACACAATGCAGTTTGAATGCTTGCTATCTCCACATAGTTGTTCCACCCCCAGTTGAACAAGTCCATGTCAGAAAACTCTGCATTCTATTTTCAAACAGAACTTGCTTCACTTTTCTGAGCTGACACAAGTTGTAGAGGGGAAAGGCAGCCTATGTCTGTTTGTGCAAGTAAATCTTACCCCATTCACTACAAATTTGTTTACAATTTTGTAATATAAACATGGGGTAAATGTTTTACCCTGTCAAATATTTTTAAGGTGAAGGTGAACATCAGAAATTTTTAAATACTGTCTCTGATTTTGCTTCCCTTTAGTGTAATGAATGAAAAGTTGGGAAGTTTGTACCAATTTCCACAATATTTGCGCACAGAGATGAATTGGAAAATACTGGAAAATATTATACCAAAGAAATATTTGAGCATTGATTACAAGGTATCAAAAATATCAAAGTGCCAGAATAGCAGTATTATCAGAACAATAATAGAAATATCTGAGCAATCAAGTTTTTCATGCAGAATTCAAGATTAGTGATGGAGTTCTGTTTGTTTTTCTCTTTTTTCAGTTTCCCCAGTTGGGCCTCCTCATGTCACTCATCAGCCATGCATAAGAAAGTAAGAAGTCTGCTGTCAGTGTCTGTGCCAGGTTTACTCTCAAAGCAGACACGGTGTGAGAATTACTCTCCCTCCTGAGTTTTTCTTGCCCCCTATGAAGAATAGTTGTCACCATTTAATATCTCTCCACAAGCTTTGGTGAAAAAAACTCAGCTGTTGTGGTTTTGACTTCATCAGATAAAATGCTTGGGTTTCACAAAACTATAACAATGCCGACAAATAAAGTGAGATAGAATCCTCTCTAGTTGCTAAACGTGTGAATCTCTAGATTTTCCAGAAATCAATGGTAGCTTGGTCCAGGTTCCAGTATGAGGAATGAGCCCAATTTTGCAGGGATTGAAAGCTTAGTAAAGTAATTTCTATGCTAGTACACTCCAATAGTCTTGTTGGTTATGCACCCATGATTTCATGTAGTATGATTCCTTCGAGTGCTGCTATTTGGAATGTTTACCTTGTATAATTCTAGCCTTGAGCCAACGGATAATAAAATGGTATTTGCACAAAATTAAGCCTACGGCACAAATTTTAAAAACATGAGCATAGTTGAAGATAAGATGTCTACTTCTGGAAGCAAGGAAAACCTGAAAACCCACATCCTCCATATTCCAGTAGATTATCTCAGTTTTGCCTGCCTGAAAATGCCTCAGATATTTAGGCTGAAAAAGCATGTGAGAATCATGTGAGGTCATATAATTTACATAATCTGGATGAACACCCATACCTCCGATAGCATCACATGTGTTAAAATTTCTTGAATCCAATTGCATATTTTTTATGCTTATGCATTTTCAACATGGACCTGTCGGTACCAGCGATTCAATATTATTCCTCTTAAACCAGATCTCGATTCAGCTTCAAGCTGTTGTCCAAAGGCCTGTCTTTGTATTTCTAAAATGTCTCTCACTAGTGTATGGGAGAATGTTTCTTAACACTTGCGTAAGAAATTTCTTACCAGCTCCCAGTTACACACCCATAACCTTCTAAAAAAGGTCACAATCATGGTAAAATATAGATTAGCAGTTTTTGACTTCAATCATCCGATTTTGAACACCTGAAACCTTTATGGACTAAAACAATATTTAACATAAGAAGAAGCATGGATTTATTTGCCAACTTCCAAGAAATCAAATTTATAAAAATGCCTGAATCTGCTTTTGTATTATTGGATGAAAAGGGAAAGGGAAGGGAAAGGAAGGAAAACACTAAGAGGCAGCACAGCTCAGGGAGCAAATCTGGTCACCAACACCAAAGCAAATTGGGAACCATATTAGGATGAAGTGTGAAGTAGGTGTGTGTGTGTGTGTGTGTGTGTGTGTGTGTGTGTTGCCACAATTGTTATATTAAAATAGTCATTTGGTAGTACAGAACTGGACTATTTCTGGAAAAGGACACATTTTATGAAATCTTTCCTTTTGCACTCATCAGGAAAATTTGCAAGAATACTAATGTAAAGGGGAAAAAAAATTTTTTATACTGTATGAGGAAAGTGTGCTGATTAGTTGGAATGCTGACTGTAATTGGACAATGTATCAGTTAAAAGATGGCTGACAGCTTGATGATCCTGAACCCAGGATACTATTCTAGTTACTTGCCGAGATTTATATAGATTTAAACCAGGCAGTCTGACTCTTATTAATCAAGGCAATGCCCTGAGAAATGAACCAGGGAATGGCTATAATGTATTTTGTTAAGCTAATCAGGTACATTGTCTTTATGTCTACAAAGCCCTGTACATTTCTTGCATGTGCATTGCGCACATAAGGCTGAATCTTATGATAGGGAAGGAATCTGCCATCCTTACTTGGTCTGGCCCACCTTTGACTCTTAATTACCATCTTGGCAATTAGGGATGGACAAATGAATGATGGCCTGGCTAGCACCACCAAAATCCTATGAATGGATTTTAAAAAAAATGTTATGTAGTATTTTCAATGAATTTCATTGAGGATTTCTTTCCATGAGACCCAATGAAGACTACAAGGGCAAATCAGGGAAGTCAGGGGCAGTGGGAGAAAAAGGGGATTTCAAAGAGTGAGAGAGCGAGCTGCAGTAGGAAAGAAATAGGGAGGCTCCTATGGCGTGGGTGATGAGAAGGAGCTGTGAAGAAGAAAGAATGGTTCTGAAGTTGTAACAAAGGAACAATTAGCACCCAGGAAAATCTGAAAATACTGAGATAAGCAATTACTTGCAAAGGACAGGAATGCACACATGTTCAGGAGATGCTTTATGGAAAAGGTGGATGATATTGTAGGGAACAATGGATTAATTATTAAATTTAAATCTGTTATTAAGATCTGAGATGTAGTACCAGGAGCAGTAGCTACGCTCGATTCACAACAAATGACTGCACCTCCCAGTTGTGAACCATTGCAACTCCCCCTACCACTCCTTGGACTGCATGTCCATCTGGGCCTCCTACTGTGACACAGTGATGCCACCCGAAGGTTGCAGGAACAGCACCTCATATTTCGCATGGGAATCCTGCAGTCCAATGGTATCAATGTGGACTTAACAAGCTTTAAAATCACCCCACCGCCGACGTCATTGAAAACCAGCCCAGCTTGTCCCCGCCTCCCTAACCTGTCCGTCTTTTCTCCCACTTCTCCTACCTCAAGCCCCACCCCCATCTTGTACCTACTAGCCTCATCCTGCGTCCTCGACCTGTCTGTCTTCCCTGAACTGACCTATCTCTTCCCTAACTTTCCACCTACACTCACTTTTACTGGCTCCATTCCCACCTCTTTGACCTGCCTGTTTCCTCTCCACCTATCTTCTCATCTATCCATCTTCTATCCGCCTCTGCCTTTTTCCCTATTTATTTCAGAATCCCCTTCCCCTCCCCCATTTCTGAAGAAGGGTCTAAACCCGAAATGTCAGCTTTCCTCCTCCTCTGCTGCTTGGCCTGTTGTGTTCATCGAGCTCTACACCTTGTTATCTCAGTAACTACCAGAAGATATTTTATCTATGTGATTACACAATGGAAATGCAATCGTGTGACCTTATCTAACTAAAAGGTGTCCTTAGGGTAATGGATTTTTGTCTGTAATTAGTTATTTTGAAAAGGACTCTTTTTGATAACATGGTCTTGTGCCAATTTCAATATTGTGCTGTTTAGGAAATCAATGTTTTCCTTGTATTGTGGCTTTAAGTTTAATGGAGAGTTGACAATTTGATTTTGATTAATACTTCAAATTCTGTTTCAAACTGAGTCCAAATACCCCAAGTTAGCACAAATGTGGAAATAATTTTTCTATATGACTTCATTATCTAAACAAGGATTTAATGAGAATGATAAAGCAACCCCTGAAAGTCAAAAGATAGCCACTGAAAAAGTCATGAACTGGCCATTGAGAAAATCTCAAGAGGGCCCCTCAAATAAAACATGTTTTGTGCCTTCACGCCTGTTCCAGAAACAACAATATTAATGCTGAATTTTATGCCATGCTAACGCCAGGGAGAGTGAAAACTCTTCTCCTCTCACCTAGCATTTGAATTTTCCACCTAGGGGTAAAGACTGTGACTATTCACTCCATACATACATCTCATAATTTTATATACTTCAATCAAGTCGCCCCTTAGCCTTTGATGCTCCGAAGCAATACACATTTTTCCAACTTCTCCTTATAACTAATACACACCAATCCTGGTAAAGGCCTTTTGCACTGTCTCCACAGCATCCACATCCTTCAGACAGCATGGTGACCAGAACTACACATAATACTCCAAATGTGACCTAAATAAAGGTGTCATACAGCAGCAACATGATTTGCCAATTTTATATTCAATATCCTGACCGACGAAAGCAAACATGCCGTATGCCTTCTTTGCCACTTTAAGTAATAAAATGTGAGGCTGGATGAATACAGCAGGCCCAGCAGCATCTCAGGAGCACAAAAGCTGACGTTTCGGGCCTAGACCCTTCATCAGAGAGGGGGATGGGGTGAGGGTTCTGGAATAAATAGGGAGAGAGGGGGAGGCAGACCAAAGATGGAGAGAAAAGAAGATAGGTGAAGAGGAGAGTATAGGTGGGGAGGTAGGGAGGGGATAGGTCAGTCCAGGGAAGACGGACAGGTCAAGGAGGTGGGATCAGGTTAGTAGGTAGGAGATGGAGGTGCGGCTTGGGGTGGGAGGAAGGGATGGGTGAGAGGAAGAACAGGTTAGGGAGGCAGAGACAGGCTGGACTGGTTTTGGAATGCAGTGGGTGGAGGGGAAGAGCTGGGCTGGTTGTGTGGTGCAGTGGGGGGAGGGGACGAACTGGGCTGGTTTTGGGATGCGGTGGGGGAAGAGGAGATTTTGAAGCTGGCGAAGTCTACATTGATACCATTGGGCTGCAAGGTTCCCAAGCGGAATATGAGTTGCTCTTCCTGCAACCTTCGGGGGGCATCCTTGTGGCACTGCAGGTGGCCCATGGTGGACATGTCATCTGAAGAATGGGAGGGGGAGTTAAAATGGTTTGCGACTGGGAGGTGCAGTTGTTTATTGCGAACTGAGTGGAGGTGTTCTGCAAAGTGGTCCCCAAGCCTCCGCTTGGTTTCCTCAATGTAGAGGTCAGTGCGCCATACTACCACTGCGCCACCCTTCTCTGCGGGTTTGATGGTGAGGTTGGGGTTAGAGCGACTCCATTTTCTCCCTTTTGGCCCAGGAACTCCCTACCTATGTCCGTGACACCACCCACGCCCTCCACCTCCTCCAGAACTTCCAATTCGCTGGCCACCAACACCTCATTTTCACCATGGATGTCCAGTCCCTATACACCTGTATTCCTCATGCAGATGGCCTCAAGGCCCTCCGCTTCTTCCTGTCCCACAGGCCCGACCAGTCCCCCTCCACCGACATCCTCATCCACCTAGCCGAATTCGTCGCCACCTTCAACAACTTCTCTTTCGATTCCTCCCACTTCCTACAGACAAAGTGGGTGGCACCCGCATGGGCCCCAGCTATGCTTGCCTCTTTGTAGGTTACGTGGAACAGTCCTTCTTCCGCACCTACACAGGCCCCGAACCCCACCTCTTCCTCCGTTACATTGATGACTGTATCGGCTCCGCCTCTTGTTCCCCAGAGGAGCTCGAACAGTTCATCTGCTTCACCAACACCTTCCACCCCAACCTCAAGTTCACCTGGGCCATCTCCAACACATCCCTCACCTTCCTGGACCTCTCAGTCTCCATCTCAGGCAACCAATTAGTTACTGATGTCCATTTCAAGCCCACCGACTCCCACAGCGACCTAGAATACACCTCCTCCCACCCACCCTCTTGCAAAAATTCCATCCCCTCTTCCCAATTCCTCCGCCTCCGCCGCATCTGCTCCCAGGATGAGGCATTCCACTCCAGCACATGCCAGATGTCTAAGTTCTTCAAGGACTGCAACTTTCCCCCCGCGGTGGTCAAGAACGCCCTTGACCGCGTCTCCCACATTTCCCGCAACACATCCCTCACACCGCGCCCCCGCCACAACCACACAAAGAGGATCCCCCTCATTCTCACACACCACCCCACCAACCTCCGGATACAATGCATCATCCTCCGACACTTCCGCCATCTACAGTCCGACCCCACCACCAAGACATTTTTCCATCCCCACCCTTGTCTGCCTTCCGGAGAGACCACTCTCTCCGTGGCTCCCTTGTTCACTCCACACTGCCCTCCAACCCCACCACACCCGGCACCTTCTCCTGCAACCGCAGGAAATGCTACACTTGCCCCCACACCTCCTCCCTCACCCCCAACCTAGGCCCCAAGATGACTTTCCATGTTAAGCAGAGGTTCACCTGCACATCCGCCAATGTGGTATACTGTATCCATTGTACCCAGTGTGCCTTCCTCTACACTGGGGAAACCAAGCGGAGGCTTGGGGACCGCTTTGCAGAACACCTCCACTCGGTTCGCAATAAACGACTTCTCCTCCCAGTCGCGAACCATTTTAACTCGCCCTCCCATTCTTCAGAAGACATGTCCAACATGGACCTCCGGCAGCGCCACAAGGATGCCACCCGAAGGTTGCAGGAACAACAACTCTCATGTTCTGCTTGGGAACCCTGCAGCCCAATGGTATCAATGTGGACTTCACCAGCTTCAAAATCTCCCCTTCCCCCACCACATCCCACAACCAGCCCAGTTCGTTCCCTCCCCTCACTGCATCAAACAACCAGCCCAGCTCATCCCCTCCCCCCACTGCATCCAAAACCAGTCCAGTCTGTCTCTGCCTCCCTAACCTGTTCTTCCTCTCACCCATCCCTTCCTCCCATCTCAAACCGCACCTCCATTTCCTACCTACTAACCTCATCCCACCTCCTTGACCTGTCCGTCTTCCCTGGACTGACCTATCCCCTCTCTACCTCCCCACCTATACTCTCCTCTCCACCTATCTTCTTTTCTCTCCATCTCCGGTCCGCCTCCCCTTCTCTCCCTTTTTATTCCAGAACCCTCTCCCCATCCCCCTCTCTGATGAAGGGTCTAGGCCCGAAACGTCAGCTTTTGTGCTCCTGAGATGCTGCTTTGCCTGCTGTGTTCATCCAGCTTCACACTTTATAATTTTGTGATATGCCTGCCAACTCGACTTGGATCCCATGTGACTTATTGTTCTGTACCAGTCTATCAAGAAAGACCTTGTCAAATGTTTTGGTGAAGTCCATGTAAATAATATCCAGTGTGCTACCCTCATCAATCATCTTTGTTACTTCCTCAAAACCTCAATCAAGTTTCTGAAACAAGAGTTCCCCTGCATAAAGTCATGTTAACTAACCGTAATAAATTCATTCTTCTCCAAATGTGCATAAATCCCTTCTCTGAGAATCTTTTCCAATGATTTCCCTAATGCTCATGTAAACTCACCTGCCTATATTTCCTAAATTATCCTTGTTGCCTTTCTTAAACAAAGTAACATAGTTGGCTTTTCACCAGTCTTCTGGGGACTCGCCTGTGGCTAAAGGGGATACAAAAAGAGGATACAAAGAGTGGTTAGCACTGCAGCCTCACAGCACCGGGTTCCCGGGTTCAATTCCATCCTTGGGTGACAGTTTGTGTGGAGCTTGCACATTCTTCCCATGTCTGCGTGGGTTAACTCCGGGTTCTCTGGTTTCCTCCCACAGCCCAAAGATGTGCAGGCTGGGTGGATTGGCCATACTAAATTGCCCGTAGTGTTCAGGGGTGTGTGGGTTATAGGGGGATGGGTTTGGGTGGGATGCTTCAATGGGCAGTGTGGACTCGTTGGGCCGAAGGCCCTGTTTCCACACTGTAGGGAATTTAATTTAATCTTGGTCAAGACCCAGCAATCTCTTCCTCTGCCTCCATCAGTATCCTGGATAGATACCATCAGGCCCTGGGGCTTACCTACTTTTAATGTTTTTCGAGACACCAAATACCTTCTCCTTCTCAATATTGACATGTCCTAGGATAGTGACATACCCCTTTTAAATCTGCCATTATCCATATCCCTCACCTTGGTGAATATTGATGCAAAGTATTCATTAAGTTTTCTCTAGCTGGAAGCATAAATTCCTTCCTTTGTCCTTAATTGGACCTACCCTTTCCCTAACTACCCTCTTACTCCATGTATAAAGTACCTTAAGATTTTCCTTAATCCTACTTGCCAAGGACATTTCTTGAGCCCTTCTAGCTCTTCTAATTTCCTCAAAATGGGCATACCTAGAGGAATTATAGCAGTGAGTTAACCACTAAAATAAAGCAAAGAACTGCAGATGCTAAAAAGGGTCAATGAAGTTGAAACATTTACCCTGTTTTCACTCCATTGATGCTGCCAGATGTGTTGAGTTTCTCCAGCAATTTCTGTTTTATTTCAGATTTCCAGAGGCTCTATATTTTACTTTAGCATTTAATTCACTGCTACATCTCTTACAGGTATGCCCTTCTACTCCTCTCTCTGATGGGGTTTCTGGTCTAATCTTTCTTGTTCAAAAGTGCCACTGGAATCGAAATGTTTCAAGTTTCTGATCCTAAAAGAAAGGCAATGTAACATTTATCTGATTGTTATTTAATTCACTCAGACTCTCTGATCTGAAAACTAGAGTGCCACAAATGTTGTTGCATGACAGTCAAGCAAAATGTGTATAGCTTTCACAAAATATAAAAAAAAGACATCTAAATGCATTATTATGTCATACATTCAAATATCACTGACCAAAATTACTGTTTTCTTTCCATGGTACAAATAACGATTTTGTTCTTCTCCTAATCACAAAATCACCGTGTAGCTACATTTGAAGGCACAGAACAGTGAATTTAATAGGTTTGAAAATATTCAGAATATTTACTCAAACACTTTCTTCTAGGCTGACATTCGAAAAGTGCTCTTGATGTCAGGAATAAATCACCTCTTCATTGCCAGTGATTCAATTACCATGGTCAATATTAGTGATGATTGAGCAGCCTTGGTGCATTATCTTCAGTGCAGATTGAAATAATTGGACTGAATGTCACAAGTGTCGTCATTAAACGCTATGGGACAATTTACTGTGACCAATCCAACTTAACCTGAATTACCTTGGACTGGGGAGAAAACTGGAGCACTGGTGGAAACGCATGCAGACACAGGGAGAATGCACAAACTCCACTCAGATGTCCACGCAAGGTTGGAATCAAATTAGATAGCTCAGGTTCAATGAAAGGAAGTAAGAATGAAGCAGGTTAATCAAGTAGTCACTTGCAAAATCCCATCTCTTGCAGTACCTCATGTCCTCGCATTGTATGTCAAATTGCAACATTATATTTGAAGTTTCTTCCCTTTACTGCCATTATCTCTTTTGCATGCCAGTATGACGTCCCATGGAAAATACTCTTCGATATAACATCCCCTTACATCTTAATATTGAGTTCTAAAACCCCTGGTCTAATCATGGCCTATGCCCGGTACTAACTCATAGTGCAACCAGGGCAGACCATAGCCCAACCTCCCAATTGATGCTTCTGCACCTCCATAGAATCACTACAGTGTGGGAACAGGCCCTTCGGCCCAACATGTCCACAGCGATCCTCAGAGTATCCCACCCAGACCCATTCCCCAAACCCACCTAATCTACACATCCCTGAACACTATGGGCAATTTAGCATGGCCAGTCCACCTACCCTGCACATCTTTGGACTGTGGGAGGAAACCGGACCACCCGGAGGAAACCCACGCAGACACAGTAAGAACGTGCAAACTCCACACAGACAGTCGCCTGAGGGGGAATTGAGCCTGGGCCCTGGCATTGTGAGGCAGCAGTGCTAAGCACTGAGCCACTGTGCCGCCCTTTACATTGCTCCGTGACTGACTTACCTGTATTCCCGGACAGACTATATTTGAGGTACAGGACTGACTATGGCCCACTGACCAGTCTAGAATGACATGGATTCCCAAACCCAATCATCCCTAGCGCCTGTCTGATCATGGCCAAACTCCTGGACTGAGAGCACACAATACCTGACTGATTAGAGTTGCACACCTGACTGCCCTTGGACCCCTTTCATTCGACTAAACACTAGTGCCCTTAGACATTCAAACATGGGTACTTGGTTAAAGCACATGCAGTATTTGCCAAGTAAGCTGCTGTAGCTTTGATATTGAAGTGTCTTGGTGACATACACTTCATATCCACATTTCAACTGTTAGTGTGCTGACAATCTTGACAAGCTTTCTGCCAGTCCTAAGAAAGAAGGTAAGCCAAAGATACTGTGAGCCTTTAACTTTTGATTTAAGCAGCAATGAGCTAAAGGGCAGAAATGTAGTGAGCATCCAAGTAAAAATGAACACAAAGAAAGCAAGCTAAAAACATTGAGATGTATGAGATGGGTGAGTGTCCCCACACAACAGGCCCGACAGGAGTATTTCATAGAATCCCTACAGTGTGGGAACAGGCTCTTCAGCCCAACAAGTCCACACTGGCCCTCAGAGCATCCCACCCAGAACCATTACCCTACACCCCAGCTAATCTACACATCCCCAAACACTACAGGCAATTTAGCATGGCCAATCCACTTAGCCTGCTCATCTTTGGACTGTGGGAGGAAACCGGAGCACCTGGAGGAAATCCATGCAGACACAGGAGAATGTGCAAACATCACACAGAGAGTCGCCTGAGGGTGGATTTGAACCCAGGTCCCTGGTGCTGTGAGGTAACAGTGCTAACCACTGAGCCACCGGGCTGCCCCTATTGCAATGTAAAGTAAACCAAGAGCTCTAAAGTGCTGGTCTGCTGAGTTAATCTGAGATTGGCCACAATGAGGTTTTGCCAATGTCGGCACTCCCAGACAAAGAATGAAGACAGTCATTGCCCATAGAATGGGCATGAGATGTTGTGAATCCATGTTAAGATGGAATCCTGGGGAAGCAGGGTCCTCATGTAACCTTACTGACTTTTTAGTCTGTAATTAGCGCTATCTAATCACCAGCGCTTAATGCATACAAATGCATAGAAATAAAGTCCTCACCCCTTACTAGTGAGATTCACAATAAGCTGTCAAAACCTTCAGGGGCAATAGGATTATTTCTCTTGATATTCAGAATTAGATTTTCTCATTCTGACCATATTCTTCCAAATTTCTTGTGATTGCCCAAACCTGAATAATCTATTATTTTATTGATTAACCGTTTTTCCTCTGACAGATAACTTCATTTTTAAAACGTTATTGCATCAATTATATGTTAAATCTGGTGCTCAGAAAACAGTCTATATCTATTATTTCTTAGTCCTTTAGGTGGCATTTTAACAGATGGTTTCAATGTTGTCATGTGTGAAACACAATTGCTGCTATTTTAAAGTTAGATTAAGACCACAGATTTCCAGAAGTCAACTAAAATGTTTTCTGATTACTATTTTACCAACTATTTTTCCATCCTCAGAAAATTATTTGAAATAAAGGTTAAAAACAATGGAAAATTAAGAAAGGATTATTTTATCTGATAAAATTTAAAATTGTATTTGTTGTACATGAAGACTGCAACTCTTTAAAAAGCTTAGTGTTAGACTTAATAGCTTTGAAATTGTATATCTAATGAGTTTGGGTTTTGCATCTTTCTGGTGTCTTGGGTTTTCAGACATGACTAATTCATTCTAAAACCCTACTGGATAAAATAGCTGACAGACGTTCTTTTGACTTGCAAGATGCACTGAAGTGTCCAATCTCCCAATGGCTAACACACGAAAAAGTTTAATTATGGATAGAATTATATTAGTCATCATACATTCTGTGAGATCCACTTTCTGATGCTCCCTTGAAGATGTCATGCATTGTTTAAAGATGCATTTTAATGTTAAAAGATGAAGCTTATATTATTTCGCTTTCACTAATAGAGGGATTGAGTTCAGGAGCCGTGAAGTTATGCTCCAGCTATACAAAAGCCTGGTTTGGCCACATCTGGAGTATTGTGTCCAGTTCTGATCATTACAGGAAAGATGTGGAAACATTGGAAAAAATGAAGAGGACGTTTACCAGGATGTTGCCAGGAATGGAGGGAAGGTCTTATGAAGAAAGGTTGAGAGAGCTACGGCTTTTCTCTTTAGAACAACAAAGAATGAGAGGTGACTTGATAGAGGTGTACAAAATGATCAAGAGGTATAGATAGAGTAGACGGCCAGAGACTTTTTCCTAGGGTGGAGGGACCTATTATGAGGTGGCATAGTTTTAAAGTGAGTGGAGGTAGATATAGGGGAGACGTCAGAGGCAGATTCTTTACTCAGACAGTGGTCGGGGCGTGGAATACGTTGCCGAGGGGGTAGTGGAGTCAGCATCATTGGCGGCATTTAAGCAGCTATTAGATAGGCATATGGATGATAGTATAAGGTAGGGCTGGATGTTAGATAGACCTTAGGATTAGTGTAAAAGTTCTGCACAACATTGTGGACTGACGGGCATGTACTGTGCAGTACTGTCAATGGTCTATGTTCAATAAGGGCATGAAGATTGGGAGAGTTTAGAAACTAGCAAAGAATGGCAAATAAGTTGATAAAAAGGGACAAAATGAAATGATAGTGTAAACAAGAAAGCAATGTGAAAACAGATTGCGCGCATGTAAAATAAAGATGTGGTTTCTTCAGAAGATAACACAGAAGAAATTATATGTGAAATTAGAAAATTGCAGATGTTAAACGGATACTTTGTATGAATTTTGACATTGTCATCTCAAAAGAGGTTGTAGCAGGCCAAAAATAGCAGGAAACTAAGGGCCAACTGCCTAAAAGCATGAGGAACTTGGGTTTGATTCAAGCCTTGGGTATGGAGTTTGTACATGGAGTTTTAAAAACTTACTGCGAGCGTCGGGGCCCTCCATTTTTGTTTCAGCAGCAGGAGGAGTGGGATCATTGACCAGATAGCTGCCGGGAAGGTGAGTCACTGTTTTAAAAACTTATTGTGACTAGGCGGAGCGTACGCTGAGCAGGAGCGGACATGCGACTGCTGAGTAAGTGAGGTCATACATTTGTGTGGTTGCGTTACCCGAAACACTACTCGGGTAGTGTCAGCCACCCATCCTCCTCCTCTAACCAAAAAAAAGGTCTGTGCGCCAGATTGGTAAGGTAACTGGTTTATTTTTTATTCTTTATTTTTCAATAGCCTCTTTGGGAATTTAGAATAATGGGAATGGAGGTCAGGGCAGTTGAATGTTCGTCCTGCAGAATGTAAGAGGTAAGGGTCACCACGAGTGTCCCTGCTGACTATATCTACGGGAAGTACATCCAACTCCAGCTCCTCGAAAACTGTGTTAGGGAACTGGAGCTGGAACTGGATGAACTTCGGATCATTCGTGAGGCAGAGGGGGTTATTGAGAGGAGTTACAGGGAGGTAGTCACTCCTCAGGTAAAGAAAAAGGCTGATGGGTTACAATCAGGGGTCGGGAAGGGAACCGGCAGGCAGTGCAGGGATCCCCTGTGGCCATTCCCCTCAACAATAAGTATACCATTTTGGATACTGTTGGGGGAGACGACTTACCAGAGGAAAGCAGTGGGGCACAGGTCTCTGGCACAGAGTCTGTCCCTGCTGCTCAGAAAGGAAGGGGGAAGAGGAGCAGAGCAGTAGTCATTGGGTACTCCATGGTTTGGGGGACAGATAGGAGGTTCTGTGGGGATGAGAGAGACTCATGGTTGGTGTGTTTCCTCCCAGGTGTCAGGGTTCATGATGTCTCTGATCGTGTTTTTGGGATCCTTAGAGGGGAGGGGAGCAGCCCCAAGTCATGGTCCACATTGGCACCAACGACATAGGTAGGAAGAGAGATAGGGATTTAAGGCAGAAATTCAGGGAGCTAGGATGGAAGCTTAGAGCTAGGATGAACAGAGTTGTTGTCTCTAGTTTGTTGCCCGTGCCACATGCTAGTGAGGCGAGGAATAGGGAGAGAGAGGAGTTGAACACGTGGCTACAGGGATGGTGCAGGAGGGAGGGTTTTGGATTCTTGGATAATTAGGGCTCTTTCTGGGGTAGGTGGGACCTCTACAAGCAGGATGGTCTTCACCTGAGCCAGAGGGGTACCAATATCCTGGGGGGGGGGAGGGGTGGAAATTTGTAAAGGCTATTCGGGTGCGTTTAAACTAATTCAGCAGGGGGATGGGAACCAAAATTGTAGTTCGAGTATAGAAAAGGTTGAGAGTAGGAGGTCCGAAATAAAGTTTCAGGGACGCAAGATGGCACCGGCAAGCAAGAAGTTGATTTGAAGTGTGTCTACTTCTATGCCAGGAGCATCCGAAATAAGGTGGGTGAACTAGCAGCATGGGTTGGTACCTGGGACTTCGATGTTGTGGCTATTTCGGAGACATGGATAGAGCAGGGGCAGGAATGGTTGTTGCAGGTTTCCAGATTTAGATGTTTCAGTAGAACAGAGAAGATGGCAAAAGAGGGGGAGGTGTGGCATTGTTGGTCAAGGACAGTATTACAGTTGCAGAAAGGATGTTTGGGGACTTGTCAACTGAGGTAGTATGGGCTGAGGTTAGAAACAGGAAAGGAGAGGTCACCCTTTTGGGAGTTTTCTACAGGCCTCTGAATAGTTCCAGATATGTAGAGGAAAGGATAGCAAAGATGATTCTCGATAGGAGTGAGAGAGACAGGGTAGTTGTCATGGGGGACTTCAACTTTCCAAATATTGACTGGGAGCACTATAGTTCGAGTATTATAGATGGGTCAGTTTTTGTCCAGTGTCTGCAGAAGGGCTTCCTG
This sequence comes from Stegostoma tigrinum, assembly GCF_030684315.1. Taxonomy (NCBI): domain Eukaryota; kingdom Metazoa; phylum Chordata; class Chondrichthyes; order Orectolobiformes; family Stegostomatidae; genus Stegostoma; species Stegostoma tigrinum. Next base: position 52,849,210 of record NC_081356.1, on the reverse strand, counting down.
ACACAGTATGTGGACAGGCCAACAAGGGGCGAAGCCACATTAGATTTGGTACTGGGTAATGAGCCCGGTCAGGTGTTAGATTTGGAAGTGGGTGAGCACTTTGCTGATAGCAATCACAATTCTATTATGTTTACTTTAGTGATGGAAAGGGATAGGTGTATACCACTGGGCAAGAGTTATAGCTGGGGGAAAGGCAATACGATGAGATTAGGCAAGACTTAGGGAGCATAGGATGGGGAAGGAAACTGCAGGGGATGGGCACTTTAGAAATGTGGAGCTTATTCAAGGAAAAGCTCCTGTGTGTCCTAGGTAAGTATGTACCTGTCAGGCAGGGAGGAAGCTATAAAGTGTGGGAGCCGTGGTTTATGAAGGAAGTGGAATCTCTGGTCAAGAGGAAGAAGAAGGCTTATGTTAGGATGAGATGTGAAGGCTCAGTTAGGGCGCTTGAGGTTACAAGGTAGCCAGGAAAGACCTAAAGAGAGGGCTCAGATGAGCCAGGAGGAGACTTGAGAAGTTGTTGGCAGATAGGATCAGCGTAAACCCTAAGGCTTTCTATAGATATTTAAGGAATAAATGAATGCTGAGGGTAAGATTAGGGTCAATCGAGGATAGTAGTGGGAAGTTGTGTGTGGAGTCAGAGGAGATAGGGGAAGCACTAAATGAATTTTTTCGACAGCTTTCACTCTAGAAAATGACAATGTTGTCGAGGAGAATACTGAGATACAGGCTACTAGACTAGGTGCGATTGAGGTTCACAAGGAAGAGGTATTAGAAATCCTACAGAGTGTGAAAATAGATAAGTCCCCTGGGCCGGATGGGATTTATCCTAGGATCCTCTGGGATGCCAGAGAGAAGATTGCCAAGCCTTTGGCATTGATCTTTAACTCGTCATTGTCTACAGGAATACTGCCAGACAACTGGAGGATAGCAAATGTGGTTCCCCTGTTCAAGAAGGGGAATAGAGACAACCCTGGTAATTATAGACCAGTGAGCCTTACTTCAGTTGTTGGTAAAGTGTTGGAAAAGGTTATAAGAGATCGGATTTATAATCATCTAGAAAAGAATAATTTGATTAACGATAGCATGGTTTTGTGAAGTGTAGGACGTGCCTCACAAACCTTACTGAGTTCTTTGAGAAGGTGACCAAACAGGTAGATGAGAGTAAACCGGTTGATGTCATGTATATGGATTTCAGCAAGGCGTTCGATAAGGTTCGCCACAGTAGGCTATTGTACAAAATGCAGAGGAATGGGGTTGTGGGATATATAGCAGTTTGGATCAGAAATTGGCTTGCTGAAAGAAGGCAGAGGGTGGTGGTTGATGGGAAATGTTCATCCTGGAGTCCACTTACTAGTGGTGTACCACAAGGTTCGGTGTTGGGTCCACTGCTGTTCGTCATTTTTATAAACGGCCTGGATGAGGGCGTAGAAGGATGGGTTAGTAAATTTGCAGACGACACTAAGGTCGGTGGAGTAGTGGATAGTGACGAAGGATGTTGTCGGTTACAGAGACACATAGATAAGCTGCAGAGCTGGGCTGAGAGGTAGCAAATGGAGTTTAATGCAGACAAGTGTGAGGTGATGCACTTTGGTAGGAGTAACTGGAATGCAAAGTACTGGGCTAATGGCAAGATTCTTGGTAGTGTAGATGAGCAGAGAGATATCGGTGTCCATGTACACAGATCCTTGAAAGTTGCCACCCAGGTTGACAGGCCTGTTAAGAAGGCATACAGTGTTTTAGCTTTTATTAATAGAGGGATCAAGTTCCGAACCAAGAGGTTCTGCTGCAGCTGTACAAAACTCTGATGCGGCTGCACTTGGAGTATTGCGTACAGTTCTGGTCACCGCATTATAAGAAGGATGTGGAAGCTTTGGAAAGGGTGCAGAGGAGATTTACTAGGATGTTGCCTGGTATGGAGGGAAGGTCTTACGAGGAAAGGCTGAGGGACTTGAGGCTGTTTTCGTTAGAGAGAAGAAGCTTGAGAGGTGACTTAATTGAGACATATAAGATAATCAGAGGGTTAGATAGGGTGGATAGGGAGAGCCTTTTTCCTAGGATGGTGACGGTGAGCATGAGGGGCATAGCTTTAAATTGAGGGCTGAAAGATAAAGGACAGATGTCAGAGGTTTTTTCTTTACTCAGAGTAGCAAGGGTATGGTACGCTTTGCCTGCAACGGTAGTAGATTCGCCAACTTTAAGTACATTTAAGTCATCATTGGACAAGCATATTGGCGTACATGGAATAGTGTAGGTTAGATGGGCTTCAGATCGGTATTGCAGGTCGGCACAACATCGAGGGCTGAAGGGCCTGTACTGTGCTGTAATGTTCTGTGTTCTATGTTCTATGTTCTATGTTCTCCCAGTGTTTTCATGATTTCCTCCGCTTCCTCTGGTTGCCTCCCACAATCCAAAGATGCGCAGATTAGGTAGATTGGCTATGCCAAAAATTGCCCTATAACACTCAGAGATAATAAGGTTAGGTGGGTTAGCCATAGTCAACACTCCATTTGGAGTTATGGGGATAGGGTAAGAGGTGCACCTGGGCATACTCTTGCAAGTGTTGGTGTGGGTGCGATGGACTGAATATCCTCTTTCTAAACTGTAGGGATTCAATGAAATAAGAGGGAGGTGTATAAAATAATTTTTTTATTCATTCGTGGGATGTGAGCATTTGCTAATGTTAGTAATTACTGGAGAAATTAAAGACAGTGAAAACTGATAAATGCACAGAATTTAATGGTCTTTATCCTCGAGTTCTAAAAGAAGTGGCTGCAGACAGAAATGGTATCACTTGTGATTTTCCAGGTTGTATTGAAAACAGTCCTGTAGATGGAAAATAGCACATGTAACTCTTCGACTTAACTATTATTCAAGAAATGCCAGAGGGAGAAAACAGAAACTACAGCTAACTTGACGTCAACTGTCAGGAATGTGTAAAAAGCCATTAGTAATGATTTATTAGGTCATATTAATGAAGTGGTACAGGGAGTTTAGAAAATCATTGTGCGATAATACTTGAAGTGGTCTATTTTGTCTTTTTTTTTGGAAAGAAATGTTTTAAGAGAAAGCTGCCAAGATGTGTTTGAAAACTTGTAAACAGTTTGTGAAGCCTTGGGGTTCTTTTAATAAGGTGGAACAATAGCGGCACCCTGAGTGGGTGTGGTCAAGCTCTCACAGAAACAGGAATTTTAGTTTTTTAGTTTTCAATAGTAGCAGTTGCTGCTGATGTCTTGAAAAAGTGGACACTATTATTTTCCCTGTTCCAGTTACAGCTAAAAGCTGGATTTTTCCTTCTGCTGCTGGAGTTGCATGTGAATTTGCCTTTTGCCAAGGGTGTGTCGATGGGATATCAATATGTTGGGACAGTTCCAATTTAATAGCTAAATAATCTATTTTTCTGTTAAGCATTTCAATCGAAACACAGTTAATCCATATCTTCCCTTTATTTTTTCTTTTATTATATTGAACTAGGCTATAGTATAAGAGATAATGGCAACTGCAGATGCTGGAGAATCCGAGATAATAAAGTGTGGAGCTGGATAAACACAGCAGGCCAAGCAGCATCTTAGGATCACAAAAGCTAGAGCCTTCATCAGAAAAACCTTTTGCTCTTAATATGCTGCTTGGTTGATGCTCTGTTCATCCAGCTCCACACTTTATTAGACTGTAGAATAAATTGTCTTTTGCTCAAAATCAAGTAGTTTCATCCATTAAACTGCATCTGGAACACAGGACTTTATATTTATCTTTAAAATAAGATAAAGGGTCTGGGCTACTTTTTCATTCTATTATGAGGGGATCTAATCTGGTCGATAACAAAATGGGGGCTTGTTTTGAAATCAAAATCTCTAATTCAAGGTTGAGTTTAGGATTATTGGACTCAAAAGCAATGAGTGTTCAATGTTGTATCAGAGATTGGGTTAGAGCAGGGCCCTCAAAGGAAAATGAGGTGTTGTTCAAAGATAACAAAGTGTGGAGCTGGATGAACACAGCAGGCCAAGCAGCACCTCAGAAGCTCAAAAGTTGACATTTTGGGCCGAGACCCTTCATCAGAAAAGGGGGTTGGAAAGACGATTCTGAAATAAATAGGGAGAGAGAGGGAGACGGATTGAAGATGGATAGAGGAGAAGATAGATGGAGAGGAGACAGACAAGTTAAAGGGGCCGGAATGGAGCCTGTAGAGGTGAGTATAGATGGGGAGGTAGGGAGGAGATAGGTCAGTCCGGGGAGGACAGACAGGTCAAGGGGGCGGGATGAGGTTAGTAGGTAGGAAATGGAAGTGCGGCTTGAGGTGGGAGGAGGGGATAGGTGAGAGGAAGAACAGGTTGGGGATGCAGGGATGAGCTGGGCTGGTTTTGGGATGCAGTAGGGGGAGGGGAGATTTTGAAGCTTGTGAAATCTACATTGATACCATTGGGCTGCAGGGTTCCCAAGCGGAATATGACTTGTTGTTCCTATAACCTTCAGGTGGCATCATTGTGGCACTGCAGGAGGCCCAGGATGGACACATCGTCTAAGGAATGTGAGGGGGAGTTGAAATGGTTCGCGACTGGGAGGTGCAGTTGTTTATTGTGAACCGAGCGTAAGTGTTCTGCAAAGTGGTCCCCAAGCCTCCGCATGGTTTCCTTGATCTAGAGGAAACCACAATGGGTACAGCAGATGCAGTGTACCACATTGGCAGACGTGCAGGTGAACATCTGCTTGATGTGGAAAGTCTTCTTAGGGCCTGGGATGTGGGTGAGGGAGGAGGTGTGGGGGCAAGCGTAGCACTTCCTGCGGTTGCAGGGGAAAGTGTCGGCTTTGGTGGGGTTGGAGGTGAGTGTGGAGTGGACAAGGGAGTTACAGAGAGAGTGGTCTCTCCGGAAAGCAGACAAGGGTGGGGATGGAAAAATGTCTTTGGTGGGGGGGTCGGATTGCAGATGAACAAAGAACAAAGAAAATTACAGCACAGGAACAGGCCCTTCAGCCCTCCAAGCCTATGGGGATCGTGATCCTCTGTCTAACCTGTCATCTATTTTCTAGGTGTCTGTGTCCATTTGCTCCCCGCCCATCCATGTACCTGTCCAGATATACCTTAAAAGATGCTAACGTGTCTGCATCTACCACCTCCGCTGGCAGTGCAATCCAGGCACCCACCATCCTCTGCGTAAAGAACTTTCCACGCGTATCTCCCTTAAACTTTCCTCCTCTCACTTTGAACTCATGACCCCTAGTAATTGAGTCCCCCACTCTGGGTAAAAGCTTCTTGCTATCCACCCTGTCTATACCCCTCATGATTTTGTAGACCTCAATCAGGTCCCCCCTCAATCTCCGACTTTCTAGTGAAAATAATCCTAATCTACTCAACCTCTCTTCATAGCTAGCACCCTCCATACCAAGCAACATCCTGGTGAACCTCCTCTGCACCCACTCCAATGTGTCCACATCCTTTTGGTAATGTGGCAACCAGAACTGTACACAGTACTCCAAATGTGGCCGAACCAAAGTCTTATACAACTGTAACATGACCTGCCAACTCTTGTACTCAATACCCCGTCCAATGAAGGAAAGCATGACGTACGCCTTCTTGACCACCTGATTGACCTGCGTTGCCACCTTCAGGGAACAATGGACCTGAACACCCAGATCTCTCTGTTCATCAATTTTCCCTAGGACTTTTCCATTTGCTGTACAGTTCACTCTTGAATTAGATCTTTCAACATGCATCACCTCGCATTTGCCCGGATTGAACTCAATCTGCCATTTATCTGCCCAACTCTGCAGTCTATCTATATTCTACTATAATCTCTGACAGTCCCCTTCACTATCTGCTACTCCACCAATCTTAGTGTCATCTGCAAACTTGCTGATCAGATCACCTACACCTTCCTCCAAATCATTTACGTATATCACAACCAAAAGTGGTCCCAGCACAGATCCCTGTGGAACACCACTAGTCACAGGTTTCCAATTTGAGAAACTCCCCTCTACTACTACCCTCTGTCTCCCATTGCCTAGCCAGTTTTTTATCCATCCAGCTAGCACACCCTGGATCCCATGTGACTTCACTTTCTCCATCAGCCTGCCATGGAGAACCTTATCAAATGCCTTACTGAAGTCCATGTTTATGACATCTACAACCTTTCCCTCATCAACCAACTTTGTCACGTCCTCAAAGAATTCTATTAAGTTGGTAAGACATGACCTTCCCTGCACAAAACCATGTTGCCTATTACTGATAAGCCCATTTTCTTCCAAATGGGAATACATCCAATCCCTCAGTATCTTCTCCAGTAACTCCTCAACCACTGATGTCAGGCTCACTGGTGGAAGTGCCAGAGGATGTATCCGGAGATTGGTGCGGTGGTATGTGAGGACGAGGGGGACCATCTTTCGGCGGTTATTGTGGGGACGCGGTGTGAGGGCTGAGTTGCGGGAAATGCGAGAGACACAGTTGAGGGCATTTTCAACCATTGCGGGGGGAAAGCTGCAGTCCTTGAAGAACGAGGACATCTGGGATGTACGGGAGTGGAATGCCTCATCCTGGGAGCAGACGCTGCGGAAGCAAAGGAATTTGGAATAGGGGGTGGAATTTTTGCAGGAAGGTGGGTGGGAGGAGGTGTATTCCCAGTAGCTGTGGGAGTCGGTGGGCTGGAAATGGATATCGGTTTCTAGGTTTTTGCCTGAGATGGAGAACAGAGAAGTCCAGGAAGGTGAGGGATGTGTTGGAGATGGTCCAGTTGCAGTGTTCAATGTTAGTGTCTTTTAATTCAGGTGTTGAATTCAGTTGCTTTAAACAGTGTGTGTCTTGCATAATAATGGCTCTTTCAGTTACTAAAAGATTCCTGTGAATGGAAGAAGTCTCTTCAGGGGTTTTACAGAAAGTGAACATGGCAAGGCTTTCAGAATTGACAAACAAAAGCTGGAGTTGGGTTGCCTGCATCTGATAACGAAAGGAAGTAGTTATGGAAATAATGTAGCATTTACAATTACCACGAATGCAATCAGAATCTTGGAAATGGCTAAAATTCAGTTGAAAATGAAGCAACTTGAGCATGAAAAGGAAATAAGACTGTTTGAATTCTGATTAAAAACAGAGGAAAAAGAAAAAGAAATAATAGCTCCAGTAGAAAGAAAGAGAGAAACAGATAGAAGGAAGGGAGAAAGAGAGAGAAGAAAAGGAGAAAGACAATTTTTGAACTTAAGATGTTAGAACTGAAAACTCAAACTCAACTTAAAATGGCAGAAGTAGAGATGAAAATTAGGACTAGTAATGGGGACAGGAATGGGCAGCAACACCATTATTGCCAAAGGCATGGTGGGAATGTGTTTAAGTATGTCCATGCATTGCTTAAGTTTGATGAGAATGAGATAGAAGTATTTTTTATTTCATTTGAGCATATGGCTAAACAAATGAAATGGCCTGTGATCACATGTGTATTGTAGATCCAAGCAAAGTAGAGCTAATGAGGTACTTGCATCACTATCAGAGGAGGTATCTAGGCAGTATAATGAGATGAAAAGTGCCATGTTAAGTGCATATGAGCTAGTACCAGAAGCCTATAGACAACATTTTAGGAATCCAAGGAGGGAACCTGGTCAAACATGCATTGAGTTTTAAAGGATCAGCAAAGTAATTTTGATCAGTAGATAAGGGCATTGAACACAAATCAAACATATGACATTCTTAGAGAGCCAATTGTTTTGGAGGAATTAAAAAATTCACTTCCTGAAGCAATGAGAAGTCATGAGGAAGAGCAAAGACTTAAAAATGTAAGATTGGCACTGGAAATGACAGATGGTTATGAGTTAGTTCATAAGTCAAAGATGTCTTACGATATCAGCTTTGATCTGTGAGATACCAAAATTAGGGAAAAGAGAACTTCAGGTGGTAAAGGTAAAGGAGATCTCATTGAAGACAGTAAAGATAGTTTACAGATAACACAGTGCAGAGCTGGAGGAACACAGCAAGCCAGGCAGCATCAGAGGAGCAGGAAAGCTAATGTTTTGGGTTGGGACTTTCCTTCAGTTTCAGCTTTCCTGCTCCTCTGATGCTGCCTGGCCTGCTGTGTTCCTTCAGCTCTACACTGTGTTATCTCAGACTCCAGCATCGGCAGTTCTTACTACCTTTTTAAAGATAGTTTACAACTGGGTGAAAGGGAAACCCAGGAAGGGAAAGTGAAGTAAAAAAGCTCGGATGTTTTCACTGTAAGAAGATAGGCCATATGAAGTTTAGAAAAAGCACTGGGAGAATGGATACGGAAAAACAGGATACGCCAGTGGGTTTTGTTGAAGTGGTAAAGGGAAGCTAAAAAGCTGCAACAGAATGTACAGCCAGGTCAGGGGTTGGTTGAGAAGATACTGCCAGTTTCTTTTAAAGAATTTACTTGCGAGGGTAAAGTTTATATGCCAGGAGGAAAATTAAAATTTTAAGACATACAGGAGTAAGTCGATCTTTGATGGTAAGAGATGATAAGATTGAAAAGGTGGTCAAATGTGAAATTCATGATGAGAAAAGCAATGAGGTTGATGAGTCTGGTGAAAAATGATGACCGTGATAGGAGTAATAGAGAAATTCTTGGTGCCAGGAATACTGTTTATTCTTGGCAATGATATAGCTGGATCACAGATGGGAGTGGTGCCTACAGTGGTTGAAAAGCCAGTGGAAAATCAGCCAACTGATGTGCTACAGGAAGTGTACCTGTGATTTTTCCTAACAATGTGGTAACAATTTCACAAAGACTTGGGTGGAAACAGGAGGTAATATCAAAGAATAAAGATAAGGAAGTTGAAGTTCAATTATCAGAGACTATGTTTGGTCAAAAGGTTGAGACAAAACAAGGACAGATGGAAGAAAAAGTGGATATTTTTAGGTCAGGGAAATTAACTGAATTACAACAGAAAGATGAAAAACTAAAGCGGCTATATCAAAAAGCATGTACAGAAGAAGAATCTGGGTGTATCCCCTAATGTTACTATCTTAGAAATGGCATCTGGATGAGGAAATGGAGACCATCACATATGCAGGCTGGTAAGAAATGGGCAGAAGTTCATCAAGTTGTATTACCAGTGGATTACAAAAAGAAAGTGGTGCTGATAGAAAATGAATTACCAGTAGGAGGTCATTTGAGAATAAGGAAGTCTCAAGCCAAAATACAAAAACATTTTATTGGCCTGGACTGCATAAGGATGTAATTGAATTTTGCCAGGCATGTTGTACTTGTCAGGCAATTGGAAATCCTCATGCAGCAATAAAACCAGTACTTTTAATGTCCATTCCTGCATTAGAGGAAACTTTTACAAGTGTCTTAATTGCTTGTGTTAGGACCCCTACCTAAAGCAATAAATGGCAATCAGTATTTGTTGACTATATGGACATGTCTACTAGATTTCCAGAGGCCATTCCATTGTGCAGTATCGCAGCTAAACGGTTACCAAAGAGTTACTCAACATTTTTTAACTGGAAATTGACTACTCACAGAATTACAATCGGATATAGGGTAACATTTTACATCAAAGTTATTCAAGGATGTTATGTACAGTTTAGAATTAACACAATTCAAATCCATTGCCTACCATTCAGAATTGCAGGGACCGTTCGAACAGTGGCATCAAACTTTAAAGACCATGTTGAAAACTTGCAGTTAAGGCTACCCACAGAATTGAGATGAAGGAATTCCATTTTACTTTTTGCAATTGAAGATGTGTCAAATGAAGTTACTAAATTCAGTCCATTTGAGATATTTTTTGGGCATGGGATAAGAGGACCACTGAAATTAATTAAGGAGAAGTTGGTGAGTCAGAGTTCAGAGACCACATACTTGGACAATGTGTCAAATTTTATGGAAAACTTAAATAGATTGGATGAGTTGGCTATACAATAGAGTTAGTGGGCCCTATAAGATCAAAAGGAAATTTTGTGAGGGTAACTATTTGATAAGACTGCCAGATAGGAAGAAAAGTCACAGAGTATTTTGATTTGGAAGGAAAGCAAAAGGAGAATCTGTTACTAGTTACAACACAGAGTGAAGAACCAAGTTTGGATGATTCTGAATTGGACATTCCTCAAATTAAATTGGATGATGAAGAAGCTTCCAAAAATTGGGATAAATTATTGAGTTACCTTCCAGAGGAAAATTGAAATGACTTGAAAGTGTTATTACAATCACATGGAGACATGAATATGAATAAATAGGAAAGTATTAATCTGATTATACATGCTAAGAGTGAGATTGAAAAAGCCCAAGTCACATTCCTGGGCCATGACATTGGACATGGACTGATGGCCCCTCGGAAGGCAAAAGCAAAGGTTATGGGGAGTTCCCTTTACCATTGACAAAGAGGTCATTATTACAATTCCTGGGATCGAGTGTTTTTTTATTGAAAGTTTGTACCAAATTTTAGCGGTGTGGTTGTTGCACTGATTGATTTGTTGAAGAAGTGCAGAATTTTTTGTGGCCGGTAGACTGGCGGAAGGAATTTAAAAACCTAAAAGCCGTGTGCTCCAGTGTGAGCCACATCTAATTTTTCAAAGCCATTCAAGGTGAATATGGATTCAAGTGATGTAGGTGTCAGTGCTGTACTCTTGCAAGAAGACGACGAGAAGGTAGAAAGACCTATTTTTTCCAGAAAATTTAATAATCATCAACAGAAATATTCGACAGCTGAGAAAGAGACTTTGAGCTTGGTGTTGAAATTATAACATTTCAGCATTTATGTTGGCAGTAATATGTCTGAGACAATTGGATATACTGATCATAGCCCCTTCATATCTTTGGAAAAATGTAAGGATCTAAGACTGTCTAGATGGAAGTTATTAGTGAAATCATTCAAGTTGAAATTATATATGTGGCAGGACGAGAGTACATAATGCTGACTTGTTGTTATGACTGTGGTGAGGGAAGTTTGAGGCATTTTATTGCAGGGAAAAATGGGCTGAAGTGGACTGTTGGACTGTAGCTGTGAATGCTTGCATGCTTGGAGTCTACCTCCCTGAACACTATGGGCAATTTAGCATGGCCAATAACCTGCACATCTTTGGACTGTGGGAGGAAACTGGAGCACCTGGAAGAAACTCACGCAGACACAGGGAGAATGTGCAAACTCCACACAGACAGTCACCTGAAGCTGGAATTGAACCTGGGTCCCTGGTGCTGTGAGGCCACTGTGCCACCCCAGAAAAATAGATATCCTATATACTTAGATATAGGAAAAATAGAAATCACTGAGACATATTGAGGGATAGGATCTATTCCCATTTGGAAGAAAATGGGCTTATCAGTGATAGGCAACATGGTTTTGTACAGGGAAGGTCATGTCTTACCAACTTAATAGAATTCTTTGAGGATGTGACAAAGTTGATTGATGAGGGAAAGGCTGTAGATGTCATATACATGGACTTCAGTAAGGCGTTTGATAAGGTTACCCGTGGCAGGCTGATGGAGAAAGTGAAGTCACATGGGGTCCAGGGCGTGCTAGCTAGATGGATAAAAAAACTGGCTGGGCAACAGGAGACAAAGGGTAGTAGTAGAAGGGAGTTTCTCAAATTGGAGACCTGGAACTAGTGGTGTTCCACAGGGATCTGTGCTGGGACCACTGTTGTTTGTGATATATGTAAATGATCTGGAGGAAGGTGTAGGTGGTCTGATCAGCAAGTTTGCTGATGACACTAAGATTGGTGGAGTAGCTGATAGTGAAGGGGACTGTCAGAAATTACAGCAGAATATAGATAGACTGGAGAGTTGGGCAGATAAATGGCAGATGGAGTTCAATCCGGGCAAATGCGAGATGATGCATTTTGGAAGATCAAATTCAAGGGCGATCTATACAGCAAAATGAAAAAGTCCGAGGGAAAATTGATGAACAGAAAAATCTGGGTGTTCAGGTCCATTGTTCCCTGAAGGTGACAACGCAGGTCAATAGGGTGGTCCAGAAGGCATATGGCATGCTTTCCTTCATTGGACGGGGTATTGAGTACAAGAGTTGGCAGGTCATGTTGCAGTTGTACAGGACATTGGTTCGGCCACATTTGGAATACAGTGTACAGTTCTGGTTGCCACATTACCAAAAGGATGTGGACATTTTGGAAAGGGTGCAGAGGAGGTTCACCAGGATGTTGCCTGGTATGGAGGGTGCTAGCTATGAAGAGAGGTTGAATAGATTCGGATTATTTTCATTAGAAAGTCGGAGATTGAGGGGGAACCTGATTGAGGTCTACAAAATCATGAGGGGTATAGACAGGGTGGATAGCAAGAAGCTTTTACCCAGAGTGGGGGACTCAATTACTAGGGGTCATGAGTTCAAAGTGAGAGGAGGAAAGTTTAAGGGAGATACGCGTGGAAAGTTCTTTACACAGAGGGTGGTGGGCACTTGGAACGCGTTGCCAGCGGAGGTGGTAGACGCAGACACATTAGCATCATTTAAGATATATTTGGACAGGTACATGGATGTGCAGGGAGCAAATGGACACAGACCATTAGAAAATAGATGACAGGTTAGACGGAGGATCTTGATCAGTGCAGGCTTGGAGGGCCGAAGGGCCTGTTCCTGTGCTGTAGGTTTCTTTGTTCTTTGTACATCATCCTGTAAGATTTTGTGGGTGGAGCTAAGAAATATGAAGGCGATGGTAATGTTATTGGGGTTATGCTATAGGACCCCAAATAGTCAATGGCAATTCGAGGAACATATCTGCAGATAGATTGTGGAGGCTTGCAGGAGAAATAGTGTTGTGATAGTGGAGAATTTTAATTTTCCTAACATAGGCTGGCACCTCTATAGTGTTAAGCGCTTAGATGGGGTGGAATTTTGTAAATGTGTTCAGGAACATTTCCTCAAACAGTATATAGAGGGTCCTATCCAGGAAGAGGAAAACACAGCCTGCTCTTGGAACAGGCACCTGGGATCAAGGGAATCCCTGCAGGTATATACAGGATATAGGAGTTTACTGAAGAAGGAAATCAAGATGGCGAAAATAGGGGCATGAGATTGCTTTGGCTAAGATTAGGGTGAGTCCAAAGAGATTTTTTTAAGTTTATTAATGGAAAAAGAATAACTGGAGAGGGAATAGGACCCCTCAAGGACCAAAGTAGACATGTTTGTATAAAACTGCTAGAGATGACCGAGGTCTTCAATGAACATTTCTCCTCTGTGTTTACCATGGAGAAGGACGTGAAAACTTGGGAACTTGGGGAAGTTAGTGGCGATATCTTGGGGACAGTCCATATTACACCAGAGAACATGTTGGAAGGGTTAGAATGTATGAAGGTGGATAAATCTCCTGGTCCTGACCAGACATACCCAAGAGCCCTGCAAGAGTCTAGAGAAGGGGACACTGGCTGATATATTTGTATCATCATTAGCCATGGGTGAGGTCCTAGAAGACTGGAGGATGGTGAATGCTGTGCCATTATTCAAGAAGGACTGTAAAGAAAAACCTGGGAATTATAGGCCAGTAAACTTAACATCTGCGGTAGTTCAGTTACTTGAGAAAATTCTGAAGGATTAGGTATACATGCATTTAGAAAGACAGGCTTTGATTAGGAGTAGTCAGCATGGGAGTGTCAGTAGGAAATCATCCCTCACAAATTTGTTTGAGTTCTTTGATGAAGTGACCAGGAAGATTGATGAGGGGAGGGCAGCAGATGCCATCTGCACGGATTTCAGTAAGGCCTTTGATAAAGTTCCACATGGTAGGCTGCTTTGGAAGATTAAGTTGCATGGAATCCAGGGAGAGTTGGCAAATTGGATGCACAATTGGCTTGGTGGTAGGAAGCAGAGAGTAATAGTGGAATGATGCTTGTCAGACTGGAGGCCTGTGATGAATGGTGTGCCTCAGAGGTTGGTGCTGAGCCCACTGCTAAATTCTAACTCTATCAATGATTTGGATGGGAATGTACAAGGCATGATTAGTAAGTTTGTGCATGACACTACAATAGACAGTATCCTGGACAGTGAGGATGGTTATCAGAAGTTGCAGCAAGATCTTGATGAGCTGGGGAAATGGGATGAGAAATGGCAAATGGAGTTTAATATAAATAAGTGTAAGATGTTGCATTTTGAAAAGTCAAACCAAGGTAGGAGTTTCATGGTAAATGGTATGTAATGAAACAGAGGGGCCTTGGAGTTCAGGTGCATGGTCCTCTGAAAGGGGATTCACAGCTATACAGGGCAGTCAAAAAGGCTTTAGGCACGCGAGCTTCCATCAGTCAGGGCATTGAATAAAGACATTGGGAAGCAATGTTGCTGTTACACAGGATGTTGGTGAGGCCGTACTTGGAGTATCTTGTTCAATTTTAATCACCTTGCTCTAGGAAAGATGTTATTAAACTGGAAAGAGTGCAGAACAAATCTACAAGGATTTTGCCAGGGCTCAAGGGACCGAGTTCTGGGGAGAGGCTGGGCAAATTAGGAGTTGCTTTTTTCCAGCATAGGAGACTGAGGGGTTTCTTATTGAAGTGTGTAAGATTATGAGAGACGTGAATAGGGTGAATACACTTCGTCTTCCTTCCCAGGTTTGGGGAATCAATGATTAAAGGGCATCAGTTTAAGGAAGAATACACAGGAATCTTAGGAGCAGCATTTTTCCAGAGAAGATGGTACACTTTTGGAACGAACTGCCAGTGGAAGAGCATTTGGACAAATTCATGGACAGGAAATGTTTATAACGATATGGGTGAAGTGAAGGGTTACAGTGGATGGACATTTTGGTCAGCACACACCCACTCGGGATGAAGGGCCTGTCTCTTTGCTGTAGGATTCTGTGACTCTATGAATCAACAAGTGCAAATTTGGCAAGTGAAATCTGAGAAAATGTGAGGCTATGCATTTTGGCAGCTCAATATTATTGCGATAGAAGAACTCTACAAAAAGTAATAGAACAGAGTGTTAACACTAACCCTAATCCTCATGCATGAATCACATAAAGCAGCATCCAAGCAGCATTCAGAAGGTAATAGGGAAAGCAAATGAACTCTCCGCCTTGATTTCAAAGAAAATGGAGCATTCAAATAGAGTAATCTTGATAAATCTCTGCAAAATATGAATTAGACCACTCTAAGAATATTGTAAACAGTTTTAGCCCTTTTATCTAAGGAAAGGCATTGAAGAAAGTCCAGGAAAGGTTCACATAGTGAACTTGTATGTGGAAGGATTTTCTCATGAGGAGATTTGTGTCGGGTAGGCCTATACTCATTGGAGTATAGAGGAATGAGAGGTGACCTTATTGAAACTTACAAGATTCTTAGGGGACATGGCAGGGTAGATAATAAGAGGTTGTTTCCCCTTGTGGGAGACTCTAGGACCAGAAAGCATAATCATAGAGTAAATTGTTGCTCATTTAAAACTAAATGATGAAGGTTGTTTTTCTCTCAGAGAGTTGTGGATCTGTGTAATACTTTAGCGCAGAGGTTTGTAGAGGCTGAAACATTAAGTATAGTCAAAACTGAGTTAAATAGATTGTTAATTGGTTAGGGAATCAGTGTTTATGGTGTTAAGGCAGGAAAGAAGAGTTGAGGATTATCAGAGCAGCCATATTCTCATTGAATGACAGAGCAGGTTCAATTAAAAAAAACTCTTGTGATTTTTACACAACATTTGACCCATTGAATCTGCTTTACCATTCAACGAGATCATGGCTGATCAACTCCACCTCACTACTTTTCCTGAATGTACAAATAGATGAATGGCAAGAAGGTAGCAGATGGAGCATATCTGGGGAAAAGTAACATTATTCATTTTCTTTAGGAAACTGAAAAATTAAAATTGTTTAAATGCTGAGAAATTGCCTGGTGTAAACATTCACATAGACGTGGATGTCCTTGTTTATGAAACACAGAAATGAATCATGCAGCTAAAGTGATTATTTAGGAACTTTGACGACATACTGGACTTTATTGCAAATGGATTAGAGCAAAGAATAAAGATGTCTTGTTGCAATTCTGCAAGGCTTGATGAGACCACACCTGAAGGCTTCTCCTCAGTTTTATTTTTTTGTACCGAAGGAAGGATGTAGTTCTCTTAGAGTAGGTGCAATGATGGTCCACTAGATTGGTTGTTGGTTCAATAAGTTTACTCTCTGAGTGATATTGAGCGCAACAGGCCTACATGCTACATGATTTAGAACAAAGAGAGACAATCACACTGAAACATGAAATTCTGATCAGGCCTGATTAGGTAAATGCTGAAAGATCATTCTCCTGGACTTGAGAACCTAGGCAAGTGGGTATAAACTTAGAATAAGTGGCCAACTACTGATGACTAGAATGAGGATAAATTTATTCATTCCCAAGGCTGTGAAACATTGGAATTCTCTGGCCCAGGGGAATATTCAGTTGTATATATTGCAAACAATAGTTTGTTTTTAATTCTAAGGGAATCTAGGGATATGCAATCACACTGGAAAGCAGATTTGATATTGAACATCATGCCTGATCTTATTGAATTGTACAACAAGATTAAGGGGCTGTTTGGCTCATTATATTTTTATTGCCTTATAAATGCAAACTGTTCATCAAGATTGTGAAACTTCTGACTCTATTCTAGAATTCGTTATAGATATTGCAATATATTTTAAATCCTTCATTCAGGAGCATTTTCATTACATTTTGTTTTAACTTGAAAGGGTTAATTTTAAGACAATTATTGCATTACAATCTGAGAACTCCTGTGAGGAAAATATAATTGGAGTGTGTGTGTCTGTCTGTCTGTTTGTCTGTCTGTCTCTGCCTGCCTGTCTGTATGTATTTTTGGAATTTGAGTTTCAAAAAAGAATGACATGGGTGTTTGCTGCTTCTTTGCTCTTTTTTCCTTTGAAATAAGGTCAGAGTGGCCTAAATCCAATATTTTATGAGAAAGTAGGTGATTGCAGATCCAGTGGTGTCAATAGAAAGATACTTATATTGTTGTGTTTACAACTGCTACAGGAAACATTTAAGGTTATTAGCTTTGTTTTCAGTTTAGAAAATTTCAGGGTTAAGCAGTGTTTTTTTAATATATTCAGTTTAGGAGAATCAGGGTTCAGTTTGGATGCAAGACTTGTTTGTCTTCTAACAGAAGCTCAGGGTCGTTTGAAGAAAACATCACCTCAGAGGAATGTTTTAGTTAGTGCAAGCTTTCAAACCAGATAGGTTGGTCAGGCTTCAGATTTGTAAAAACTTCACGGTGATGGACTTGGAAAAGACTTGCCAAATTATCTCAATAATTCACATGACAGAAAGGGCAAGGAATCATTTGAGTAAATATAGAGTTAAGACATGATGTAATTTCACCAACTTTGAGTGTCTCTGGAATGGATAGTGTAAGGAAACAGAGTGAAACTTTGTCCTGCTGTGTCTTTTATTGTCACTATAAAATGTTTCCATATTTAGATAGCTTTCTTCTTTTATGTGATAAACTTCTGTTCCATTGTTAAAGGAAATATGTTTCAGAGACTAACCATGAAGTTAACTAACTAAACCAAAAAACTAAACATACACCAAATTAGGTTTGATTTCATCCTGGGATCTGGCTTGTTTGACCATCAGCTAGAGTTATAACACAAGACGATGGAGTCTTACTTTACTAGAAAAGGCTCTAGGTGCTAAAGAGCTAGATATGTTGAGGTGTGTGGGGGGCTGTTGTGGTGTAGTGTTAATATTCCAATCTCTGTATCAGGAAGCCTGGCTTTGAGTCCCATCTGCTCCAGAGATGTGCAACTACATCAAAGAACAAGTTGATGAAAAAAACTGTATATTTTCTTCAACAATCCCATCCTTAACTAAAAACTCAGTCGGAAGTCTGTTAAACACAAAATGTCTTGCCCTCATCTACTTAATGCAATGAGCAGCACTATCTCAGGATGAGATTTTCACTCCCATTTAGAAACAATATTTCACCTAAGAGGGCTGCCAATCAGTATAGTTGTCTGGAATCTCAGTACTCCCAATAATGCATCAGGATTTCAAGGCAGGTCCTGGGTGTCAGTGGGGCTTGGCTGGGAGTGATGCTTTGGGGGTTGGGGTGGGTTTCTTCAAGAGGCTTATGTAGAAAAGACATAAAAGCAAGTTATGACTTTTGTCAGGGACAGTTCCATCGGGCACCATTGGCCTTCAAAGAAGTTACTATTTGATATCAGTTTGCCCAGTAAAAGCTGCAAGATTTCCCAGCTAGTGTGGCACTTTCAGCAGCAGTAGTGAAATAAAGCACTTATAGACCTAAAGTCCTACCACTGCATCTCAAGTTTGGTAGGCTGCCTGACACTTTACCCACCCAATATTAAATAGAAGACAGGTTGAAGGTGGATGTCAAT
Source organism: Stegostoma tigrinum (assembly GCF_030684315.1). Lineage (NCBI taxonomy): Eukaryota > Metazoa > Chordata > Chondrichthyes > Orectolobiformes > Stegostomatidae > Stegostoma > Stegostoma tigrinum. The sequence goes on along the minus strand of NC_081356.1, from coordinate 52,830,948 downwards.
GCATATGCTATGAGTTCTTCACCTTGAGGATAGGAAACCAAGGATCTGTTGAATAGAGTAGTGCAGAGGAGGGCAGTCCAATTTCCCTAGGACCAGTGGAAGTAACCACTACCCTAAACCTTGACAATCTACAACGTTGCCACCAGGGTCAATAAGGTCCCAGCCTTCTGAAGGAGTGTTCAGTACCATATGAAGAAGGTCAATGGCCTGCTTCACTCTGCCAACATAAATGCCATTATCTTCTCTTGGTTACTGCACACATTTCCAACCATGGCTCACACTCTACCACTCTTACTATTGCCTATAATATCTTCTCTCACTTGCTAACACACATCACCACTCCTCACACCACTAAACTTGCATGCCTCTGTTTGGGTAGGCAATGGCCTAATGGTATTATTACTGGACTGTTAATCCAGAGATCCAGATAACATTCTGAGGACTCAGATTCGAATCCCAGCACTGCAGAAGGTGGAATTTGAATTCAATAAATATCTGGAATTAAAAATCTAATGATGACTGTGAATCCATTGTCAATTGACAGGGAAAAATTCACCTGGTCCACTAATGTCCTTTAGGGAAGGAGACTGTCATCCTTATCCTACATGTGACTCTTGACCTACAGCAATGTTGTTGACTCTTAACTGCCCTCTAGGCAATTAGGAATGGGCAATAAATGCTGCCTAGACAGTGACATCCTCATCCTGTGAATGAATGAAGAAGAAAGCCTACCCCTCACTCAAGAGACAGTGCCAGCTTTCCCCACTTGCAGCAGTAATAGCTCCGACACCCCCTTTCATCTCACTTAATATGAGTGGCCATGTCCATATGACAGGATCTTGAGCCTAACCTGTCCCAGCAGTCCCACATGTTCCAGAGATGTTCACTAATATTTCCAACAGATTGATTAGAAAATAGTTCCAAATTGATTAGGTTATGATAGTAGTAGAGAGGATTGAGTGTTACTGGGAACTGGAGTCTGCAGATTTTGCAAATTTTGAGGATTGCATTTGACAGCACTCGATGAAAGTCTTTGGCTTGGTAGGGTCTAAAAGAATAGAGTTTGGCATGTTTTTAATTTAAATTCCCATTCTTCAGTTATCAATGCACAGGTCTGCCAATCCGTACAACGTGGCAACATTAGACTGCGATTGGTAATGGGAAAGCAAACTGCTCGCGCTTCTTTCTTAATCAGAACATCATTGCGTAGGTACAGGTCCGGGACGGAGCGAATTCTGTCGTCAGGAGTTTAATCCCGCCCCAAATTCGAACGCATGCGCAAAATAGTTCGGTTTTCATGGCTGCAATGATTCCTGTACTTGGGTAATCAACCCGGAAAGGCAAGCGGTAGTGGTTATTGACTCCATTGCACATAACTGAACATTTTGTCATTTTCTAATGTTGAGGAGGTTATTTAAATTGATATGTTCAAGAGCTATGTGCAACGCATTCACAGTGCGCACTCGATACACGACTTGGTGTAGTTTTGAGATATTTTACAGATTGGGCCTCAGGTTAACATTTGATCTGAAAGACACCAACTCTCGTAATGCAATACAGGTTCTAACTGCCGGCACATACAGTTTGCTCGAATTCCAAACTGGGATTTAACCTGGATGTCACCAACTTAATCATAGTTGTTATTATTTTAATGGTTCAGATCAATTTAAAATATTATCTATCGACAAAATTTGACAGAGACAATACAAATGTGACTCTATGAGTATCACTTAGATCCTGAAAAGCCGTCTTAACGCTGTTGCAAAAATCGTATTTTGCTAATGGATGCTATCATTCTCGCAGTGAGCAATTAAAAATTGTTTGCTAATTTAAAGAATCAAAAACACTTGAAGCCCGAAAACATAAATCTCTTACAACATAACACTGTTTCTTTGGGATACATCTTCACAGGCTGTCGTGAACATGCCCTGTTAATGAAATGTATTTGCGAAAATAGTGTTTTTTTAATTCAGTAACTATTTGGATTAAATTCCAATTATGTGTTTTGAAAGAAACGAAACTAACCTATCGGAGTAATTGTAAACGTTGTAATTGTAAATTTTATGCCACAATTTGTCTTATCAGTTGCTGATTCCATGAAAGGAGGAAGTTTTTTGGAATGAAGTGACTCGAGGAAGTAAGAATGGGGATTGGACTCGAGATGGAAAGAGGAAGTAACTGCCTACAGCTCATTCTCTCAACCAGCATCGAGTGTCCAAAGCAATTAAAATTTTCAACATGCGTTTGCGGATCTGAAATAGTGTGGGCTATTTTTCTTTTAAAACACACTGTCTGGGGTATTGCTGATCGTGCGGTGCTGTTTCTCCAGTGCCCTTTTTATGTTAAGATACGCATAGTTGTTCTGTATTTTAATTCGCATCAAAAACGGACCCGTCATTAATTAACTTTTAAAATAATCAGTTCAGCCTGTGACAGTGACAAGTGAATTCAAGGAAACAAGGCCGCACAGGTAAGGACTTTTTGGAATACTGGGAAATGTGAATTTTAATATGTGGACTTCCTTGAAGTATGTTTTCGCCGCACCGTATATTAGTAATTTAACTTAGGAAGCAAATTATTTTTCGACAATAAAAACGTGTTTCCCTCTATTCAACAAGGGTTCATATTCTTTCCTTTCTCGTTTTTAACATTGGATTTCGTTTCGTGAGCACTTCAGCATGCATTCGTCCAGAATTGTGCACATAGTGTTTTGGCAAGTACCATTTTGCTCCAGGCACTTCTGCAACGGTAGGAAATAGGGAAGTTGGCTTTTTACAAATGCTTATCTCGGATATTGTTTGCATGGTTCAAATTAACTTGCATTTTTTGATCACAAATAAATTCTGAAGTTATTTGTGAACCAGTGGACGGATAATTTCATTTACTGGCCGAGCGGTTTTTGATCCCGTGATCAGGAAACGTTGCCAATTCAACGAGGACAAAAACTTGACTACATATATAAAGTTTAAGAAGATTGAGCGCAGTCTGGAAGTGACACTAGATGAGTCAGTTTGGAGTCAGTACAATCTTATCATTGTGTCACGCTTGTTAAATACGTATATTTTTATCTTCTCACAACCTCTTTAGCATTACAATACATTTACAATCTTGCTGTTGTCTTCATTTTATTTTATGAAGTGTTGAAAATTTAAAACTAGATAAACTGAAAAAAAATCAGCCAGTCTTTGTGCAGTTGTATATATTTCTATATGTTACGGATCCTCAGTCAAACACGAGCTGAACGCTCCACAGTCGAACTGTGACTTTTTAGGCTCCCCCGATCTGTTTTCCTCCGGCCGCTGCTTCAAATTGATTTTTTACGCAACCGTTAATCTCATTTCATGGGCGTCTTTATGAATAGGAATATAAATCTGCGGGAACCTAGGGCGAGGGAATTTTAGGCGCATCGGTATCGCTAGTTGCTCTTCTTCCATTTCAACTTGTTTTAATGAGTGAACTTCTTGTCGCGTCTTCATATTTAGTTGAGGGCGGAAAAATTCAGTATATAGAATATGCGAAACACAAACAAAACGAAATGTTGCGGATGCTGGAAATGTTCAGCAGATCTAAGCAGCATGTTTAAACAGTTACTTTTGAGACATACGACCTTTCATCGGAGCTTGTTGCTTCAGATGCAAAAATACAATCATTTAAACGGAACTATTTTAAAAGACTGCTTATTCTGATAGCGCAGACGTACCTAGTGTTAAAGCAATTACACTTTATTTCTTTGTATAATATTGAAATTTTCTTTTGTCTCACTGTGGGTTTTGCAAATATTTTGCAACCAGAAACGAACCAAAATGGGAACGAAATTGATGCTTGCAGCTAGGTTGCCGCGGCGTCGACGTTAACTGCCATCTTCTGTTATGTGTAGTTCAACCAGTTTTCAGGCTGTTCACCCTTACTGCCACAATCGTCATGTTCTCTCAGCACCATGAACACAGCATTAATCCGAAAACACTACCTGCAAAAGCCCTTCTTGGCTACTTTATATGATGCTGCCGAAGTCTTTACTTGACCCACCGATGTCCTAGTTCCTAATCATGTCCTTTCTCGTTACTCCACACATCAATCTTGCTCTTTGCATCTCATGAGTATCCAGTTGTTAGTGTCTTATTGACATTGCCCCTATTTCTGTGCTTTATAACAGAGCTGGTCATACAACTGTCTTGCAGATTCTTTCTTTCAGTTTCAGTGACAGTTGTGTATCAATTAACAATATCATTAGAATCCCCACAGTGCGGAAACAGGCCCTTCGGGCCAACAAATCCACATCAACCGTCAGGGAATCCCACCCAGACCCATCCCCCTGATCTACACATCCCTGAACACTACAAGCGATTTAGCATGGCCAATCCATCTAGCTTGCCCATCTTTGGACTGTGGGAAGAAACCAGAGCACCTGGAGGAAACCCACGCAGACATGGGGAGAATGTGTAAACTCCACGCAGTCACCCGAGGTTGGAATCGAACCTGGATCCCTGGTGCTGTGAAGCAGCAGTGCTAACCACTGAGCCATCATGCCACCCCAAATGCTGCATTTCATCCATTACTCCAACCAGAAATAATTTGTCGTTTAATTTCAATTTTCGTTCTTCTGTCCTCTGCCATCATTGATCCGAGATACTTTCAACTCTCCGTTTTCTCCAGATCTTTCCCATTATCTTTACAGCTTCACTCTGATTTAATTTCCTGGGCTGAAGCTGACAGCCTATGTTCTGTTATCTTCATTCTCATTTCTTCCAGCATTTCTCTTCAATTCTTCAGAACTCAGTCACGTTCTCATTATCCTCTCCACATAGCTGAATGCCCTTTGCAAATATCATTGACTTGATATTTCCTGCCTCATGTTCTCAGTTGCAATATTCATGATAATCAGGAAGGAGTGCTGAGTGCTGATGCAATCTAACATTCCTGTCAAAACTCCCACCTTACCTCACACAGACTCTTATTCTTATTCTTGCCTAGCTTTTGTTGCATATATCCTGAAAGACTTTTAAAGGTCTTGACAAGTTCTAGCACATCTCCAAATGTCCTCCCTAGGCACCAGTCTTAAGTGTCCTCCAGATTCAGTATGCAGTTTTACTTTACATTGGCTTTCCCAATATTTCACGAACAGTTCAAAGATATGTAAGGCAAACATGTTGCTGACAATTATCCCTCAACCAATACAGATAAATTATTAAGTATTAAGTGTTGTTTGTTGGGCTGTGTACTGTGCATATTGGTCACTACAAAAGTGACTACACTTTAAAAGGATTTCAGTGACCATTAAGCACATTGGAGTAATCTGGCATAGAATACCATGTAATTGCAAGTTATTTCCCTCATTCAGTTGTGTCAGACACAGCACCTTTGAGTGCTTTCATGGGATATGAATAATACTGGCAAGGCCAGAATTTGTTGGTTATCTTTCATTGCCCTTGACATGGTTTTGGTGAGCTCCTTCTTAAACTTCAGCAGTTTGGATAATGCATGCACATACAATGCTGTTGAACATAGAACATAGAACAGTACAGCACAGAACAGGCCCTTCAGCCCACAATGTTGTGCATCCCATTGATCCTCATGTATGCACCCTCAAATTTCTGTGACCATATACATGTCCAGCAGTCTCTTAAATGACCCCAATGACCTTGCTTCCACAACTGCTGCCGGCAACGCATTCCATGCTCTCACAACTCTCTGCGTAAAGAACCTGCCTCTGACATCCCCTCTATACTTTCCACCAACCAGCTTAAAACTATGACCCCTCGTGCTAGCCATTTCTGCCCTGGGAAATAGTCTCTGGCTATCAACTCTATCTATGCCTCTCATTATCTTGTATACCTCAATTAGGTCCCCTCTCCTCCTCCTTTTCTCCAATGAAAAGAGACCGAGCTCAGTCAACCTCTCTTCATAAGATAAGCCCTCCAGTCCAGGCAGCATCCTGGTAAACCTCCTCTGAACCCTCTCCAAAGCATCCACATCTTTCCTATAATAGGGCGCCCAGAACTGGACGCAGTATTCCAGGTGCGGTCTAACCAAAGTTTTATAGAGCTGCAACAAGATCTCACGACTCTTAAACTCAATCCCCCTGTTAATGAAAGCCAAAACACCATATGCTTTCTTAACAACCCTGTCCACTTGGGGTGGCCATTTTAAGGGATCTATGTATCTGCACACCAAGATCCCTCTGTTCCTCCATGCTGCCAAGAATCCTATCCTTAATCCTGTACTCAGCTTTCAAATTCGACCTTCCAAAATGCATCACCTCGCATTTATCCAGGTTGAACTCCATCTGCCACCTCTCAGCCCATCTCTGCATCCTGTCAATGTCCCGCTGCAGCCTACAACAGCCCTCTACACTGTCAACGACACCTCCGACCTTTGTGTCATCTGCAAACTTGCTGACCCATCCTTCAATCCCCTCATCCAAGTCATTAATAAAAATTACAAACAGTAGAGGCCCAAGGACAGAGCCCTGTGGAACTCCACTCACCACTGACTTCCAGGCAGAATATTTTCCTTCTACTACCACTCGCTGTCTTCTGTTGGCCAGCCAATTCAGTATCCAAGCAGCTAAGTTCCCCTGTATCCCATTCCTCCTGACCTTCTGAATGAGCCTACCATGGGGAACCTTATCAAATGCCTTACTGAAGTCCATATACACCACATCCACAGCTCGACCCTCATCAACTTTTCTAGTCACATCCTCAAAAAACTCGATAAGGTTTGTAAGGCATGACCTACCCCTCACAAAGCCGTGTTGACTGTATTTGATCAAGCCATGCTCTTCCAGATGGTCATAAATCTTATCCCTCAGAATCCTTTCTAACACCTTGCAGACGACAGACGTGAGACTGACTGGTCTATAATTGCCGGGGATTTCCCTATTTCCCTTCTTGAAGAGAGGAATTACATTTGCCTCTCTCCAGCCCTCAGGTACGACTCCAGTGGAGAGCGAGGATGCAAAGATCTTCGCAAGTGGCGAAGCAATTGCATTTCTCGCTTCCCAAAGCAGCCGAGGACAAATCTGGTCCGGGCCTGGCGACTTGTCAATCTTAATGTTTGACAAAATTTTCAGCACATCAGCTTCGTCTATCTCTATCCATTCCAGCATGCACACCTGCTCTTCAAAGGTTTCATTCACTACAAAGTTCGTTTCTTTCATAAAGACAGAAGCAAAAAACTCATTTAGGGCTTCCCCTACCTCCTCAGGCTCCACACACAAGTTCCCTATGCTATCCCTGATCGGCCCTACTCTTTCTTTGACCATTCTCTTATTCCTCACGTAAGTGTAAAATGCCTTTGTGTTTTCCCGGATTCCTTCTGCCAAGCCTTTCTCGTGCCCCCTCCTGGCTCTCCTCAGACCATTTTTGAGCTCCTTCCTTGCCTGCATGTAATCCTCTCTAGCTGAACTTGACCCTAGCTTCCTCCACCTTATGTAAGCTACCTTCTTCCTTTTCACAAGAAGCTCCACCGCTCTCGTCATCCAAGGTTCCTTTATCTTACCCCTTCTTGCCTGTCTCAGAGGGACATATTTACTCATCACTCCCAACAACTGTTCCTTAAACAGTCTCCACATGTCTAGAGTTCCCTTACCATGGAACAACTGCTCCCAGTCCATGCTTCCTAACTCATGTCTAATCGCATCATAGTTTCCTCTTCCCCAATTAAATATCTTCCCATTTTGCCTAATCCTCTCCTTCTCCATAGCTATGTAGAATGTGAGGCAGTTATGGTCACTATCACCAAAATGCTCTCCCACCACAAGATCTGATACCTGCCCCGGCTCGTTTCTGAGCACCAAGTCTAGAATGGCCTCTCCCCTCATCGGCCTGTCAACGTACTGCGTTAGGAAACCCTCCTGAACACACCTTACAAAAACAGCTCCATTCAAATCTTCTGCTCGAAGGAGGTTCCAATCAATATTAGGAAAGTTAAAGTCACCCATTACAACAACCCTACTGCGTGCACACTTTTCCAAAGTCTGTCGACCTATGCTTTCTTCAATCTCCCTGCTGCTATTGGGGGGCCTGTAGTAAACCCCTAACGAGGTGACTACTCCCTTGCTGTTCCTAATTTCCACCCATACTGACTCAGTAGGCAGATCTTCCTCGTCAATGGAAGCTTCTGTAGCTGTGATACCCTCTCTGATTAGTAGTGCTACACCCCCTCCTCTTTTTCCCCCCTCCCTATTCTTTTTAAATGTTCTAAACCCTGGAAGATCCAGCAGCCATTCCTGCCCATGAGAAACCCATGTCTCTGTTATGGCCACAACATCATAGCACCAGGTACTGATCCATGCTCTAAGTTCATCACTTTTATTCCTGATACTCCTTGCATTAAAGCAAACACACTTTAACCGATCCCTTGGTTCCTTCCCAGGAAAATCCTTCCCACTAGCTGGTCTACCTCTTGCTACTGCCTCACCTGCATCAACGCTCACCTCCGGTATACAGCTCAGGTTCCCACCCCCCTGCCATACTAGTTTAAACCCTCTCGAACTACTCGAGCAAACCTTCCACCCAGGACATTGGTCCCCTTCCAGTTCAGATGCAACCCGTCCTTCTTGTACAGGTCCCACCTTCCCCAGAAGGCATCCCAATTATCTACATATCTGAAGCCCTCCCTCCTACACCAGCTGCATAGCCTCGTGTTCAGCTGCGCCCGCTCCCTGTTCCTCACCTCGCTATCTCGTGGCACCAGTAGTAAACCAGAGAACACTACTCTGTTCGTCCTGCTTTGCAGTTTCCATCCTAACTCCCTGAAATCACTTTTTATATCCTCAATCCTATTTCTGGCTATATCATTTGTGCCAATATGTAACACAATTTCTGGCTGTTCGCCCTCCCCTTTTAGAACCTTATACACCCGATCGGAGACGTCCCGGACCCTGGCACCAGGGAGGCAACATACCTTCCGGGAATCCCGATCTTGACCACAAAATCTCCTGTCGATTCCCCTAACTATCGAGTCCCCTACCACGAGTACTTTTGGTAAGGGGGTTCCAGGAGAGATGAAGAAGTAATGGTGATATGGCTCCAATTTAGTAGTTGATAGATCATTATGTACTACCTAAGTCAGGTTCACAACGCCATTTTAGCATTGTGATTTGTGTTTTTCACCACAGCTACTGGAAGCATAAATTTAGATTCAGAACTGTGCTTTATTTCAGGTGTATGAATCAAGGATTTAGTTTCACAATGATATAAAAATTAAAGTAATGCAGATGATGGAAAATTAAACAATCACCTTGAAATATTGACTTTTGTTTCGTTCCACAGATGTTGTCTGACTTTCTGATGTTTACCAGTATTTTCTGTTCTACTTATTATTTACCTCCAAAATGTTTTGTTTTTGCTTGGCTGCATAGTGCATAAAGTTCATGTTGTTTCAAACAAGGGGATGTATTCAGTTACCTGCACACCATGTAAAAACATCAAAACTTGATTCACACTTTTCAAACATTTAAATTATTGAATTGAGGTTTCAGACATTTAATCTTGTAAATGTTTGGACGAAGCTTTTCCTGTGTCTGCAATTCAGCACTTTCCATTTATAAAGTCTCTACAGACCGTGCAATAGGACTGTTACAGCTTTCCCTGATTATACTCCATCTAACAGCTCCAAACTGATAACTGCAATAGGAATCCAACTCCCCATCACTCCATATTACTGATATATTTTCTCAAAAATAATTAATGAATTAACTAAAATTTGATTACTGCAAAGGGGACTTATGTCATGGCACTCTTGCATTCTTTCCTTCAGCTTATTGTGCCAATGGCACCACAACTAACTCAGATAGCTAAACCCTGCCCCCACCATACCCCATTCAGGGTACATAATGCTGATTGATAACTGATTCACTTTTCACTTCTACAGAATTTGCGATTTCTTTAAAATAAGGAAAAAGTAATATTACTATTGGAGTAGATTATGTTGATCACTTACATTTCTTTGAATAAGTTTATTTACTAAAATTGGCACAGAAGTAGAACATGGGAAAGAAACACATATTAAGCCCAGCAACAGTCCCCTTTGTAGTTATTTTTATTTGTTTAAAACTTTGTCTGAGAATATTCTAGAATTTTGGCACATGAATAGCAATTGATTTTCAAGTATTTCCACTAATTATGCTAGATAATTTGCCTGTTTTGATGACAATTGTTTGTTAGCATTAGTTCATGCAAAAAAGTTCATACTCAACAGCAACAACAAAACCAGAAATTGCTGGAGAAACTTCGCAGGACCGGCAACATTTGTGGAGAGAAATCTGAGCTAATGTATCGGGTGACCTTCAACTCGAAACATTAGCTCTGCCTTCTCTCTACAGATGCTGCCAGACCTGCCGATTATCTCCAGCAATTTCTGTTTTTGTTTCTTTCAGATCTCCAGCATTTGCGGTTCTTTGTTTTATTAAAGTATTCAGAGATTTCAATTTAATGTGTGGAATGAGCTATGCATATTCCATTAAAGAGTATACTTTGGTGCATGAAATGAACTTGCTGTTATTTCTAAATATCTCGTAAAGAAATTACTACAGTATTCAGTAGGTTGATTGAGGATAACTAATATTTAAGCACTGACATGAAAAGCAACAAGAATTTGTTCCATTGTTTCTATTCCCTGTTAAAACCAACAGTAGAAAACCAACTGAATTGCTATTTCTAGCATTTATGAATATTAGACAACAACTTGTTTGAATGTAATCAATATTTTACAATTTGCATAGAAAATAGCTTTGTATGATAAACTTGCAAGCTAATCATTTTTTCTGTGAATAGAAGTCATATGACCAAAATCTGTTTGAATATACTGAATTGATTTACATTATTCACTAATTTGTAATTTGTCAGCTTCTCCTTTTTTGATATATTACATTAGACAATGTATTCTTTGTGAACATTGAAGAATAACAGCACCGTACGTGGCATAATTGGTAATGGAACATTAGAATGTTAAGAATGACATCTAAGCTATCTATTTATAATAATAATATTTTTTGTTTGGTTGCACAGCACTGAGCTTTTTTTTAAGTAATACAAACCTGATTAGTTTTTGGCTTTGTTGTGTTTGCCACTGGTGGAAAGGGGTCTGAAGTAGAGAAAAATCTCATAAGAATATATTGCAGAGTTACACAGGAAAACTTATTCAATAAACCATATGTCGAAGCAGTCCTTCACCAGATTCTATAATATAACTGGTTGAGAATTAAAATATGCTTTCTTTAGTTTTTATTTATCAGAATTAAATAATGTCACCAAATGATTGTTGTCATTTTAGCTGGGAAATATTGGCTAAATTCCAGATTGAAAATACAAATGTGGATGAATATTATAGTTACCAATATTACACAACTTATTAATGTTCAATGACAAATTAATAGTATTTGATGTTTTAGGTATGAACCAAACAGATTTGCTTTTATTTTCAAAATTATGATTAAAGACATTACTCGTCAAAACAAAAAAAATCTAAACATAGCTCAGTAAAGATTAATGGCTTACCTCACAATAGCAGCTCAGATTCTGGAACAACTGTACAACTTCATTATGAAAGAAATTAAATTTCAAATTACACAGCACTGACAATCATTCAAATGAACACATTATTTATTAATACTTGTATTTGGAAACATACTTTGTAATAAAAATGAAATTTTACTTTGAGCATTGACAAATAAATTGCTTTGGCTGGCATATGTGTATGCCTTTACATTCATAGAAAAATGCTTTAACAAAATTTTAAGCATAATTTCTGGTGTTTTGTTAGTTGAAATAAAAATGGACATGAGTTTTCAGACATGGCTGAAGAAATAGTTCTCTGAAATTCTACTTTGTTTATATTTTATTTCAGTCCCACTACACGACTGACGAGTATGATTTCGAATATATATGTTAAACATTTTGTGGAGGTAGCATTATTTTTGATTGAAAGAAATTGAATTTAATTCAGTTATTAAATAATTCCATGATTAAAAATATAAAATGTTAATACTAAGAAAATAATATTTCTGATTTTGTAGAATTAGTACTTTAAAACTCAGATGTCTTTCATATAATTTTACAGAAACTTGCTTATCACTTCATTGACAGTAAATGTATCTTTTTTGTCTAAAGCCCTTCCTGTCTAAGGTACACAACTACTAACGGTAATGAGATGAGTACGGAAATAACAGTAAAAGTTATTGCAGACATTCCCTTCAATTGAATCATTCAGACAGGGTGAGGAGCATGATTTTGTGACCTTCATTGTGTTAACTTTGTAAAGAGTAAGTGTGTGGAGACATTGACAGGAAATTTTAGTTCTGCACTTAGTTTCTAGTAAACTTTCTTTGATAGACAAATGTAATTTATTGTGATCCAAATAGTTTAAAATGAAACAAAAGGCACAGAATTACCTGAGATACCAAGGTGCAGAGCTGGACAAACGCAGCGGCCAAGCAGCATCAGAGGAGCAGAAAGGCTGACGTTTCGGGCCCGAAACGTCAGCCTTTCTGGTGCTGCTTGGCCTGCTGTATTCATACAGCTCTGCACCTTGGTATCTCAGATTTTCCAGCATCTGCAGTTGCTACTATCTGTGAAACAGAACTACCTTCTATTTTGCCTTTTTGCAGAAGTACAATGTAGTTAGAGCTGAAAGTATGTAATTTATCCATGATAGGCTAACAGGTTAGGCTGGATATGTAGGTGAGTTGATTGACACCGATGATAATACAGTTTGTGTATGACATAGACTGCATGTGCTTAAAGAACTGTAGCATGGAGGTGAGTGATTATTTCTTGCCTTTAGTAAATTATTGATTACTCATTGCCTTGACGGTTGTAGTTATGCATGATAACATTAAAATATATAAAAATATGACTGATTATAAAATAGCCATTTAGTTAGAGTTTCTTTTTTACATTTTAGGTTTTAAATTGTTGGTGGGATTAGCTGATAATTAGCTGATAAACAACAAAGGAAACCTGGGATGTGAGGCCAAGCAGAAAAGCAAAATATAAGCACAGACTTGAAATATGTAAAGAAATAGAAAATTCTAGAAATGCTTAGGAGTGAGTAATATCTCAAATCAATGAGCTTACATCAAAAATATATAAAATACTGTGTATTTCCTTAACCAGTCAGGTGGAAGGATTGTGCATTTACATGAAACAATTCATTGCTACCAGATGCCTCAAAGTGTCTTACAATCAATGTAGTACTTTTGAAATGTAATCGCTGCTTTAAGCAGAAAACGTGGTAGACAATCTTTGCCCAGCAAGTTGTCACAAATATCAATGATAATTGTCCAGAATCAGATATGATACCCCCTGCTCTACTTTGAAATAGTGCCAAGTTTGACATCCCACTCAAAAGGTGCCAATTCTAACATTTCAGCATAACCTCAGTAGCGAAGAGGAGTGTTAGCATTGATTTCCATATTGAAGGACTGAATTTTGCCAGAAATCAATTAAGTGTCAATTTTGGTGAGCTTCATTCAGAGTTTATCTCTGTGAGGCCTAGCGAGCTTTCACGTACTACCATCCCAAATTCACCTTTTCACCATTTCCCGACAGCATGCCACCACTGTATTTGCTCAATCACAGTGAGTAGAAGTAATCACGACTGCTGAAACATCCCAGGATCCCTGGCCATTTTTTTTAAAGCTTAGCCATGCATTCAACCAAGTGGTAGCAGTCCACAGCTGGTCTGCACTGTGCGTATACTGAGAAGGGATCCCAAAACAAATACTTCTCAGGGAACAAAGCTGGTATCATTGGCATTTTGTTGCTGCACATTCATTCATCTATTGCTATTTAAGAGCTAGGCTACACAGCTTATCTCTCCTCAATCATCCCAACTTAGAACCTCCTCAAAGGGAGTGCCATTTTTTTCTTCAATGCCCAGTGTAGCCCAGCATTTCCTTGGAGTGTAATGTGGGGCCATCACGTACATGAAAGACCTTGAATGGTTCAAAACATTTAATTTTATTCAGCAATAGTAAAAGCAAACAAAAAAAAACAGGAAAAGCTGCTATCGCCTCTGGGATCCTCACATGTAATGGAAATGGGAATCATTTAATTTCTATCTACCTTGTTTGCAGTGCTATATAGTGCCAAGGGTGGCATTCCTTCTGGTAAATGTCTTCATCACCTCAGAAAACTGCTTCTGCTCTCTCAGCTGATCAGAATCCATCACATTGATTGTTGCCTGGTCCAATTTTGCAAAGCACAGCATAGTATGGTTGTTCTGTCTGCAGTGTACTGCAAAACCCCTCCAGACTGACCAAGCATCAGAACATCATCTGCAAAGGGCCTACATTTGGTGTGGTGCTGATCAAGAACTGAGTAACGTGTCAGCAGTTGAATAAAGGAATCATCAATGTGGGTCATAGAGGTCTTATCACCAAGTAACCATTTTTGAACGGCATCCAACCTTTGAAATGAAACAGGAACCTATGAGTTATCAAGGATATACACATCATGACAACTCACAGGGTACCTGGTGCCGACCTCTAAGATATGGTATGATGATCATAGATGACTTGTACATTGATGGAAGAGAACCTTTTTACTATTGATGATGACAACTGCATGACTGAAAAACTGCCCTCATCAAAAGGAAAATGAAACACTAAAGCAGCAGCATCACTACGGGCAATTTAGTATGGCCAATCCACCTAACCTGCACATCTTTGGACTGTGGGAGGAAACCGGAGCACCCGGAGGAAACCCACACAGACACGGCGAGAATGTGCAAACTCCACACAGACAGTCGCCTGAGGTGGGAATTGAACCCGGGTCCCTGGTGCTGTGAGGCTGCAGTGCTAACCACTGAGCCACTGTGACACCAACTCTTGCATCATTAATGTGCAGTTTCCTCTTCTCTCACATATTAAATATAGACTAGATGGCAACAAACCTGGTATGAAATTAGAAGTGGGTATTTGATGGCTCCTGCTCTGGTTCTCCATCCTAGACAGCATTCTCTAACTTCTCAGGACAGGATTCATGGCCAGCAAATGCCTGCACCCTCCATGAATCGAGTTTGGCAATGGACATACACCAGCCTCAGCACATCATATGGCACATCTCCGACCCACTCAAAATCCAGTTCTCCACTTCAATGCCACACTTTGGAGCACATCTGTGCCTTTGATTGCAACGCCTTTGCCAGGACAGTATACACATGCAGGGCCAAGCATCCATCTCAAACTGCTCATTTGCCGTCATAGCATTCACTTACTTTGTGCCTACTTAAATTCTAAAAGCTTCTTAGAGACTCAATACGCCATGTTGTTTAGCAAATGCAGATCATTATGTTTGGCAACAGTGATCAGTCAAGGCATTGGACTTGTTGATGTACAGTAGCTTGCTACATCAATGTCAAGTCTACAGAATGCTACAGCTGCTTATGCAGCAGCAAGCTTGTTGAAGTTGCTTCCAACAAAATGGCCATTTTTCAAAAACTAAGAGGAGTAGTTCTCTGTCATGATGAAGTGGGCTTTCCTCAATCGGGGGTTCTGCCACTTTCAGTCAAGGACAGCGTCTGATCTCAGACCAGGGGCTTGGATGCAATCAGTTGCAGTTTAGAGAGTTTGACTAGTCTAAGGATTTGCAGTAAGAAAGATGGAGAGCTCCACAGAGATCAATGAGGTATCCAGTCATTTATCATTTGAAGCAGTTAATCTAAGTTGACCTGAGGGCGAGCTATAGTTGACACTTAGGTCAGCGCTACGAAAATCAAGGGGTTTTATCAGAGGCCCTGCTGTATTAGAGAAACTGATGAAGTCAGTTGTGGGGATTAGAGATAGTGTGCTGGAATGCTGAAAGACAATAATTATGAAGGTAGGAATTCAACACATAAAGGGCCAAATGATAGTGTATTGCAGGACAGGATTATTGTAAGGAGAGTCTTCAACAGTTAGAGCACCCTGGTCCCAATGGGGGACAGTGTAGAACAATGTTTGGCATGACTAAGCTGTAAGATCACAGCTCATGGTATGACATTTGGAGATATCAATGAGAGAGTTGTGTGAGAATGTGTGGAAGCTCAGTACTGCTGAAAATGATAGGGAATGCAAAGAAGAAACCAACACAGACATTCAGAGGGGAGGGGATACCCCCACCACCAGGCTGAGCCTACATCTTAAGATTCCTTCCATCCTCATGTAAATCATGAAGACACAATGGAAATGGAAAGTGGCTGCAGCTCCACTCCGGGTAGGCATGTATTTTTTTTACATCTCAGCATATGGGTTCTACTTGTGAGTGATATGAGGCCCTTCAAGGGCACTTGCATTAATCAGGGACTTGCAGCAAACAGGCTGAAGGCATCTGTGATCATGACACATGTGAAATGCATGTAGTCTCCAACTGATTGGGATACA
The DNA here is from genome assembly GCF_030684315.1 of Stegostoma tigrinum. Taxonomy (NCBI): domain Eukaryota; kingdom Metazoa; phylum Chordata; class Chondrichthyes; order Orectolobiformes; family Stegostomatidae; genus Stegostoma; species Stegostoma tigrinum. The sequence continues at coordinate 52,814,585 of NC_081356.1, read as the reverse complement.
AATTTTGGTCACAAGCAATCTTGACTATGTCATCAGTCATTACAGATTGATCCCAGTCATCTCTGTGAAGTAGAAAAGTATTCACCAGCATTATATTCTGTTTGTTCCTGGTAACAACATAATACAACTGAATGAATTGTTTGGTCATTTCAGAGGACAGTTTCTCAGTTTTGTTATCACTTTCCACTTTTGGAGGTCTTGTGAGGGGAAATTTGCTAACCTTTTGGGAACAAATAATTTTTTTTCTTAAAAAAACACAATTGTTACGGTCTTTACCCAGTGGAAACTCAGAGCATGCCTCCCTCTTTTATTACTGTTTGGTGTTGAAGAGTCTGAGACTTATTTTGCATGGATCAGGAAGTTAAAGACTCTGCTTAGGCTCCGGGGGGAAAGCTGCATGAAGATGAGCACTGTGGGGTGGTTGGTTCCACCCTCCAGGCGATTTATACCTTTTGTGTTCCATGTGGAAACCTTGGCAGTGGCAATGATAGGCTATCCAAGAGGTTGAGCTGACAGCTATCAGAAAAGTAAATACCGAAAGGAGGAACTGATGGTGTTACAGGCACAAGCGTAGGGAATTGTACAGGAGCAGTGGTAATGTCACTGGAGTAGTAATCGAGCACCCCAGGCTGATGTCCTGAGGACGTGGGTTTGAACCCCACCATGACAGGTGATGAAATTTGATTTTTTAATAAAAAATCTGGAATTAAAAATTCTAATGGTTACCAAGGAACCATTGTCAAATTTTGTTAAAAACTTATCTGGTTCACCAATGTCCATTAGGGGAAGAAATCTGCCATCCTTTTGTGGTTTGGCCCACAGGTGACTCCAGATCAGCAGTAATATGGGTTGACTTCTATCTGTCCTCTGGGCAATAAATGCTGATCTAGCCAGTGATGACCGTGTCCCATGAAAGAACAGGAAAGAAAAGCAGTGTTACAGATGGAAGTGTACAGAATGTGTAGGTGATTAATATTGGCAGGGCATTCCACTCAAACAACTGGGTGTGACTGGAAAAGGAAGACTACTGTTCATGTACAAGTCTTTACCTAGCCTCCTGATCTCTCAAAACACCTCAGGGAGACAATGCAGTACATTTGAGGAACTCTATAAAATGGGAGACATGACAACTAATTTGAGCACAGAAAGTTCCCATGAGGAGCAGTTAGTTAGTTTGTTTCTAACAATGTTGAATGAGGGTTAAGTATCAACCATGACATTGTGAATCACCCATCAGTTTCTCTTTAAAATAGTGGCTGTGAGATCAGAACCACACTGGATTTAATTTAATTTGGGTTAATTTAGACAATGCAAGGTATTGCATTTTGATAAAACAAACAAAGGCAGGGCTTATACAATTAAAAGTGGGGCCTTGGGTAGTGCTGTAGGTCAGAGATACCTAGAAGTTCAGTTACATAATTCTTTAAAGCTTGTGTCACATGTAGACAGTGTGGCTAAGAAGACGTTTAGCACGCTTGCCTTCGTTGCTCAGATCTTTCAGTATAGGAGTTGGGAAGTCATGTTGAGACTGTACAGGACATTGGTCAGGCTGTTTCTGGATTCTGTTACAGGAAGGATATTATTAAGCTGGAGGTGATTCAGAAAAGATTTATCAGGATGTTGCATGGGAATAGAAGGTTTGAGTTATAGGGAGAGGCTGGATAGGCTGGGCTTTTTTCACTGGAGTTATGAGCTTGAGGGGTGATCCAGTAGGGGTCTATAAAATCATGAGGGGTGTAGAGAAGGTGACTGCAGGTGTCCTTTCCTTAGGGCGGGGAATTTCAAGATTAGTGGGTGTATTTTTAAGGTGAAAGAAAAATTTTAAAAAGACGAGGGGCAATTTTTTCACATGGAGAATAATTGTTGTGTGGAATGAGCTTCCAGAGGAAACAGTAGGTGCAGTGACTGTTGCAATGTTTAAAAAACATTTGGATAAGTACATTTATAAGAAATGTTCGGAGGGATATGAGTCAGGTGCAGGCAGGTGGGACCAGTTTAGTTTGGGATTATGGCTTGGGTGGACTGGTTGGAAGGAAGGGTCTGTTTCTGCATTGTATGATTCTACGACTATGACCATATGTAATGCTGCCTTTTCTCGGGTGTGGCCATGGGTAGAACAAAGTTCCAGTAATCTTAGGGCACTTACAATCTCCAATTGTATGTGCGTGGCATGGCTTGCCCTCCATTTTTTTGGAACAAAATCCCCATGTCAATGGTCCATGTAGAGTCATTCCACGGCTCTCATTGCCACAGTCCTTCATATCCCACTGTATGGCACAGTATCCTAAACTGTCACTGGTGTCATGCAAATGCTGGCTGCACACATTACTAAGAACCTGTTCTGTTTTTGATATTCCTCAAACAGGTTCATTGGAACCATGACTAATGGATCCATCCATCCTAGGGGTCATTATCACTGTGGCCATGGTGCTACGATGGCACAGAGACATTGATGAGAAACAGATGTGTCAGATTCAGTGGAAACTTCCAGCAGCAGCTACTGTTAACCTCCACTTGGAAAAGTTTCAACTGAAGATCTCCTCAGAAAGTGCAGAATGTGCATGTCGCCCAGGGCCAATCATTATCAATACCATTTTCTCCAGATGAGTAAGGGGCATTGCTACCACAGACTAAAGATGCCACAGGGCACCATAACAAAGCTATACCAACTGTTAGAATACCATCTGAGACCTGAAGGACTGGTTGGTCATCCTATCCCAATGGTTGTCAAGATGTCAAATGTGTTAAACTGTATGTAAATGGCTATCCATAAGGATAAACCTGGCAACCTACATAGTGTCTCATAATCCTCAACCCACAAGTATAACAAAATTATTACTGATGCAATTTACGTCAGATCGCACCACTATACCTCAATTCCCCAAGACACAGCCAGTGCTACAGCCCTGGCAGTAGCTTTCCCAATGTGGTTGGCCATTCCCCCACCCCACCCCATGTAGGACACTGAAGACTGTATCTACATGACATTGTAAGCACCATATCATAATGCATCAGATTTTATCAACAGAAAAGGAAGCCATTCTTTTAATGTCAAAGCTATGTGAATTCATGGGTAATCATGCCATTGTACAGGAGATTTCTTATGTTTCTGCTTCATTTCAAAGGCTAGCTACCTTTCAAGGATGGTCAAGGGCTACCCTTTACTGAGGCTGGACATAGATACAATGCAGCCCATTCTGCTACCACAGCTATAATGAAATAGATAAGCTTGCTGAAGATAAGAATTCAACCACTTGGATTAGTCTTTGGTGGAGATGCCTTGCAGTACTGCCTGGATAGAATGCACTGCATAATCCTAGCATCCTAACTAGATAAGGCAATGGATGCTGAAGAGCTGGGAAAAGAGCCTCAGTTTTCTAAGGAGGAAGATGGAGATTTTGATCAGAATGAACATTGCCTTCAGCATGATAGAACATTGCAGTGGGAGATACAAGTGGGGTGCAATGATTATTTATTCTTTGCAAATTTATTTCTTTTCAAAAGTGTTCCTGTCTGTTACCAGAAGCAAACATAGAATATCTTTTGTCTTTATTTTTGCTATTGTTGAATGGAAAATGTCAATATTTTTAACTGATTGTAGACTTTCTGGTATGTGATGCTCCCAAATGGAACAGTGAGATGCTGTTATGCAACAGGGCATTAGCTCAAGACTAGTTGTCTTTTAGACAAGGTTCTAAGATGGTTTTGCATTTAGGATTGGTAACCTACGTAGGTTCATCCTTGTAGTTGCAGTTACAACATCAGTCATTCAGATAGATGATGAGGTAAAATAGCAATGCATTTATGAATGTGAATGTATTGTTGCCGGTAGACACTTATACCCACAGAAGGATTTCTTTGTCAGTCCTCTCTCACTACATGAACTTTGAAGGGCACATGGTGCCTGGCAGTGCTTCACCTGGTGTGTGGCTGAGCTTTAAATATTGCATTGGTGACATGAAACCAGAAGTTCTCGTCAGTGGCAAATACTACCAACATAGCTATGGAGAAGGAGAGGATTAGGCAGAATGGGAGGATATTTAATTGGGGAAGAGGAAACTATGATGCGATTAGACATGAGTTAGGAAGCATGGACTGGGAGCAGTTGTTCCATGGTAAGGGAACTATAGACATGTGGAGACGGTTTAAGGAACAGTTGTTGGGAGTGATGAGTAAATATGTCCCTCTGAGACAGGCAAGAAGGGGTAAGATAAAGGAACCTTGGATGACGAGAGTGGTGGAGCTTCTAGTGAAAAGGAAGAAGGTAGCTTACATAAGGTGGAGGAAGCTAGGGTCAAGTTCAGCTAGAGAGGATTACATGCAGGCAAGGAAGGAGCTCAAAAATGGTCTGAGGAGAGCCAGGAGGGGGCACGAGAAAGGCTTGGCAGAAGGAATCCGGGAAAACACAAAGGCATTTTACACTTACGTGAGGAATAAGAGAATGGTCAAAGAAAGAGTAGGGCCGATCAGGGATAGCATAGGGAACTTGTTTGTGGAGCCTGAGGAGGTAGGGGAAGCCCTAAATGAGTTTTTTGCTTCTGTCTTTACGAAAGAAACGAACTTTGTAGTGAATGAAACCTTTGAAGAGCAGGTGTGCATGCTGGAATGGATAGAGATAGACGAAGCTGATGTGCTGAAAATTTTGTCAAACATTAAGATTGACAAGTTGCCAGGCCCGGATCAGATTTGTCCTCGGCTGCTTTGGGAAGCGAGAAATGCAATTGCTTCGCCACTTGCGAAGATCTTTGCATCCTCGCTCTCCACTGGAGTCGTACCTGAGGACTGGAGAGAGGCAAATGTAATTCCTCTCTTCAAGAAAGGAAATAGGGAAATCCCCGGCAATTATAGACCGGTAAGTCTCACGTCTGTCGTCTGCAAGGTGTTAGAAAGGATTCTGAGGGATAAGATTTATGACCATCTGGAAGAGCATGGCTTGATCAAATACAGTCAACACGGCTTTGTGAGGGGTAGGTCATGCCTTACAAACCTTATCGAGTTTTTTGAGGATGTGACTAGAAAAGTTGATGAGGGTCGAGCTGTGGATGTGGTGTATATGGACTTCAGTAAGGCATTTGATAAGGTTCCCCATGGTAGGCTCATTCAGAAGGTCAGGAGGAATGGGATACAGGGGAACTTAGCTGCTTGGATACTGAATTGGCTGGCTAACAGAAGACAGCGAGTGGTAGTAGAAGGAAAATATTCTGCCTGGAAGTCAGTGGTGAGTGGAGTTCCACAGGGCTCTGTCCTTGGGCCTCTACTGTTTGTAATTTTTATTAATGACTTGGACGAGGGAATTGAAGGATGGGTCAGCAAGTTTGCAGACGACACAAAGGTCGGAGGTGTCGTTGACAGTGTAGAGGGCTGTTGTAGGCTGCAGCGGGACATTGACAGGATGCAGAGATGGGCTGAGAGGTGGCAGATGGAGTTCAACCTGGATAAATGCGAGGTGATGCATTTTGGAAGGTCGAATTTGAAAGCTGAGTACAGGATTAAGGATAGGATTCTTGGCAGCGTGGAGGAACAGAGGGATCTTGGTGTGCAGATACATAGATCCCTTAAAATGGCCACCCAAGTGGACAGGGTTGTTAAGAAAGCATATGGTGTTTTGGCTTTCATTAACAGGGGGATTGAGTTTAAGAGTTGTGAGATCTTGTTGCAGCTCTATAAAACTTTGGTTAGACCACACTTGGAATACTGCGTCCAGTTCTGGGCGCCCTATTATAGGAAAGATGTGGATGCTTTGGAGAGGGTTCAGAGGAGGTTTACCAGGATGCTGCCTGGACTGGAGGGCTTATCTTATGAAGAGAGGTTGACTGAGCTCGGTCTCTTTTCATTGGAGAAAAGGAGGAGGAGAGGGGACCCAATTGAGGTATACAAGATAATGAGAGGCATAGATAGAGTTGATAGCCAGAGACTATTTCCCAGGGCAGAAATGGCTAGCACGAGGGGTCATAGTTTTAAGCTGGTTGGTGGAAAGTATCGAGGGGATGTCAGAGGCAGGTTCTTTACGCAGAGAGTTGTGAGAGCATGGAATGCGTTGCCAGCAGCAGTTGTGGAAGCAAGGTCATTGGGGTCATTTAAGAGACTGCTGGACATGTATATGGTCACAGAAATTTGAGGGTGCATACATGAGGATCAATGGTCGGCACAACATTGTGGGCTGAAGGGCCTGTTCTGTGCTGTACTGTTCTATGTTCTATGTTCTATGTTCTATTACTAGATGTGCGCGATGATGCAAAAATCAGATGCCAGGGAGACATGGCATATACAAAATGAGATTTCCTACAGAGAATTGCATGAGATAAGTAATAGTGAAACCTACCATGAAATTGCTGAGAATTGACACTGAGCTGACCTTGGTAAAATTCAGCTGTTTTTTTTGCATTGAAACTCAAGATTGCCCAGCAAAGGAGCGGTTGCACAAAGTTCTATGGCCTCACATCCAGACAGATCAATGAACTATTTCCACAGCTGGCAGTTTGAATCAGTTTTACCAACTTGTCATTTATTTGTAAATGATCCATAAATGTATGTGAAATTCTGTTTAAAGGTTCGCCTAAAATTAAGCAGTAGTATTGGAAATCAGCAGTCATTGGTCTGTATGCAGACATTCTTGTTTTGCTTGCTGAAAATCCACTTCTTCTCACTTCACCAGAGACTCTTGATATGTAAGTTAAAATGATCATACAGAGCTGAAATTTGGCTCGGGATTTTGTAATGATTAACAGCCTTCTTAGATTGTAGTTTCAGAGTGCTGAGTTGTGAGCAATGAATGATTATGATCTAAATATGTGGCCATAATGACCTTGAAAAGTTTGCAAATGGTAAACGCATAACGATTGCACTTTTGAAAGATAAGTTCCGATATTTCAAACTGATGTAGAGTAGACTGTAGAGATAGCAAGCAGAGATTCATTCTGCTTTTGTTAGAGTTTACGCAACAGACATAAGGACAGGAGGGCATAAACTCGGTCAGTCAGAGGCATGAAGTTATAGGCCAGGGAATTGAGTAAAAATTATGTGCCTTGTGGTTGGATACAGGCTCAGTAAAAAGCTAACATATTAATAACGAAATTTGGAGCAACCTAAATGAACAGACGCTGAGAGATAGACTTTGGATGCATGCAAAAGCATATTCAAACATGCCAACAATGAGGAAGAATAGGTTATTTGGCACTCTTTGAGCCTGCTGCACCATTCAATAAGGCCATGGTTGATCTGATTTTAAATTAAACTCCACATTCCTGCATATTTCCAATGATCTTTCATCTCCTTGGTCATCAGAATCTGTCAGCCACTACCTTAAAATATTTAAGGACTCTGTATCCACTGTTTTTTGCAGAAGGGTATTCCAAAGACTCAAAATTGTCTGAGAGAAAAAGTGTTTCTGTATCTCGGTTTTAAATAGGTAGCCCTTATTTTTAAATTATGGTTCCTTGTTATGGGCTCTCCATGAGAGGAATAATTCTTTCCACATCCACCCGGTCAACTCTCCTCAGCATCAGCATTCCTTCTAATTTTTTTTTACAGGCTGTGTGGGCCTCTGAGGTCCTTGCAGGCAACAACTTCAGAATCAATAATTTATTAAGAGATCTTTATTAAAACTGCCTCATGACACATTACCAGACCAAAACAGCCTGATTCCTGGTTGGATCCACAGCACAATGATGCAGGAAACTCACCTGAATATATCTATGAATTCTTTATCATGGTAACATCTGCCAATTTGATTTTCTCAATCTACATGAAGATTTAAATTTCCCATGATTAATATATAGCCTTTTTTTTTAAAGTGGCCTCATTACTCTTGATTTATTTTTTGTTGTATGCTATGGCTGCTATTATTGGGAATATAGACTATTCCCTCCAGTGTCATCTTCCCTTGTTATTTCTTACCTCTACCCACATGGATTCTACATCTTCTGACCAAAGAACATTTTTTGCTAGATAATAAAATGTGAGGCTGGATGAACACAGCAGGCCAAGCAGCATCTCAGGAGCACAAAAGCTGACGTTTCGGGCCTAGACCCTTCATTGTCTGATGAAGGGTCTAGGCCCGAAACGTCAGCTTTTGTGCTCCTGAGATGCTGCTTGGCCTGCTGTGTTCATCCAGCCTCACATTTTATTATCTTGGATTCTCCAGCATCTGCAGTTCCCATTATCTCTGATAACATTTTTTGCTATTTCACTTAATCTATAACACAGCAACAAATCTATCCTACTGTCCTACACTTCCTAGCACATCTTTCAAAAAGCCACATACACCTGAATACTTATTTCCCAGCTTTTATCTCCTTGCAACCATATCTCTACAATAGCTGTAAGATCAGACCCATTGACTTCTGTTTGTGACGTTACTTTTCTTTTCTGAATACTGCATGCATTTATGTAAAGAGCCAATAATAGTGCCTTTTTAATACTTTCCCCGCGACCTTATTTTTCATACATTTCTATAATCTGTTCTTCCTGTCTGACATTGGGTATCAAGAACTAAATAGCAGCCCTGTAATGATGCCTTTCTTTTTCTTTGTAAGCCTATGTGTATCCCGTCCCAAACCCTCTCATTTCTACTCAGTTTAAAGTTCTCCCTACAGCTCTAGTTATGCAATGTGCCAGATCAGTATGAAGTTCATTCAATTGGAACAGTTCTCTTCTAGGTCGGTACTTGTTCAATGCCCATGAACGCAAACCCATTCAACCCACATTATACACCGCATCATCCTCTGACACTTCCGCCATCTACAATCCGATCACACCACCCAAGACATTTTTCCATCCCCACCCTTGTCTGCCTTCCGGAGAGAACACTCTTGCTGTCACTCCCTTGTTCGCTTCACACTCCCCTCCAACCCCACCACACACGGCACCTTCCCCTGCAACCGCAGGAAGTGCTACACTTGCCCCCACACCTTCTCCCTCACCCCCATCCCAGGCCCCAAGATGACTTTCCATATTAAACAGATGTTCATCTGCACATCTGCCAATGTGGTATACTGTATCCATTGTACCCAGTGTGGCTTCCTCTACATTGGGGAAACCAAGCGGAGGCTTGGGGACCACTTTGCAGAACACCTCCGCTCGGTTCGCAATAAACAACTGCACCTCCCAGTCGCGAACCATTTTAACTCCCCCTCCCATTCCTCAGACGACATGTCCATCATGGGTCTCCTGCAGTGCCACAATGACACCACCCAAAGGTTGCAAGAACAGCAACTCACATTCCGCTTGGGAACCCTGCTGCCCAATGGTATCAATGTGGACTTCACAAGCTTCAAAATCTCCGCTTCCCCCACTGCATCCCAAAACCAGCCCAGTTCGTCCCCTCCCCCCACTGCATCACACAACCAGCCCAGCTCGTCCCCTCCCCCCACTGCATCCCAAAACCAGCCCAGCCTGTCTCAGCCTCCCTAACCTGTTCTTCCTCCCACCTCAAGCCGCACCTCCATTTCCTACCTACTAACCTCATCCCACCTCTTTGACCTGTCCATCTTCCCTGGACTGACTTATCCCCTCCCTACCTCCCCACATATACTCTCCTCTCCTCCTATCTTCTTCTCTTTCTATCTTCGGTCCGCCTCCCCCTCTCTCCCTATTTATTCCAGAACCCACTCCCCATCCCCCTCTCCGATGAAGGGTCTAGGCCCGAAACGTCAGCTTTTATGCTCCTGAGATGCTGCTTGGCCTGCTGTGATCATCCAGTTTCACACATTGTTATATTGGATTGTCCAGCATCTGCAGTTCCCATTATCTCTCTCCACCCACATTAATCTTTGAGTCATGCATTTAACTCCTTAACTTTGTTTATTCCGTGCCAATTTGCCCATAGGTCAGGTAGTAATTCTGAGACATAATGTTGTTTAACTTTGCTTCATGTGATTCAAATTAATTCAACAGAACTTTCTTTCTGTTCGTATCAATTTTGTTATTGCAATATGCAAGGTGATAACTGGAACCCTCCTCTCCCACTCCAAATTCCTCATCAGCTGTGAATAGCTGTTCTTAAACCTGGCACTGTGTAGGCAACACAACCTTCAGGCTGATGCTCACCACAGCAGAGTGGTATCAACCCGATTGTACCTTCCTCTACCACTATTACATTTCAGTTCCCCGCTTTCACTTGAATGGATTTCTGTGCCACAGTGCAGAGGTCACTTCACTTATAGGGACTACTGTCCCCACACTTGTCCATGCAGCTGGCAAGAACTTTTGGAACTGCTGGACAATTGCAGGGGTTGAAGAGCCTCAAATACTGTCTCTGGCTCCACATATCTGTCTTACTTGCAGTCACAACAACTATGCCTGACTACAAACTTAATTTGACAAGGATGACTGCTTCTGGAAGGGGAAGGGGAATTGGCAGGGGAATTGAGTTGAAGAGCCATGAGGTTATGTTGCAGCTCTATTAAACTCAGGTTAGACCACACTTGGAATATTGTGTTCAGTTCTGGTCACCTCATTATAGGAAAGGTGTGGAAGCTTTAGAGCAGGGTGCAGAGGAGATTTACCAGGATGCTGCTTGGACTGAAGGGCAGGTTTTATGAGGAAAGGTTGAAGGAGCTAGGGCTCTTTTCATTGGGGCGAAGAAGGATGAGAGGTGACTTGATAGAGGTGTACAAGATAATGAGAGGCATAGATATAATGGATAGCCAGAAACTTTTTCCCAGGGCGGAAATGATTATTATGAGGGGGCATAATTTTAAGGTGATTGGAGGAAGGTATACAAAAAGAACAAAGAACAAAGAAAATTACAGCACCGGACCAGGCCCTTCAGCCTTCCAAGCCTTCACCGATTCAAATCCTCTATCTAAACCTGTTGGCTATTTTCCAAGGATCTGTATCCCACTGCCCCCTGCCCATTCATGCATCTTAAATGACGCTATCATGCCTGCCTCTACCACCTTCACTGGCAATGCATTCCAGGCTCCCAACACACTCTGCATAAAGAACTTTCCATGGATATTTCCGTTAAACTTTTCCTCTCTCACCTCGAAATCATGACCCCTAATAATTGAGTCCCCCGGGGGAAAAAGTTCTTGCTATCCACCCTGCCTATACCTCTCATGATTTTGTAGACCTCAATCAAGTCCCCCCTCAACCTCTGTCTTTCTAATGTAAATAATCCTAATCTACTCAATCTCTCTTCATAGCACTCTCAATACCACGCAACATCCTGGTGAACCTCCTCTTCACCCTCTCCAAGGTATCCACATCCTTTTGGTAATGTGGCGATCAGAACTGTACCAGCATTCCAAATGTGGTCGAACCAAAGTCCTATACAACTGTAACATGACCTGCCAATTCTTGTACTCAGTATATCATCTGATGAATGAAGGCATGCCGTATGCCTTTTTGACCACTGTATCGATCTGCCTTGCCACCTTCAGCGTACAATGGATCTGAACATCCAGATCTCTCTGTGCATCAATTTTCCCCAAGGCTTTTCCATTTACCGAACAGTTCGCTCCAGAATTAGATCTTCCAAAATGTATCACCTCACATTTGCCTGGATTGAACTCCACCTGCCATTTCTCCACCCAACTGTCCAATCTGTTTATATTCTGCTACAAGCTCCGACAATCCCTTTCACTAACCGCTACTGCACCACTCTTAGTGTCATCTGCAAACTTGCTAATCAGATCATCTGTACCTTCCTCCAGATTATTTATGTATATTACAAACAACAGTGGTCCCAACACAAATCCCTGTGGAACACTACTGGTCACACTTCTCCATTTTGAGAAACACCCTTTCACTACAACTCCTGTTGCCCAGCCAGTTCTCTATACGTCTAGCTAGTACACCCTGGACCCCATGCAACTTTACTTTCTCCCTCAGCCTGCCATGGGGATCCTGATCAAATGCCTTACTGAAGTCCATGTATATGGCATCTACAGCCCTTCCCTCATCTATCAAATTTGTCATTTCCTCAAAGAATTCTATCAAGTCGGTAAGACATGACCATCCCTGCACAAAACCGTGCTCCCTATCACTAATGAGCCCATTTTCTTCCAAATGTAAATAGATCCTACTCCTAAGTATCTTCTCCAGCAGCTTCCCCACCACTGACATCAGCCTCACAGGTCTAAATTACCTGAATTATCCTTGCTACCCATATTAAATAAGGGGACAACATTATCAATTCTCCAGTCCTTCGGTACCTCACCCGTTTTCAAGGATGCTGCAAATATATCTGTTAAGCCCCCAGCTATTTCTCTCTCGCATCCCTCAGGAACTTGGGAGAGATCCCATCCGGACCTGGGGACTTGTCCACCCTACCACCTTTTAGAATAACCAACACATCCCCCCCTCCTTATGCCAATTTGACCTAGGATAATCAAACATCTATCCCTAACCTCGACATCCGTCATGCCCCTCTCCTCGGGAATACTGATGCAAAGTACAAATTGAGAATCTCACTCTCATTTTCTCTGACTCCTCAGCTGGGTGACTGTCAGGAAGGGGAAAGGGAATAGGCAGACAGTGATCCTCTGTGGCCGTTCCCTTCAATAATAAGTATACCGTTTTGGATACTGTTGGGGATGACCTACCAGGGGAAGGCTATAGCGGACAGGCCTCTGCACTGAGCCTGACACTGTGGCAAAGAAGGGAAGGGGGGAGAATAGGAGAGCGATTATAGCAGGGAATTCAATAGTAAGGGGCACAGACAGGCGGTTCTGTGGACGCGAATGAGATGAAAGGATGGTATGTTGCTTCCCGGGTGCCAGGGTCCATGATGTCTCAGATCATGTCTTTAAGATCCTTGAGGGAGAGGGGGAGCAGCCAGCAGTCATGGTACACATCAGTACCAATGACAGAGGTAGAAAAAGGACTGAGAATGTTGAAAACAAGTACGGGGAGTTAGGTTGGAAGCTGAAGTCCAGGACAAACAGGGCAGTTATCTCTGGATTACTGCCAGTGCCACGTGATAATGAAGTAAGAAATAGGGAGAGAGTGCAGCTAAACACGTGGCTACAGGGCTGGTGTAGGAGGGAGGGCTTCCATTATGTGGATAATTGAAGCACATTCCAGGGAAGGTGGGACTTGATTGGTAAGGACGGGTTGCACCTGAGCCGGAAGGGCACATATATCCTGGGAGTGAGGCTTGCTAGAGCTGTACGAGATGGTTTAAACTAGTTTGGCAGGGGGTGGAGACCCGGATTTATAATTCAGAGGATGAGGTAGTCGGCCTTCCAACAGACACAACAGGGAGTGAGGTCGTTTATAAAGAAATGCAGTCAATGGAGCGTAATTGTGGACACGGAGATGTTTGAAATGTGCATACTTCAATGCAAGAAGTATCAGAAATAAAACAGATGAACTTAGAGCATGGGTCAGTACTTAGACCTACAATGTTGTGGCCATTACAGAAACTTGCGTATCACAGGGGGAGGAATCGATCTTGGAAGTTCCGGGATTTAGACGCTTTAAAAGAAATAGGGAGGGTGGAAAAAGAGGTGGGGGAGTGGCATTGCTAGTCAGGGCGAGGAAAGCAGCTACTGAAAGGTAATTCAAGAATGATATGTCAACAGAGTCAGTTTCAATTGAGGTCAGGAACGAGAAAGGAGCAGTCACTTTGTTGGGGGTTTTTTACAGACCCCCAAATAATTGCAGAAAAGTAGAGGAGATGATTGGGAGGCAGATACCGGAAAGGTGCAGAAGTCACAGGGTTGTCATCATGAGTGACTTCAACTTTCCAAATATTGATTGGAAACATTTTAGTTGTAATAGCTTTGATGGAGCAGAATTTGTCCAGTGCGTTCGGGAAGGATTCCTGACTCACTATGTATTTAGACCAACAGAGGAAAGGCCACTGTGGATCTGGTGCTTGGCAACAAACAGGGTCAAGTGTTCGACCTGTTGGTAGGTTAGCATTTTGGCGGTAGTGATCATAACTATGTTTCTTTCATAATAGTCATATGGCAGGGTAAAGTTTATAATTGGGGGAAGGGTAATTACAATTCAGTTAGGCAAGAACTGGTTAACATAAATTGGGAATAGATGCTGTCAAGAAAGAGCATGACAGAAATGTGGAGATTGTTTAAGGAACGCATACTGCATGTGCTTGATATATTGTCCCTATTAGGCTGAGAATATGCGGTCGAGTGAGAGAGCCATGGTTCTCGAGAGAGGCTGAACGACTGGTTATGTGGAAGAAGGAGGCTTATGTAAGGTTTGGGAAAAGAGGAAAGGAAAAGGCTCTAGAGGGATACAAGTTAGCCATGAAGGAGCTGAAGAAAGGGCTTAGGAGAGCTATAAGGGGGCACGAGAAAACCTTGGCGGATAGAATCAAGGAAAACTCCAAGGCTTTTTACACATATGTGCAGAGCAAGAGAATGACCAGAGAAAGGGTAGGGCCGATCAAGGATTGTAAAGGGAATTTCTGCTCAGAGCCTAAAGAGATAGGAGAGGCCCTTAATGAATATTTTTCTTCGGTATTCACAACTGAGAGGGACCTAGTTGTAGAGAACATTGTGAAACAGACAGGTGGGCTAGGGAAGGTTGATGTTAGTAAAGATGATGTGCTGGGAATTCTGGGGCAGTTGAAGATAACTAAGTTCCCTGGGCTTGATGGGATTTATCCAAGGATTCTATGGGAAGCGATGAATGAGATCGCAGGGTCTTTGGTGATGATCATTTCGTCCTCACTGTCCACGGGTATAGTTCTGGAAGATTGGAAAGAGGCAAATGTCAAAAAAGGGAACAGGGATAACCCTGGAAATTACAGACCAGTTAGTCTTACAACAGTAGTTGGCAAATTATTGGAAGGGGCTTTGAGAGATAGGATTTATGATCACTTGGAAAGGCACAGTTTGATTCATGATAGTCATCATGGATTTGTGAGGGGCAGGTCATGCCTCACAAACCCTCCTGAAATTCTTTGAAGAGGTGACCAAAAAGGTGGATGAAGGTAGAGCAGTGGATGTGGTATCCATAGATTTAAGTAAAGTGTTTGACAAGGTTCCCCATAGTAGGCTCATGCAGAAGGTAAGGAGGCATGGGATATGAAGAAATATGGCAGATTGGATTCAGAATTGGCTGACCCTTAGAAGACAAAGGGTGGTAGTGGACGGAAAATATTCAACATGGTGCTCAGTTACGAGTGGTGTACTGTAAGGGTCTGCTCTGGGCCCACTTCTATTTGTGAGTTTTGTAAAAGAATTGGATGAAGGGGTGGAAGGGGAGATTAGCAAGTTCGCAGACAATACGAAGGTGGGCCACGTTGTGGACAGTGTGGAGGGCTGTTCTAGGTTACAAAGGGAAATTGATAGGATGCAGAGCTGGGCTGAGAAGTGGCAGATGGAGTTTAACCCTGAAAAGTGTGAAGTGATTCATTTTGGAAGGACAAACTTCAAAGCAGAATACAAGGTTAAATACAGGGAAAGATTCTTGGCAGTGTGGAGGAGCAGAGGGATCATGGGGTTCATGTTCACAGTTCCCTGAAAGCTGCCACCCAGATGGATAGAGTTGTTAAGAAGGTGTATGGTGTGTTAGCTTTCATTAATAGAGGATAGAGTTCAAGAGCCATGAAGTTATGCTCCAGCTATACAAAAGCCTGGTTCAGCCACATCTGGAGTATTGTGTCCTGTTCTGGTCACCTCATTACAGGAAAGTTGTGGAAGCATTGGAAAAGGTACAGTGGAGATTTACCAGGATGTTGCCTGGACTGGAGGGATGGCCTTCAGGGGAAAGGTCGAGAAAGCGCGGGCTTTCCTCTGTAGAACGATGAAGGATGAGCGGTGACTTGATAGAGGTGTACAAAATGATCAGAGGCATAGATAGAGTAGACAGCCAGAGACTTCCCGAGGGTGGAGGTAGCTTTTATGAGGGGACATAGTTTTAAAGTGAAAGGAGGTAGATATCGGGGACATGTCAGAGGTGGGTTCTTTACTCAGAGAGTGGTAGACGTGAGGAATGCATTGCCGGAGAGGGTAGTGGAGTCGGCCTCATTAGGGGCATTTAAGTGGCTATTAGATAGGCATATGGATGATAATATAAGGTAGCAGTGGAGGTTAGATCAACCTTGGATTAGGATAAAAGTTCGGCACAACGTCGTGAGCTGAAGTGCCTGTACTGTTCTGTACTGTTCTATGTTCTATAAATTCGCTCCTTTGTCCTCGAGTGGGTCAACCCTTTCTCTAGTTACCCTCTTGCTCCTTATGTATGAATAAAAGGCTTTAGGATTTTCCTTAACCCTATTTGCTAAAGATATTTCATGATCCCTTTTAGACCTCCTAATTCCTGATTTCAGATTGGTCCAACTTTCCTGATATTCTTCCAAAGCTTTGTCTGTTTTCAGTCGCCTAGACGTTATGCATGCTTCCTTTTCCCTCTTAGCTAGTCTCACAATTTCACCTGTCATCCATGGTTCCCTAATCTTGCCCTTTCTATCCTCATTTTCACAGAGACATGTCTGTCCTGCACTCTAATCGACCTTTGTTTAGAAGTCTCCCGCATATCAAATGTGGCTTTACCCTCAAACAGCCGCTCCCAATTCATACTCCCTAGCTCCTGCTGAATTTTGCTATTGTTGGCCTTCCCCCAATTCAGCACTCTTCTTTTAGGACCACTCTCATCTTTATCCAAAGTAACCCCACAGTCCAAAGATGTGCAGGCTAGGTGGATTGTCTAGGCTAAATTGCCCAAAACGTTCAGGGATGTGTAGATTAGGTAGGTTTGGGGAATGGGTCTGGGTGGGATGCTCTGAGGATCGGTGTGCACACGTTGCGCTGAACAGCCTATTTCCACGCTGTGGAGATTCTATGGAGGTGCAGAAGCATCAGTTAGGAGGTTGGGTTATGGTCTGTCCTGGTTGCACTATGAGTCAGTCCCGGGCATAGGCCATGATTAGACCAGAGGGTTTGGGTACTCAGTATTAAGGTGGAAGGGGATGTTATATCGAAGAATACTTTCCATGCTGTACTGGGAAAAGTGGGACATCACATTGGCATGCAAAGGAGATAATAACAGTTTAGGGAAGAAACAAATATAATGTTGCAATTTGACATGCAATGGGAGGACATGAGGTACCGCAGGAAATGGGATTTTGCAAGTGACTACCATCCAAGCATCAATAGGGCATAGTGGACAGCCACAGTATGCATGGCATAGAGGTGGGCTGGGGCTTTCATTCCCACTTATTCTGGTATGTCCAGTTTACTCTGGATTTCAATAACACAAGGCAACACAACACATATAGCAATGCGATGTACACCATGTTCTTTATTTGAATAGAGGGCTCTGGAAAAATATTGCACAAGATCTTACCCATACAATGCATGCAATCAGAAGTTAACCAGTTTACATGCACCTGGTCTAGGATCAGGCCTGATCAATGTATTCTAATCATATTGAGTACTAACTGGCTGTGTATGGAGTGGCTGGGAAGTCCTGTCAATTCCACTGTTTGAGTTTTATTTACCTAAAGATTGAGAAGCAAATAATAATACTGCTTACTTCTGGGAGAGCAGTTAGTCCACCAGGGCACATAATGACTATGGTCAGTAGTACCTTAAATTAAGTAAAGTAAAACATTCATAGGGTACACAGCATAGCATTTTATGCATCCAGGGAGTTAAATAGGTACATCCAACGTGAAGGAGAAAGGACTGTCACATCAGATCCGTTCTACAGTGTCCAAATTTCATGTCTTCGACATGATGTCTTTCAGCTGACTATGATGAATGAGGCATGACATTGTCCACTGCCTTGTGGAATGTGACTTTGTAAAGAAGGCCAGGAAAAACCTGTGGTAATTTTTGTCAACGTTCATCAGAGCAGTTCTGTATTGCAGGATTCTGTGCTTTATGGGATATTTCCAGGGACATATTCATTGATAAACATCAATTGCAGCTGGAGGCCTATCAATTTAATGGAAGTCTGCAAAGGTTTTCCTGTGCAAAGAGTTATATATGACTGAATTTTGCAGACAGGCTCATTACAAGATTTGAGACCATACATTCAGTCACACACTCAAGTTTGCACTGCAGAGACACAATGAAGAAAGGTTGTTACTCAAGACCTTTCAGCCACAGTACATCAACAAACTGCAAAATCAAATTAAAATTGTATTGAGCCAGCAAGAGTGGAACGTTGTTTATGGAGTGCAGTCGATTTCTACAGCACTTCCTGTGCTTTTCAATCTGGAAACGACTTGCCCTTGGGCTATAAATCTGATTTTAATCATTGGGTCTCTCATTGACTGAAATATTTATAAAAAGCAACATTGTGCCTTAAAATGGCCACAGCAATCACCTGACCAGAGCCTCTGGTTAAGAAATACTTGATTTGAAAATTCTAATCTAAGCCTTCAAATCCTTGAATTACTTTACACAGTACTTTCTGTATAATTTCCTTCAGCTTTTACAATCATTGAAGATTGATATGCGCCTCAAAAGTTTGGCCTCTTGTTCATCCCTAATTTTGATCTTCATTGTTGATATCTATGCATACAGCTGCTGCGACCCTAAACTCAGAAATTATTTCGTTAATTCTCTTGCTTTTTTTAAAAAAATGCTCCTTAAAATATACCTCTATAACTAAGTTTTTAGTCATTTAGCCTTATATCACTTTAAGTAGCTTGGCATCAAATGTAGATAATACCGTTCTAAAGAGCTTTCAGATGTTTTATTTTGTTAAGAGATTTATAAGTTGAAGCTGGTTAATGTTGTTTGTCTCCTTCAAAAATGGCATGTCATTAGCCTTCACTGAGGATCTTTAGTTTTCTCTTTTATAACCACACTCTTTGGCTTCTTTGTATGGTGTGACTCATACACAAAAGCAGTTCATTACCAACATTATTCCTCTCACACAACAATCTCTTTCTGGACTGGTGATTGCTACTCGTGGGATAAAAGACCAAATGGAGAAATTTCTGGCCTGTATTTCTCAGTGATGGCACTCTAGGGCTGAATTTTCTCAAAATTTTGTTGTTAATTTCACAAGTTTCATGAAGGTTTTCTGTTCACGAACTCTACTGTGTTTCCTTGTGGAATATTTTTTTCAGCACATATCCACAGCATAGCTCTTGCTGTGTCTTGTGTTCACCAGTGGATATTCTCACCACTGTTGGGAACTTCTGAGTTTCCTGATGCTGCCGCCATATTAAACTCCGGTGATGCACGGTTCAAATGTTTCAAGTCAGGAATAAATCTTCACGGTTGCAAAGAAAGGATGGGAGCATGCCCCCACCTACATCAACAGAGCTGAGGTTGAGAGAGTGGAGAGCATGAAGTTCCACATGGACCCATGTCAACTTTTACAGATGTAACATTGAAAGCATACTGTCTAGTTGCATAACAGCCTGGAATGGCAACTGCTCTGCCCAGGACCATAAGAAATCTACAGAAAGTCTGGGCTGTGCACAAAACTATCATGGAAGTGAATCTTACATTCGTGGACTCTATTTGCATGGCTCTTTGGCACAGAAAAGCTGCCAACAACATCAAAGATCCATTGCACAGCTTAATGCTCTCCTCCAATCTCTCCCATCAGGCAGAAGATACAGAAGCTTGAATACACACACCAGGTTCAAGAGCAGTTTCTTCTTGGTTGTTATTAGATTGATGAATGGAGTCTCTAACTTCAAATAATGCTGATCATGCTTTTGTTGATCTTGACTGCCACACACCCTGTGTGACATTACCTGTATGCCTTTGTTGAAGTTTTTTCTTTTTCTCCCTATAATCTGTATATCCTTGCTTACAATGATCTGCCTGTACTGCTCATAAGCAAAGCTTTTCACTGTATTCAGGTACATGTGACAATAAATACATCAATCAAGTGTGCAAAGTATTGCAAGTGTTTGCAAATGTCAAAGTGTGAAGAATTGCTCCGAAGATCTCCAATAGAGACAAGTTGGTACCCTGCTTTACTGATGGGAGTGAGGAAAATTAAAACTGTCTGAGGGTGCAAAAATGGCAAGCATGACACTTCATTGTACCTTGAGTATCACATTTCTAAAAGATACTAGTACATTACATCACCATTGTCTGTTTGACTATCACTTTAGCTACAGGTACAAGAAAGAAGCTACACAGGTTATCTTTTCTTAGTATCATACCATGCTAGAACCCTGTCTGAAGGAGTGCTATTCTTTCCCAACACACATCGTAGCATAGTGTTTTGTAATTGTTGAATGCAGGAGCATCAGATGTTAAAGAGTCATACAGCATGGAAATAGACCCTTCAGTCCAACCAGTCCACCCTGATCAAGTTCCCAAACTAAACTAGTCCCACCTGCCTGCACTTGGCCCATATCCCTCCTCAAACCTTTCCCATTTGTGAACTTATCCAACTGTTTAAATGTTATAACTGTACCTACAATCACCACTTTCTCTAGTTATTCTTTCCACACGTGAACCACTCTCTGTAAGAAAAAAGTTTGGCCCCCATATCCTTTTTAAATCTTTCTCCTCTTGCCTTAAAAATATGACCCCTAGTTTCGAACTACCCCAACCTTGGGAAAAGACCCTTGTCATTCACCTTATATATGCCCCACATGATTTTATAAACCTCAATAAGGTCAATCCTCAATCTCCTGTAATCCCATCCAGTACATTGTAAAGATTTTCAAACAACTGTTATCATTAACTTCAATTAGAAAAGCAGAAAATCAAGGGTTGCTTGCCTTTCACAAAACAACAAATTTATAGTCAACGATTGATGACTTCACCCAATTCCAATCAAGTGGAAGCAAGTATCAATTAAGTCCTGGCTGGCTCCTCAGCGGATTGCTATCAATCTTTGAGCTCTTCAGCATCCAACACATCTCTTGTTTTCTCATGACAGTTATGCGGCACATAGCATGCAATTCCATCTTCCACTTTCCAGGTTGAACTAAACATTGGAACCTCAACTTAAAAGCCTATTATCTGCTCCATGATAGCCCTGTCGCTGGAACAGGCTGCATTGTTTTGATACTTGGCCTCAGACTGAAGTTTGTGTGAAAGAGTTACGGGAATCATATCTCAGGAACCATTCCTATAAGGCATCTGGTCCCTTAGCCAAAACAAGAAACTGAATTCGCATGCATGTATACCTCATGGTAGCTCCCAGCGGATCTGCTGCAGACCTCCAATCTGTTGTATCAATAATCACAAATCTCTTGTACAGTGCTCCAATTGAACCCCCTTCAGGCATATCATGATATGGTGCTCTCAACGTAGTGTGGATACAATTTACTTTTATTGAGGTACTGACATGGATAGTGAACTGGTCAGCAGACAGGAGACATAGAGTAAGAATATACAAATCTTTTTACAACTGTTTGTCAGTAACAACTGTGTTACTGTAGAGACCGGCACTTGGACCCTAATCCTACTCAAGATAGTGTAAATGATTTAAATGAGGGAACTAAATGTAATATTTTCAATTTTTCTGATGATATGAAACTGGGTTGGAGGGTGAACTGTGAGGAGGATGTAATAATGTAAGTTGAGTGAGTGGGACAATGCATGCCAAATGAAGTATATTGTGTATAAATGTAAAGTTATCCACTTTGGTAGCAAAAGCAGGAAGGCAGATTATTATTTGAATGACAAAGGATTGGGAAATGGAGAGGTGCAATGAAACCTGGGTATTCATGTACATTAGTTACTGAAAGTAAGCACACAACTATAATAGGCAGTGCAGAAGTCAAATAGTATGTTGGCCTTTGTTGCAAGCAGATTCAAGCACAGGAGCAGGAACATCACAGTGCAATTGTCCAGGCCTTGGTGAGAGCACACCAGGAATATTATGTACAATTTTGGTCTATTTTCCTGAGGAGGGATGTTCTGGCAATGCAGTGAGTTCAACAAAAGTTTACCATATTGATTACTGGATGGCAAGTCTGACATACAAAGAGAGATTTAGATCAGTTAGGACTGGAGTTTAGAAAAATAAAGGGAGAACTTAAAGAAACCTGTATGATTCTAACACGTCTAGACAGGATAAATGCAGGATGGATTCCTGAGGATTGGGAGTCTCGATGTCACAGTCCAGAGATTAGGTATAGGCTATCTAGGACTGAGATGAGGGAAATTTCTTCACTGAAAAAATGGTGAGCCTGTAGAATTCACTGCCATGTAAAGTGGTTGAGGCTAAAACATTGAATGTTTTCAAGAAGGAGATAGTTATAGATCTCAGAGCTAAAGAGATTATAAGGTATGGGGAGAAAGTAAGAACAGGGTATGCAGCTTACTGGTCAGCCATGATCATGTTGGATGGCATAGCATACTCAAAAGTCTGATGGCCTACTCCTGCTCCTGTTTTCTAAGTTTCAAAGATGCAGCATCCATGATGGAGAGGCTTTTTTTCTCCTGAACTTAGGCCAACTCCGTATTCTGATATTGTTACTTTGGATTCCTTGCAGCCAGAGGAAACATCCTCCCTGGATCAAACTTATCAAGGACCTTAAGAATTTTAAAATTCCAGTTAGATCACCTTTCAATGTTTTAAACCTAACATTATTAGTTAGGCCTCTTCAATCTTTCCTCATTAGGCAATCTGTCGCCTAGGTGTCAGTAGAATGAATAATTGGCACTCTCCCTCCAATAGAAGGACATTGAAATGATAAATTGCATGTGTCGTCTCAGCAGGGCCATCTATTATTGTTAAAATTTCCTCAGTGTAATGCTCTAGGAATCATTTTAATGTCTGTAAAAGAATCTGCAACTTTTCCTTCTGAGAACTGTAGCTTATGAAGATGTCTTACAAGATGTGAATGTATGTGAATAACTACAGCTGTTAATTCTTTAGTTTTTGTGGCATGATAATGTCGAAACTTATGATATACAGTGCATGGCAGTTTCTATATTCCAAGTTAGTAATTAAATCTGAACGTAGATTCTTCACTAATTTTCGTCACTGCTCCTTTCAGCTTGAAACTATTATGACACTGCAGTCCTATCTTGCTGGTTAGACCTGTTTCTCTTACTGCCAATTTTTGTGGTTTAACTCCCTTGGCATCTTCTTACACTTGTAAGAACAACATTAATGTAAAGAGATTGAAAATCCATTACTGTTACAATGCATTCTCGCTAATTCATGTAGCATGAGTCCCCTACAGCATCTGGAATCAAAGCTCACACCCAGCTACTGAGATAACAAAGTGTGGAGCTGCATGAACAACAGGCCAAGCAGCATCTTAGGAAATAAAAAGCTGATGTTTTGATGGGGAGAGGGTTCTGAAATAAATAGGGACCAAGGAGGAGGCGGATCGAAGGTGGATCGAGGAGAAGATAGGTGGAGAGGAGACAGACAAGTTAAAGGGGCGGGGATGGAGCCTGTAGAGGTGAGTTTAGGTGGGGAGGTAAGGACTCATAGGTCAGTTCGAGGAGGACAGACAGGTCAAGGGGGTGTGATGAGGTTAGAAGGTAGGGAATGGAGGTGCAGCTTGAGGTGGGAGGAGGGGATAGGTGAGAGGAAGAACAGGTTAAGGAGGTGGGGACGAGCTGGGCTGGTTTTGGGATGCAGTCGGGGGAGGGGAGAGTTTGAAGTTTGTGGAGTCCACATTGATACCTTTGGGCTGCAGGGTTTTGAAGCGGACTATGAGTTGCTGTACCTGCAACCTTCGTGTGGCATCATTGTGGCACTGCAGGAGACCTAGGATGGACATGTTGTCTAAGGAATGTGAGGGACGGTTGAAATGGTTCGTGACTGGGAGGTGCAGTTGTTTGATGCGAACCGAGCGTAGGTATTCTGCAAAGCGGTCCCCAAGCCTCTTCTTGGTTTCCCCAATGTAGCGGAAGTCATACTGGGTACAGTGGATGCAATATACTACAATGTCAGATGTGCAGGTGAACATTTGCTTGATGTGGAAAGTCGTCTTGGGGCTTGGGATGTGAGTGAGGGAGGTGGTGTGGGGGCAAGTGTAACACTTCCTGCGGTTGCAGGGGAAAGTGCCGGGTGTGGTGGGGTTGGAGGGGAGTGTGGAGCGGAAAAGGGAGTCCTGGAGAGAGTGATCTTTCTGGAAGGCAGACAAAGGTGGGGATGGAAAAATGTCTTCAGTGGTGGGGTTGGATTGTAGATGGCAGAAGTGTTGGAGGCTGATGCATTGTATCCGGAGGTTGGTAGGGTGCTAAGTGAGGATGAGGGGGATTCTGTTTTGGCGGTTATCGCAGGGACAGGGTGTGCGGGATGAATTATGGGAAATGCGGGAGACACGGTTGAGGATGTTCTTGACCACTCGGGGGGGGGGGGGGGGGGGGGGGGTGGTGTGTGTGGGGGGGGAGCGGGTGAGTGGAGGTTGCGGGCCTGGAAGAACAAAGACATCTGGGATGTGTGGGAGTGGAATGCCTCATCCTGGGAGCAGTTGCGGTGGAGGCGAAGGAATTGGGAGTAGGGGATGGAATTTTTTCTTGAAGATGGGTGGGAGGAGGTGTATTCCAGCTAGCTGTGGGAGTTGGCGGGCTTGAAATGGATATCGGTTGCTAGGTGGTTGCCTGAGATGGAGACAGAGAGGTCCAGGAAGGGGAGGGATGTGTTGGAGATGGTCCAGGTGAACCTGAGGTTGGGGTGGAAGGTGTTGGTGAAGTGGGTGAACTGTTCAAGCTCCTCTTGGGAGCATGAGGCGGCGCTGATACAGTCATCGATGTAATGGAGGAAGAGGTGGGGTTTAGGGCCAGCATAGGTACGGAAGAGGGATTGTTCCACGTAACCTACAAAGAGGCAGGCATAGCTTGGGCCCATACGGGTACCCATGGCCACCCCTTTTGTCTGTAGGAATTGGGAGGAATCGAAAGAGAAGTTGTTGAGGGTAAGGATCAGTACAGCTAGGCAGATGAGGGTGTCGACAGAGGGGGACTGGTCGGACGTGCGGGATAGGAAGATGCGGAGGGCCTTTAGGCCATCTGGATGGGGAATGCAGGTGTATAGGGACTGGATGCCCTTGGTGAAAATGAGGTGTTGGGGACTGGGGAATTGGAAGTTCTGGAGGAGGTGGAGGATGTGGGTGGTTTCGCAGACGTAGGTAGGGAGTGTCTGGACCAAGAGTGAGAAAATGGAGTCCAGATAGGTGAAGATGAGTTCGATGGGGCAGGAGCAGGCAGAGACAATGGGTTGACCAGGGCAGGTGGGTTTGTGGATTTTGGGAAGGTGATAGAAGTGGGCGATATGGGGTTGGGGAACAATAAGGTTGGAGGCTGTGGGTGGGAGGTCACCTGAGGTGATGAGGTTGTGGATGGTTTGGGAGATGATGGTTTGGTGCTCGAGGGTGAGGTCCTGATCCAGGGGGCGGTAGGAGGTGATGTCGGAGAGTTGGCGTACGGCCTCAGCAATGTAAAGGTCAGTGCGCCATACTACAACTGCACCTCCCTTGTCTGCAGGTTAGATGGTCATTTACTTAAGGGTTTGAGCCAAAGCATTTAAATGATCATTTAGGGTGGAGTTTCTCCCAACCTTAAAGGAAACCATTGTAAAGTGGGTGACGTTGGGACCCATTCCAGGACTTCAAAAGTATTCATCAACAGATTTTCAAATAGACAAGGCTGTCTCTCTGAGATAATTGGTAGATACTGGGACCACCTGGAGCACAAGACAAGGACTGACCCCAAGATGGTGTCCTTTACAGGAGCTCACGGTTATTTTCTGGAAATTCAGTTTAACTTTTCAGTATGTGTTAAATTTTGGGCAATATAGATGTGCCTGTCTCATGTGGATGCATGTTATTGTATGTTAAAGGAAAGCGCCAAAACCACAAACTTTAACGGGATCAACAACAAATATTCTCACAGACAAAAATCTGTATTTAAACCTGGAAACTTCGGTGTTAGTAGGTTGAGCGAAAACTAAATTTACTTTCACAGCAAATTATTACACTTCTTAGTGGCCAGTATCACACCTGTGTGTGTCTAACCATTGAACCTCTGGTGTTGAAGCAGGCCATTCGGTCCATCCAGAGGAAACCCACACAGACATTGGAGAATGTGCAAACTCCACGCAGTCGCCTTATGCTGTAATCAAACCTGGGCCCCTGGTGCTGTGAGGCGACAACGCAAACCACTGAGCGTGGGATGTATTCCACTCAGTCCTTTGTGAGAGACATTGCCATTCTTTAGCTTTAACTTATGCATTTTAGTCATTTAGTGACAAATTAGCTTGTAGTTAAGAACATGCACTGAATATAATATTACCTTTGGCTGTAAAGAATGATAAATAAATGTGCAATGTATTTGAATTGCCTTAAGTGGAATAAAACCCACAGATCTCCTTCTCAACATCTACCAAGTGCCACCTTTAAAATGCAGCAGTGTAATTTTATGCAAATTTTGCAATCATACTACTTTAAACTGAAGAGAAGTGAAACTGTTGATGTAGATTTTTTTTCCATTTATAGAATCACTGTCAGTTCAGTGGAATAGCAATTGTAAGGGTATTACTATTAGCTGTCTGATACATTATGAAAAAACGTTCAGGTATTTTTGGTTGTTAAAACCAAACCAGAATTTAGTTGGCAGAGATACAATTCTGATATCATGTACTGATGGAGGCTATCTCAATCACTATGAGATGTAATAATTAAATAATTACATAGTTATATTTAGCTCTGTCCTTTTTTCAATTTTCTGCTGTTCTTCCCTGAAATGATTGACTGTTGATGGGGTAAAAGTCCTAAGTCAACCTATTGTATCACACCTTGAGAGACCAGCCTTCAATGGGAATCCAAGCACTGAGGCCTGTATTTTAATTGGATTTGAGCTACCCATGCTTTTCCAACAGCAGCTACTGAGGCCCAGGGAAGCTACACAGAGAAATTAGAATCTGCCTGAAGAAAGGTTGGATATAATTGTGAGGAAAGGTGGGAAATCAGACTCAACCAGAACAATTAAAAGGCCAATGCAATGTAAAAGCAGTGACCATATGTTGGGAAGTAAATCAAAAGAGAAAGAAACCTACACTGCTGTCTGACCCAGCTACTGCCTCTGCTGTTTGATTTCAAGTAGCTCTGGACATCAGAGTCTATCAGAGAAAAATAAACAAACAGCAAAATTCGCAGTAATAATGGAAACTGCAGATGCTGGAGAATCCAAGATAACAAAGTGTGGAGCTGGATGAACACAGCAGGCCCAAAACGTCAGCTTTTGCGCTCCTGAGATGCTGCTTGGCCTGCTGTGTTCATCCAGCTCCATACTTTGTTAGCAAAATTCACAGATGACTTTGGAGAAACCTGTGTGAGCAGATCATAGATTAGATTCCCTACAGTGTGGAAACAGGCCGTTTGGCCCAACAAGTCCACACTGCCCCTTGAAGCATCCCACCCAGACCCATCCCCCTATAACACACACACCCCTGAACACTATGGGCAATTTAGCATGGCCAATCCACCTAGCCTGCACATCTTTGGGCTGTGGGAGGAAACCGGAGCACCTGGAGCAAACCCACACAGACACAGGGAGAATGTGAAAACTCCACACAGACAGTTGCCCGAGGTGGAAATCGAACCCGGGTCCCTGGTGCTGTGAGGCTGCAGTGCTAACCACTGAGCCACCTCCCATAGCAAGGGAGCAGCTAAGTGGACAACATTTAAAAGGCATTTAAATGGATGGGTATATGAATAGGAAGGGTTTAGAGGGATATGGTTCAAATGCTGGCAAATGGGACTCAATTTATATAGGATATCTGGTTGGCATGGACAAGTTGGACTGACGTGTCTGTTTCCAAGCTTTGTATCTCTATGACTCCATAAATAAGCTGGATATTATGCAAAAAATGCACATTTTTAAAAAAGTTCTTGTCAGTGCATGCACAGTTCATTCTACCACTCATGCAGTATTTTTTCTATTACTTTATGAGAGCAAAGATGAAAATTCTGGGTGAAAAGTGAAAATATTGCTGTACTGTCTGTATCTGAAAACATAACCAAACTGGATTCAGAAATATTGGAGTAAAATACTTCCCACTTAGTCTGTGCTTGTTCTTAACAAAAACTGCTCACAATCAGCAACAACAAATACCATAAGTATAAGAAGGCCAATGATTAGATCCCCATATATGCATTGAGAGCAATGTTTTCAGTTAGTGGGAAATAGGGAATTTGAATGGAGTTAGGAAAAGATTGAATTCTAGGAGAAGTAATTGCTGTTTCACAAGCTATTGCATTGTTTTAGAACTTGGTAAAAAAAGAAAAGATTAAAACAATGGCACTCGATAAAAGAAGGAAGGGAGATAAAGGTAGTGACCATGTGGTGGGAATTGAATCAATGGAGAAAGAAACCTACACTGCTGTCTGACCCAGCAATGAATCTTCACTATAGACTGATGAGCCTGACATCTGTGGTTGGCAAGTTTTTGGGGGCAGTCCTGAGGGACAGGATTTACATGTATTTGGAAGTGTGAGGAATGATGAGGGATAGCCAACATGCATGGGAAATCATGTCTCACGAACTTGATTGAGTTTTTTGAAGAAGTAACAAAGAGGATTGACCAGAGCAATTAAAAGGCCAATGCATTGTAAAAGCAGTGACCATATGTTGGGAAGTAAATCAAAAGAGAAAGAAACCTACACTGTTGTCTGACCCAGCTACTGCCTCTGCTGTTTGACTTCAAGTAGCTCTGGACTTCGGAATTCATCTAAGAAAAATAAACAAACAGCAAAATTCACAACTGACCTTGGAGAAACGTGTGGTGAGATCACAGCGTTATATTTTTGTAAATCTACAATAGTGAGTAGAGTGGTTCTTTTTGATTATTTGTTTTTATTTAGATCTGTCTCTTGATTAAACTGTAAAAATATAAACAATAAGTGCTAAGTTAGTCTGGAACAGTGTATCTAGAGCAATGAGACTGTGCCATTTTTTGGGTCTATAGTCTGTTAAGATGCAAAAATGGCCTTTAACAGAGTGATGTGCTCTTCCTGTCAGATATGGGAGATTAGAGAGAGTTTTCATGTTACCGATGATTATGTCTGCAGGAAGTGTGCTTGGTTTCGAGTCCTATTAGATCGGTTGGAGTGGCAATTGGAGGCAATGAGGAATTTACAGGAGCTAGCAGGTATGATGGATGGCAGTTGCAGGAAGGGAGATAAACTGAAGATATAGTCAGGTAGATGGTGACCTCTAGGAAAGGTAGGAGAGGGAGGCAGGTAATACAGGAATCTCTTGTGGCTGTCCCCATTTCAAGCAAGTAAGGTGGTGATGGACTCTCAGGGGAATGTAGCGCTGACAACCATGTTACTGGTACTGACTCTAATGTAATGATGGATGCACTCAGTTCCAAGCGATTGATTGTGATAGGGCTCTCTCTAGTCAGAGGCACAGACAGACATTTCTGTGGCTGACAATGAGACATCAAAATGGTGTGTTGCCTCCCTGGTGCCAGGATCAAAGATATCTCAGAGAAGGTGCAGAAAGGCAAGAGGGACCCGAGGGGATTGTTGTACATATTGATACTAATGACATAGGAAGAGATAAGAACAAGATTCTGAGTAAAGAATATAGGAAGTTAGGCAGGAATTTAAAAAGGAGGTCATTGAGGGTAGTCATATCTGGATTACTCCTGTTGCCAAAAGATAGTGAAAGTAGGAATAGGAGGATAGATCAGTCTAGGACCCAGGAAGATAGTGAGGAAAGGAAACAGTCTGAGACTGATGCAGCTGAGGAAATGAGTCAAATGTCAGGGCAGGCAGGAACAAAGTAGAGAATAAGGTAGGACTGATAAATTGAACTGCATTTATTTCACTGCAAGAGGTCCAACAGGTAAGGCAGATGAACTCAGGCCATGGTTGGGAACATGGGACTGGGATATCACAGCAATTACACAGATGTAGCCCAGGGATCGACAGGACTGGATGCTATAGGAAAGGTAGGAAAGGGTGCAAGACAGGAGGGAGAGTGGCATTTTTGATTAAGGATAACATTACTGCTATACTTAGGGACAATATTCCTGGGAATACATCCAGGCAAGTTATTTGGTTGAAACTAAGAAATTAAAAAAGGATGATCACCTTATTGGGATTGTGCTATAGACCCCCCAATAGTCAGTGACAAATTGAGGAACAAGTTTGTAAGGAGACCTCAATTATCTGTGAGAATAATAGGGTGGTAATGATAGGGGATTTTAATTTTCCAAACATAGACTGGGACTGTCATAATGTTAAGGGCTTGGGTGGAAAGGAATTTGTTGTGTGCACAAGAAAATTTTCTAATTCGGTATGTGGATGTAACTACCAGAGAAGGTGCAAAACGTGACTAACTCTTGGGAATTAAAGCAGGGCAGATGACTGAAGAGTCAGTGGGGGGAACACTTTGGGGCCAGTGACCATAATTCTATTTCTAATTCTAAAATAGCGATGGAAAAAGATAGACTGGATGTAAAAGTTAAAATTCTCAATTGGAGGAAGGCTAATTTTGACGGTATTAGGAAATAACTTTCAAAGGTTGATTGGGGGCAGATGTTCGCAGGTAAAGGGACAGCTGGAAAATGGGAAGCCTTCAAAAATGAGGTAATGAGAGTCCAGAGACAGTGTGTTTCTGTTAGGTTGGATGAGAAAGTTGGTAGGTGTAGGCAATGCTGGATGACATTAAGGTTTTGGTTAAGAAAAATAAAGAAGCATATGTCAGGTATAGATAGCAGGTATAAATTCTAGGTTAATCCCTAGAAGAGTATAAAGGCAGTAAGATGATACTTAAGAGGCAATCAAGTGACAAAAAAGGGGACATGTGATAGCTTTGGCAAGAAGGGTAAAGGAGAATCCAAAGGGATTCTACAAATATATTAAGGACAAAAGGATAACGAGAGAGAGAATAGGGCCTTTAAAGATCAGCGAGCCACCTGTGTGTGGAGCCACAGGAGGTGGAGGAGAAAATACATGTGTATTTTACATCAGTTTACTGTGGAGAAGGATATGGAAGATAGAGAACATGGGGAAATAAATAGCAAGATCTTGAAAAATGTTGATATTACAGAGGGGGAGGTGCTGATGTCATAAAAAGCGTAAAGGTTGATAAATCCCTGCGACCTGATCAGTTGTACCCTAGAACTCTGCGGGAAGCTAGAAAAGAGATTGTTGGGCCCCATACTGAGATATTTGTATTATCAATAGCCACAGGTGAGGTGTCAGAAAACTGGAATTTGGATAATGCTGTGCCACTATTTAAGAAAGATGGTTAGGAAAAATCAAGGAACTATAGACCGGTGAGCCTTACATCAGTGGTTGGCAAGTTTTTGGTGGGCGGTGTCCTGAGGGATAGGATTTACATGTATTTGGAAGTGCAAGGAATGATGAGGGATAGCCAACATGGCTTTGTGCACGGGAAATCATGTCTCACGAACTTGATCGAGTTTTTTGAAGAAGTAACAAAGAGGATTGATGAGGGCAAAGCAGTGGATGTGATCTATATGGATTTCAATAAGGCATTCGACAAAGTTCCTCGTGGTAGGCTGGTTAGTAAAGTTGGATCTCACAGAATACAGGGAAAATTATCTGTTTGGATACAGAATTGGCTCAAAGGTAGAAGACAGGTGATGGTGGTGGCGGGTTGCTTTTCACATTAGAGGTCTGTGTGCCATAAGGATTCATATTGTGTTCTCTGCCATTTTTTCACTTGTACAAATGATTTGAAAGTGCACATAGGAGGTATATTTAAGCAGTTTGCAGATGGCACTAAAATTGGTGGCATAGTGGACAACAAAGAAGTTTACATCAGAGCACAACAGGATCTTGATCAGATGGGCCAGTGGACAAAGGAGTGGCAGGTGGAGTTTTAACTTAAGTAAATCTGAGGTGCTGTATTTGGAAAGGAAAATCAGGGCAGGGACTTGTACACTTAATGTTAGGTCGTGAGAACTTATGCTGAACAAAGAGACCTTGGAGTGCAGGTTCATATTTCCTTGTAAGTGGAATCGCAGGTAGATAGGATAGTGAAGAAGGCATTTGGTATTGGTCAGTACATTGAGTTTTGGAGTTGGGAGGAAATGATACATTTGTATAAGACATTGGTTCAGCCATTTTTTGGAGTGTTGTGTGCAATTATGGTCTCCCTCCTATAAGAAGGATGTTTACGATGATGTTGCCAGGGTTGGAGAGTTTGAACTATACGGAGAGGCTGAATAGACTGGGGCTATTTTCCCTAGAGCATCAGAGGGTGAGGGATGATGTTAGACGTTTATAAATTCATAAAGGGCATGTGCAGGGTAAATAGACAAGCTCTTTTCCCAGGAGTCAGGGAGTCCAAAACTAGAGAACATAGTTTTAATGTGAGAGGGACAAGATATGAAAGGGACCTAAGGGGCAAACCTTTCATGTGGAGATTGGTGCATATATGGATTGAGCTGCCAGACGAAGTGGTAGAGGCTAGTATGATTCTAACATTTAAAAGCTACGTGGATAGGTATATGAATAGGAAGGGTTCAGAGGGATATGGGATACACAGCATGGGAAACAAATTCTGCAAATTATGTCAAATGGGACTAGATTTACATAGGATATCTGATTGGCATGGACAAGTTGGACAGAAGGCTCTGTTTCCATGCTTTGTATCTCTATGAGACTATGACTCTATCACTTTGGTAATGTAGTTGCTGATCTCTGGTTTTTGGGTAAGATTATAAGTGTCCATCCAACACAATTATAATTTTCCTCTCTTTGTCCTTGCCAGAGTGAGTACTAACCATTTCTTCCCCACCTGTACAATATAAAAAGAGGCCAGGGTTAGATCCCATGTCTCAGGGACCTCCTTCTGCTCACCCCAATTGATAACAGTTGCCAGGCTCCAGGCTGCATTTGAATAAACTCTTGAGTTGCCCTCAGCTGAAGGAGGTAACTATTTCATAGCTGTATGACCGCACCCCCCTCCCCCCACCCCCAGGTTGGGCCCAACATTCATATACTGAAGGCCTTGACCTTGATTGAGGGTTTCAATGAGAATAATTCTACCAGCATGGAGTTATTGCTTCTTCATTAAGATTTACTGCTGGAATTCTCAACCCATCAATAAATAGCCTAGTTATCTCACTTTTGATGGTGGGAATCCTGCTGACTATTCCATGAGCTTACAGAATGAATCTCAGAATAGGGGCCAATGCAGAGCACTTGTTGAATGCTCTGTTCTACAGAACTTTTGTCTAAGATGGAGAAGTCTTTCAATGAAATGTGAAACCTTTCGGAAGAGTTCCCTTACCACTGCATCTTAGAATTACAGAATTGTTATCCTGCAGAATGAGTCTACTTGGTCCATCATGTCTGTGCTGAATCTCCAAAATGATGGGGAGGCAATGGCCTAGTGGTATTACCGCTGGACTGTTAATCTAGAGACTCAGATAATGTTCTGGGAACCCGCGTTCTAATCCTGACACGGCACATGGTGGAATTTGAATTCAGTAAAACATCTAGAATTAAGAATCTAACGATGACCATGAATCCATTGTTGATTGTCAGGAAAAACCCATCTGGTTCACTAATGTCCTTTAGGGAAGGAAACTGCCATCCTTACCTGGTCTGGCCTATGTGTGACTCCAGACCCATGGCAATGTGGTTGACTCTTTACTGCCCTCTGGGCAATTAGGGATGGGCAGTAAATGCTGCCTAGCTAGTGATGTCCTCATCCCATGAATGAATAAAGGGGGAAAAAAAGCACCACCCTGCTCCGATTTAAGCAGCTTTGCCTGGTAAAATACAAGCCAAAGGAAACGTTGTGGAATATCACAATGAAAGTAGTCATGATCTCATCAGAACATGCATCATTTACAGGAGATGACCATCAGGGTGGGAACCATGGATAACTTCACAATACATCCGATTATAGTGCCTCATTCATAGTTGCAAGATGGCTTATGGCAAAACACTGATTGATTAATGCATCACATCTTTTAGTTCACAGAATTTTAAAAAAAAAAATCATAGAATCTAAATGTTGCTGGCTGATGCAGAATTTATTGCCAATCCCTAAATGCCTTGAACTGACTGGCTAGCTAGGCAACTTCAGAGGACAATTGAAAATCAACCACATTGCTGTGGCCCTAGAATCTTATGTAGTTGACTCTTAACACATGTCTGAAATGTCTACTAAGTGTCTCAGTTCAAGAGCAAATAGAGATGAACAACAAATGCTGGTCTCATCAGTGATATCCCCATCCCTAACATGAATAATAAAACAAACCTAACAAAAGACCTAATGGAAGTGTATAAAGTGAAGAAATATGGATAATGTGAAAAAGATGGCTTGATTGCTCTGATAACCTAGGACTTAAGAACATTTATTTTCAACCAAATAGTGATGTGAATCTGGAACTCATTGCTAAATAACAGGACAAAAAAACTTTTTAAAAATACTTAGATATGCTACAACCAATAAGGATGGGAATCAAAATATGAAAATGGGATTAAACTGGTTGACTGCTTGTTGACCAGCACAGATATTTAGGGGTAAATGGCTTCTTGCGTATGATAAATTTTATGTTGTTATTGTTGTTACATATAATATCAGTGGCTGCTCATAATTTCAAACTATACCCAGAATAAATTAAGCCAGAATACCTTACAACTGCAAGAAAATCAAATAAAACTGTAAAAAGTAATTGTATTGAAACTGAAGGCATCTAGACCTGATAATTCTGACTACAGAAAAACCACAGTACAGGAAACCGTGTGGATTCCACCACCTGTTTCTTTGTAGATGTGTCAAGCCTAAAAAAAATAGCAGAGCCTGCAGGAAGAAAAGCCTAACAAAATACAATAAAAATGCAATGTTTTTACTGAACTTCCAATTGACTCTCTTATAGAAGCCAATAGATTCATTTCTAAACAGTGGCCTACAGCTCCTTATATTAAGGAACTTATTGCTTTGATTTGTTTATCTTGTAACAAACTGTATGAATAAGGACCGAAATAACTGTGGATGCTGCGAATCAGGAACATAAACAAAGTTGCTGGAAAAGTTCTGCAGGTCTGGCAGCACCTGTGAAGTTAAAAACAGAGTTAACGTTTCGGGTCTGCTGACCCTCCCTCAGAACACTCTGAGGAAGTTCCTCACTTCTGAGGAGGGGTCACTGGACCCGAAAAGTTAACTCTGTTTCTTCCTTCACAGATGCTGCCAGGCCTGCTGAGCTTTTACAGCAATTTTGTTTTTGTTCGTGAGCATAAATAAGGACATGAGACAACAACTAATTTCCAGGCACCTCACTTTCAGCCAATTTTATTACATGTTCATGTTCGGTTATTACCAACATAAAGCATTCCTCAATTTCGACAGTTCGTCCTTAAGATACCACACTGTTAAAATATAGCTCATAAAAGTAGTCCACAAGTGGTTAAATGTAACTCTTCAGCCTCTGGCTTTCATCACACAAATTTTCATGATATTAGCAGAAATTGTATTTGTTATAAATGATTCTCCAGATGGTTCATCATACAAGGAGGGACTAGATAATTGTCATTTACTGAAACCACAGGGCCTCAATTCATAATTCTACCAAAATATTCCAGTTGGCATTTGTAATTCTTAAGCAGAAGGTGCAATAACCACATGATTCATTGATAATAGTTGTAAATGAGAGTATCACTATAAAGTTCCACTTCTAATGCTTCAAGCAAAAAATATCCAAGATGATTCTCATCTGATACATTCTATTACCAATACGATGCAGCCTAATGACACTGCAGTAGAAAAGACAGTGGAGACTCATTTACTAGAACATAGAACATAGAACATTACAGCACAGTACAGGCCCTTCGGCCCTCAATGTTGTGTAGACCTGTTATACCGATCTGAAACCCATCTAACCTACACTATTCCACGTATGTCCATATGCTTATCCAATGACGACTTAAATGTACCTGAAGTTGGCGAATCTACTACCGTTGCAGGCAATATTCCCCACCGCTCCCCTGTCAGCCTTCTTCAAGGACCATTCCCTCTGGAACACCCTGGTCCACACCTCCCCACAGCACCTTGCCCTGCAACCACAGAAAGTATAACACCTTCTTCGATTCTCAGTATCCAAGGGCCCAAATACACCTTCCAGCTGAAGCAGTGCTTTACCTGCACTTAAATCAATCTAGTCTACTGCATTTTTTGCTCAGAATTTGGTCTCCTCTACATTGGGGAAACAAAGTGTAGATTGGGTATCAGCTTCGCAGAGCAACTACTTGCTGTCCTAAAAAAGGCCCTGACCTTCCAGAGATAGGGAACTGCCAATTATCAAGGCTGAACCAGCAAACTCACAATGATGACAAAATTGTCACTGCAGAAACAGCTTTGCCGACAGGTAACCATAATGCCATACAGAACTCATTCAGCAAAGTGATGAATCATTCTAGAATTTTAAAAAAATCAAAGAACCACAGATGCTGGAAATCAGAAACAATAGCATAAATTGCTGGTAAAACTCAGCATCTGAGGAGACGAAGCAGAATTAATCTTTCAGGTCCAGTGAAGATTTTGCAGTACGGTTTACGTTATGGTTTCCTGTGTCTCAAACATTATAAATGCCAATCAGTTACTGAACTATTAACTTTTTCTGTGTCATCAAAAAAGTACTCAGGATAAAGAACAATTAAAGTGCAATAACCTTGCTTCATGAATTGTTACAAATGGGGGAGGATATTGTGTAGCTGCAGGACCCCTTAGTTTCAAGTTGGGAGAGAACATATGTATGGAATATTGCCTTTCCCCCAACTATTAGCTTACAATAGAATTGTCAGGTAAGGCAACAGACAGCCTACCCTTCCTTTGGCTTTCAAGGCCCTTAAATGGACACATAGAATGCTGTTTCCACCTCCACTAAGGTAGTGTATAAAGCCACTTTCCTGCCAATCAAATTGGCCAGCAGCTTTTGAGAGTGACTTCTTTTCCTTAAGGAATAAAAGGGCCACTGTCAGGTTGTTAAGGTTTCTGCCAGCATTTTTTTTAATATTGTGCAGTCTTTTCTACAGTTGCTTGACCCAAAACTAATTTTTCTACAGAGATGATTGGATGGGTGGGCAGGTGAACAATAAATTATCTCACGATAAAATTCAGCTGAATGTGTAAATGATTTCCTTAGTGTTTACACATATTATGTACATATCAATTCTAACCTGTGACTTCAAGTGCAATACCCCAAAGGAGGAATTAGCTTCCTGGCTGGACGATCAGTCTCAAAAGACATCACTTGGGATTGTAGTCAGTTCCTGTTTGTGTTAGTTTAAATAGTCAGTGATGGGAATGCTTGATTATGATATCATCTTAAAAAAAATCTTTTTTAAATGGAATGTAGGTGTTTATAACAAGGCCAGCATTTGTTATCCATCTCAAACTGACTTTGAACTGACTGGCCATTTCAGATGGCAGCTAAGAGTAAACCATATTGCAGTATGTCTGGAATCACATGTAGGCCAGACCAAGTAAGAAAGGTACATTTTCATTCATAAAGGACATTAGAGAACCAGATGTACTTTTACAGCAACTCATTGTAGCATGGCACCTTGAGTGCAATCAGCATTCAATTCCAGATTTATCAGTTAAATTTAAATTTAATCAACTGCCAAGGTGGGAATTGAACTCAAATGAGCATTAACACAGGTCCTCTGAATTTATAGCCCCATGAAATTGCTACTAAACCATCATTTTATCAATTTACCTACCAGGGATATTTTCAACGTGAGTAGTGATATAGTTGGATTAGCTCTCTTCTTCATCCACTACATCAGAAAATTGATGCTACATAATGGGTAGATGCTTATTCATGCCCAGTGTTGTCAGGTTTGTACAAAATACATAGAATGTAAAGCTTAAGTTGTTGGAATGACCCATGAGTTGTGGTCCACGATAAGTGATATGTCTGAGCGGTCATCCTACATGACTGTGCAGATATGCTCAATGGTACTTTGTGTAATTATTATAATTTATTTTCTATATCTTCTCCAGCTCATTTTGGGCCTCTATCCTTTGTTTCTCACTAATCCCAGAGAGGTACAACAAAGATTTTATTTTATTTGAGTGATTCTGAATCAATTTGCAGTGTCTACTATCTTGTAAGGCAGCAAGCACTTGGCATTCCTTGTTGAAGGCTCAGTTGTTCTGGGGTTAATTGAATATCTAATTTCCAGGATCATGTGCAACTTTATGTCGTAAGGCTTCACAAAGTTTACTGTTGAATTGGCAATCTCACTTCAGAAAGAGGATTATTGATATAGCAAATGTTAGAGATGTGGCAAATGATATTCCATTGTTCAAGAAAGGGAATAGGATTATCTTGGGAATTACAGACCAGACAGGCTAACTTCTATGGTTGGAAAATTATTGGATGCGATTCTGAGAGATAGTTTTATGATTATTTGGAAAAGCACAGTTTGATTAGAAATTGTCAGCATGGCCTTGTGAGGAGCAGGCCATGCCTCACAAGCCTTAGTGAATTCTTTGAGAATGTGACAAAACACATTGATGCAAGTGGATACGGTGTAGGTGGATATTAGCAAGGCATTTCATAAGGTTCCCCATGGTAGGCTTATTCAAAAGTTAAGGGGCATGGGATTCAGGGAAATTTGGCTGCCTAGATACAGAATTGGCTGTCCATTAGAAACACAGGGTCATAGTAGATGGAAAATATTTAGCCTGGAGATCGGTGACCAGTGGTGTTCGCAGGGATCTGTTCTGGGACCTCTCTTCTTTATGATCTTTATAAATGATTTGGAAGAGGAAGTGGAAGGATGGATTAGTAAGTTTGCCAATGACACAAAGATTGATGGAGTTGTGGATAGTTAGTGGGCTGTTGTAGGTTGCAACAGGGCATTGACTGGATGCAGAGTGGGGCCAAGAAGTGACAGATGGAATTCAACCCAGAAAAGTGTGAAGTGATTAGTTTTGGACGGTTGAATTTGAATGCAGAATATAGAGTTAATGGCAGGATTCTTGGCAGTGTGGAGGAACAGAGGGATCTTGAGGCCCACGTCTAACGATCCCTCAAAGTTGCTACCCAAGTTGATAAGATTGTTAAGGTATATGGTGTGTTGACTTTCATTGGCAGGGGAATTGAGTTTAAGAGCCACAAAGGTTATGCTACAGCCCTATAAAACCCTGGTTACACCACACTTTGTGAATATTATGTTCAGTTCTGGTCGCCTCATTTTAGGAAGAATGTGGAAGCTTTAGAGAGGGTGCAGAGGAGATTTACCATGATGCTCCCTGGGCTGGAGGGCAGGTCTTATGAGGAAGGGTTGAGGGAGTTCGGGCTTTTCTCATTGGAGCTAAGAAGGATGAGAGGTGACTTGATAGAGGTGTACAAGATGATGAGAGGCACAGATAGAGTCGATAGCCAGAGATGTTTTCCCAGTGTGGAAAAGGCTATCACAAGGGGGCATAATTTTAAGATGATTGGAGGACGGTAGAGGGGAGATGTCAGAAGTAGGTTTTCCACACAGAGTGGTGGGCGTGTGGAATATGCTCCAGTGCTAGTCTTGAAATCAGATACATTAGGGACATTTAAGTGACTCATGGATAGGCACATGGATGATAGTAAAGTGTAGGGTATGCAGAGTAGTTTGATCTTAGAGTAGAATAATAGGTAGACACAACATCAAGGGTTTCAAGGGCCTGTACTGAGCTGTACTGTTCTATGACGCAATGAAAGTATTACATTGGTGAATGGGACATGGATAAAACTTTGGTTAGACCGCACTTGGAATACTGCGTCCAGTTCTGGGCGCCCTATTATAGGAAAGATGTGGATGCTTTGGAGAGGGTTCAGAGGAGGTTTACCAGGATGCTGCCTGGACTGGAGGGCTTATCTTATGAAGAGAGGTTGACTGAGCTCGGTCTCTTTTCATTGGAGAAAAAGAGGAGGAGAGGGGACCTAATTGAGGTATACAAGATAATGAGAGGCATAGATAGAGTTGATAGCCAGAGACTATTTCCCAGGGCAGAAATGGCTAGCACGAGGGGTCATAGTTTTAAGCTGGTTGGTGGAAAGTATAGAGGGGATGTCAGAGGCAGGTTCTTTACGCAGAGAGTTGTGAGAGCATGGAATGCGTTGCCAGCAGCAGTTGTGGAAGCAAGGTCATTGGGGTCATTTAAGAGACTGCTGGACATGTATATGGTCACAGAAATTTGAGGGTGCATACATGAGGATCAATGGTCGGCACAACATTGTGGGCTGAAGGGCCTGTTCTGTGCTGTACTGTTCTATGTTCTATGTTCTATGTTCTAAGTTGTTTTGAGTCAAGGTAAGCAATGCTTTGTTTTATGTCTAATATGCAATACTCTATCTGGGAGTATCTTTGCATTGAGACACAAAGGATGCCCTCCACTCTTCCTGTGTGCAGACCAACTGATGCTCTTAAGTGGCAGTTATACTCCATTTAAAGCCCTGCTCCTAGGCTATTTTTATCACTGGTATTCTACAAGCAGCAAGTATAGAGCTGTATGACACATGATGACACTATCAAGTTTACTCTAGCAACCTCCTTGCAGACTCAGGGGAGGTCATCTTCATTGTGTACCCGCTGCCCTTGAAACAGCCCTCCCATACGTCCTGTTGACCTTCTATTTGTTATTTGTTATTTATATGAATGATTTGGATGTGAATGTACAAGGCATGATAGTAAGTTTGCAGATGATACAAAATTAGGAGGAAGGTTATCAAAACTTACAGAGGGATCTTGATCAGATGGGGAAGTGTGCTGAGGACTGGCAAATGCAATTCAATACAGATAATTGTGAGGTGTTGCACCTTGAAAAGTCAAAACAAGGTATGACTTATACGGTAAATGCTAAGGCCCTGAGGAGTGTTGTAAAACAGAGGGACCTAGAAGTGCAAGTGCATGGTTCATTGAAAGATGCATCACAAGTGGACAGGGTGGCAAAGAAGCCATTTAGCATGCTGACCTTAATCAGTCGAGCATTGACTATAGGAGTTTGGACGTTATGTTTCATTTGTATAAGTTGTTGGTGAGGCTGTACTTGGAATATTGTGTATAGCTTTGGTCACTCTGTTATAGAAAAGACATGGTTAAACTGGAAAGTGTCCAAAGAAGATTTAAGAGGATGTTGTCAGGCCTAGTAGGTCTGAGTTATGGGGAGAGGTTGGATAGACTAGGACTTTAATACTTGCAACGTTGGAGAATAAGGGGTGACCTTATTGAAGTGTATAAAATCATGGGGGACATAGATAGGATGAATGCATATAGTCTTTTTTTCCCAGTGATGGAGAATTGAAAACTAAAGGGCAGAGATTTCGGGTGAGAGGGGAAAGATTTAATAAGGACCTGAGGGGCAACTTCTTCATGCGGAGAGTGGTGCGTATGTGGGCTGGGCTGACAGATAAAGTAGTTGAGGCAGGTACGATAACAACATTTGAAAACGTTTGGATAGGTACATGGATGGGAAGTGTTTAGAGGGATATGGACCAAATGTAGGCAGTTGGAACTAGCTGAATAGGCACCATGGTCAGCATGGACCAGTTTGGGCCAAAGGGCCTGTTTCATGCTACATTACTCAATGACTGTATCACTCTAGGTAGTTAGGACCACTCTGATTAAAATATTCCAAGCCCTACACAACAAACCATTCACTTCTCTAGACTCAGTCTGACTGACCATGGCATGCCCATCAATTCACCTGTCTTCTTGGGCCTTCTTCATGTTGCTGGAGTCCCAATAGTTGCCACCACTCCCAGAGGTGTTGTTGAGATTGAAGAGTTGCTGGCCAGTCAATGGGCAGAGTCTTTGTTTTTAAACCCAATGGAAACAATGATAACAGGCAAGTTAACATTTACTTGCCTTGGGCTTCCAGAGTTGGCCAGAGCAATATTGTTATCGGTTTTCCAGCTGATGGGTGGAGCCACCTATTTGGCCATAAAATTCAGTCCAAAGGTATTCTACTGCACAGACTATTGATATCATTCAGGTTAAACGTAAAAAGCTACTAATAGGAAGGTATTTACAGCTTCGCAAAGTTATTTTGAACTTGCTATTTTATTGGCAACATATTGTTTTGCATCAACTTGCGTTATGCTGGGTTTTTTCTTAATTTGATAATATTTGGTCAGAAATCACCAAAAATATATGAAATTTCACACAATAAAATTATGCTGTTAAACTAAGCTATGGAGCCTGTTTTAACTCCCAACTGCAACTCCTGCAGTCAAGGGCTGCAGTGGATGGAAAAGATTATGGATGCCAATAGCATGAGGTCTGAAAGATAATAAACTTAATAATCTGTGAAAACATCAACGGTCTGGTAGGCAGAGTAGGATTTTGCTTTCGAGAATGTCAACTCTAGAGAACCCTAAAA
Organism: Stegostoma tigrinum; assembly: GCF_030684315.1. NCBI lineage: Eukaryota > Metazoa > Chordata > Chondrichthyes > Orectolobiformes > Stegostomatidae > Stegostoma > Stegostoma tigrinum. The sequence goes on along the minus strand of NC_081356.1, from coordinate 52,772,403 downwards.
TGGTCTCTAGTATTTGTGTAATTGTTTGTAGCAGGGGTGAAGAGATCATTCCACTATATATAAGAGAGGAGGAGGGAGCTGAGGGCACAGTTGGCTGAAATTTTCTTTGAGGCCTGGAGAAGTGTGTGTACTTTCTCCTGACAACAGAGGAAACAAAATTAAGATAGATATCCAAGTGCATATTGAAAGATGCCTGCTACACAAAACAGGAAATAACTTCTGTCAGCCTGCAGTAAGCCTCAGTGAACTTTTCAGTAAGCTGACTTCAGTAGTAAATCTAGTGACCCCATTTTAAGGCTGTTACTGTCCATTCAACCACTTTATTCAGCAAATTTAAAGTAATTTTCTCTCTAGCAGGATGTTTGTGGTCATACGTTTGCAGTGTTATTCCAAATTCTACCCAATGCTGTCACTTAATCTTGAATTTGCTTTGATGTTTTGAAAATGACATTTTCAGTACCCAGTGACTGTCAGTTTAATATTTTATGGAAACTATTGTGGTATTCAATTGAAATTCTGTCAGTGCTATTTAACAAAATAGATAACTTCTTTAAGTTAAACAGGGTAAGCCTCACACAAAACACAAAAAACACAAAAACAAGGGTGGCATGGCGGCTCAGTGGTTAGCACTGCAGCCTCACAGCACCAGGGACCTATGTTCAATTCTACCCTTGGGCAACTGTCTATGTGGAGTTTGCACATTCTCCCTGTGTCTGTGTGGGTTTCCTCCCACAATCCAAAGGTGTGCAGGTTAGGTAAATTGGCTGTGACAAATTGCCTGTAGTATTCAGGGATGTGTAGCTTGGGTGGGTTATAGGCAGATGGGTCTGGGGTGGGATGCTCTGAGGTTTGGTGTGGACTTGTTGGGCTGAAGGGCCTGTTTCCACACTGTAGGGATTCTGATTTATCCCAGACAGGAATTCCACACTGATTTGTTATTTCATCTCTCTGAAAATTAAGTTATGCTATTTTTGTCACATGTATCATAACAGCATAAAAGTGCAAAAAAGAAAGGTATTTAAGCGTGTTTCTGATGGAAAAGGCAAAGTCAAATTGATAGACTCACTTTTGGAAAGATAGTAACTTGCTAAAGGCACAAGATAAGATCTATCCTCAATGGTGAAGGCACTGGTCAAACAAAAAATTACAAAACAACGAAAGTGTCAAATGGAACTTAAACCCCACTGTTGTTGATTTGGACAATTCAGGTTTCACTTATGCCAAGGTATAATGAAAGAATAGCATCAACTGAAGGTAAAATGAATTATGTAAAATCAGCAATCATATATTCAATAGTCCACTCAGCATTAAGAATAATCATTAGTAACTGCAGTCTTATTTATCTAGACAAAGGAATGAGGGCATCATTGCTAGGTTTGCAGGGACACAAGGAGGGAGAATAGTCATGAGGAAGTGGGGAGGCTGCAGAAGTACTTGGGCAGGCGAGGAGAATGGACAAATAAGCGACAAATAGCATACACTGTGGCAAAGTGTAAGGTCATGCACTTGGTAGAAAGAATAGAGGTGTGAACTATTTTAATGGGGGAAGACTTTGGAAATTTGAAACACAAAGCGACTTTGGAGTCTAAATTCAGGATTCTCTCAAGGGTAGCATGCCGGCCCGGGTAACAGTAAGGAGGGCAAAGATAATGTTTGCATTCATTTCAAAAAAGCTAGATAACTGGAGCAGAAATGAGGTTATATAAGGCTCTGGTCAGACCTCATTTGCAATATTGTGAACAGGTTAAGGAAGATATACTAGCATTGGAGGGAGTCCAGAGGAGGTTTACAAGGATGGAGATGAAGGGCTTGTCATATGAGCAGTGGTTGAGGACTCTTGGTTTCTACTCAGAGTTTTGAAGGATGAGAGGGGATTCCATTGAAACATGTAGAATATGCAAGGAATGGAGGGATGTGGACCAATGGCAAGCAGTAGGGATTAGTTTTATTTGGTGCCATGTTCGGCACAACATCATGGGCTATAGGGCTTGTTCTTGTGCTATACGTTCTATGTTCTAATTCTAAGGGGTCTGGTTAGTGTGGACGTGGAGATATTTCCACTGATAGGAGAGGCTAGGACCTGAGGGGATGGCCTCAGAGTAAAGTGCTGACCCTTTAGAACTGAGATGAGGAGGAATTGCTTCAACCAAAGGGTGGTGAATCTGTGGAACTCATTTTACAGAAGGCTGTGGAGGCCAAGACATGGAGTGTATTTAAGATAGAGGTCGACAAGTTCTTGATTAGTAAGGGGACTGAAGGTTATGAGGAGAAGGCAGGAGAATGAGGTTGAGAATCATATGAACCATGATTGAATGGTGGAGCAGACTCAATGAGCCAAATAGCCCAAACTGCTCCTATATCTTACAGTCTTATGACTGTGTGATATGAAACTGAAAGTACCGGTTAATGGATATTTTGAACACCAGATAAAAGAATGCAATGGAATTTCCCTTAAGTTGGTTATTCTTCATACCGTATATTAATGATGCAGATCTTGTTATACATAATTCAATTTCAAACTTTGCAGGTAATATGAAACTTGAAAGATTTGTGAATTGTGAGATGGGTTGTTTATAACTTGTAAAGAATATTGACAAGTTAGAGAAAACAGGCAAATGTGACAGATGTAATTTAAGTAGAAGAGCGTGAAATGAATCATTTTGATAGGAAGAACACAGAAGCAATAAAAATTAAAGGGTACCATTCTAAAAGCAGGAACAGATGTCCCTTGTTATTTTTGTACATAAGTCATTGATGTTGTCAGGACATATTGAGAGTGTGGTTAATAAATTGTACAGTATCCTAGGCTTTATGAGAAGCAATTCAGGATGCTAAAGCAAGGAAGCTAAGCTTTTTGAGATATATAATTTGAGTTTTTTTTTATTGTCAAATATATCTAGAAAGAACTTAAATAAAACACTGGCTAAGTATTAACTTGAGTATTGGATCCAGTTCTGCATGCCACACTTCAGGAAGATGAAGTCATCAGCGAAGGAGCAAAGAAGATTCATAAGAATTGTTCCACGGTTGAGGAACATAGAGTCACAGAAACATAGAGTCATACAGCACAGAAACAGACACTTTGTCCATGTCAGAGATAATGGGAACTGCAGATGCTGGAGATTCCAAGATAATAAAATGTGAGGCTGGATGAACACAGCAGGCCAAGCAGCATCTCAGGAGCACAAAAGCTGACGTTTCGGGCCTAGACCCTTCATCAGAGAGGGGGATGGGGGGAGGGAACTGGAATAAATAGGGAGAGAGGGGGGGGAGGCGGACCGAAGATGGAGAGTAAAGAAGATTGGGGCCTGGGATGGGGGTGAGGGAGGAGGTGTGGGGACAAGTGTAGCATTTCCTGCGGTTGCAGGGGAAGGTCCGACACTTCCGCCATTTACAATCCGACCCCACCACCCAAGACATTTTTCCATCCCCTCCCCTGTCTGCTTTCCGGAGAGACCACTCTCTCCGTGACTCCCTTGTTCGCTCCACACTGCCCTTCAACCCCACCACACCCAGCACATTCCCCTGCAACCGCAGGAAATGCTACACTTGTCCCCACACCTCCTCCCTCACCCCCATCCCAGGCCCCAAGATGACATTCCACATTAAGCAGAGGTTCACCTGCACATCTGCCAATGTGGTATACTGCATCCACTGTACCCGGTGCGGCTTCCTCTACATTGGGGAAACCAAGCGGAGGCTTGGGGACCGCTTTGCAGAACACCTCCGCTCAGTTCGCAACAAACAACTGCACCTCCCAGTCGCAAACCATTTCCACTCCCCCTCCCATTCTCTTGATGACATGTCCATCATGGGCCTCCTGCACTGCCACAATGATGCCACCCGAAGGTTGCAGGAACAGCAACTCATATTCCGCCTGGGAACCCTGCAGCCATATGGTATCAATGTGGACTTCACCAGTTTCAAAATCTCCCCTTCCCCCACTGCATCCCTAAACCAGCCCAGTTCATCCCCTCCCCCCACTGCACCACACAACCAGCCCAGCTCTTCCCCCCCACCCACTGCATCCCAAAACCAGTCCAACCTGTCTCTGCCTCCCTAACCAGTTCTTCCTCTCACCCATCCCTTCCTCCCACCCCAAGCCGCACCCCCAGCTACCTACTAACCTCATCCCACCTCCTTGACCTGTCCGTCTTCCCTGGACTGCCCTATCCCCTCCCTACCTCCCCACCTACACCCTCTCCACCTATCTTCTTTACTCTCCATCTTCGGTCCGCCTCCCCCCCCTCTCTCCCTATTTATTCCAGTTCCCTCCCCCCATCCCCCTCTCTGATGAAGGGTCTAGGCCCGAAACGTCAGCTTTTGTGCTCCTGAGATGCTGCTTGGCCTGCTGTGTTCATCCAGCCTCACATTTTATTAACTTTGTCCATGTCATTCAGATTTCCTAAACTGAACTAATCCCATTTGCCTGTGTTTGGCCTGTATCCATCTAAATATTTTCTATCTACGTACCCGTCCAAATGTCTTTTAAATGTTGTAATTGTATCTTCCTTCTCACTTCCTTTGGCAGTGCCCCATGGGACCCTTTTAAATCTTTTCCCCTCTCACCTTAAACCTATACCGTCTAGTTTTGAACTGCCCTGCCCTAGGGAAAAGACCTTGGCTAATCACCTCTCCATGCCCTCCATGATTTTTGAACCTTGGTTAGATCACCCCTCAGTCTCCAACGCTCCAGGGAAAAAAGCCTCAGCCTATTCAGCCTCTCCCTAAAACTCAAATCCTCCAACCCGGTAATGTTCTTGTAAATATTTTCTGCACCCTTTAACAACATCCTTCCCACGGCAGGGAGATCTGTATTGGACACAATAGTCCAAAAGCATCCTAGCCAAGTATCTTCTATCTTAATGATAGATTCTCTCTTCCTCACATGCCTTGATGCCTTTAAAATCTAAAAGTAAACCTATCTCTTTCTCGAATATATTCAGTGATTTGGCCTCCAAAGGCTTCTATAACAGAGAATTCCACAGGTTTATTATCCTTTCTTCATCTCAGTCCTAAATTGAGTACTTTCTATATTGAAATTGTGTCCCCTGGTTTTAGACATCCCAACCAGGTAAACATCTTCCTGCAGCTAGTCTGTTCAGCCATGTTACAATTGGATATTTTAGATATGTTTCAACTAACTCCCCTCACAACCTTCTAAGCTCTAGTGAACATAAGAGTATTCAAACCTGATAGAATATTCCTGTGATCTCCAATATGGGTTCCATCTACTACATGTTTACCCACTCACCAAACTTGTCTAAATCACCTTAAAGCCTCCTTGCATCTCCTAATGACTCACAATTTTGCCTGGTTCTGTGTCATTAGCAAATTTGGAAATGTTACATGTGATTCTCTAATCCAGGTCATTTATATGTCTGGATGAATAGCTGGGTCCCAAGCACTGCTTCTTGTGCCATACTGGAGTACCTGTCACTTGAAAAAAAGAGTAAATTTATCCTCATTTTCTGTTTCCAGTTTATCTGTCCATGCCAATATATTACCTGCTATCCTAAGGGAATTTCCCAGGAAGTCAAAAATTCTTCTGAACAATTCCCCTGCACTTGAAACCCTCCTAAAAGTATCCATTTAAATTGGAGAATTTGAAGAATTATGTAACCTAACTCTTGGGCAACTACTAAGCTGACCTCTCACCCACTAAACACCATTTGCACCTCTCCTGATCCCTTGTCTCTATATGTCTCCTCTCCTACCTGATCTGATACACCCTTTCTCCTGGCAATGGATCCATTACCGCCATTTGCCTCCAGGATCTGTCACTCCTCTACCATGAGACCCAAAGCCCATTGTCCCTAAGACCTGATAATCCCATCTCACCACTGTACCCAATACCCATACTCTGCCCACTGCTGAAACCACCCCAGTGCAATTCACCTTATCTGTGACCCTCATGGGTTTATAAACCTCTGTAAGGTTACCTCTCAGCCTTCTATGCTCCAGGAAAAGTCCCAGCCTATCAAGCCTTTTCTAATAACTCAAACCTTCCAGTCTCAGTAATATCCCTGTAAATCTTTTTTTGCACCCTTTCCAGTTTAATGACATCCCTCCTGGGTGACCAGAATTGTATGTAATACTCCAGATGTAATCTTACCAGTGACTTGTACGGCTATAACATGACATCCCAACTCCTGCACTCAATGCTCTAATTGACAAAGGCAAGCATGCCAAACATCTGATGAAGGGTCTAGGCCCGAAACGTCAGCCTTCCTGCTCCTCTGATGCTGCTTGGCCTGCTGTGTTCATCCAGCTCCACACTTTATTATCTTGGAGTCTCCAGCATCTGCAGTTTCCATTATCTCAGTTTCTTCACTACACTGCCTACTTGTGACACTACTTTCAAAGAACTATGTACATGCACCCCAAGGTCTATCTGTTTGACAAATACTTGCCAGGGCCCTACCATTAATGATGTAAGCCCTGAATAGTTTGTCTGACTGAATCAAACACCTTGCACTTATCTGAATTAAATTCCATCAGCCATTCCTCAGCCCATTGACCCAGTTGATCAAGATCCCATTGTACATTTATATTTCCTTTTTCACTGTCCACTATACCACCAATTTTGGTGTCAACCACAAACTTACTAACCATGCCTGCTATATTCTCTTCTAAATCATTTATATAAATGATTATCAGCAGCAGACCCACCATCGATCTTTGCAGCATACTGCTGGTCACAGGCCTGCAGTCTGAACAACAGCCCTCTACCACCATCCCCTGTCTCCTGTCTCCTACCATTAAGCCAATTTTGTATGCACTTGGCTAGCTCTTCTTGGATCCCATGTGATCTCACCTGACTAAGCAAACTACCATGAAAAACCTTGTCAAAAGCCTTTCCAAAGTACATTTGGACAACGTCAACCACTTTGTATTTAACTATCAACTTAGCCACTTCTTGGAAAAACGCAATCAAATTTGTGAGACATGATTTCCCATGCACAAAGCCATGCTGATTATATCTAATCAGTCCTTGCCTTTCAAATGCACATATATCCTGTCTCTCAGAATCCTCTTCAATGACTTACCACCACTGACATTAGACTTACCAAATTGTAGTTCCCTTGCAGCATTTCTTAAATGATGGCACAATTTTAGTCACCTTCCATTTTTCAGGCATCTCATCTGTGGCTGTTGATGATACAAATATCTCTGCTGGGTGCCCAGAATTCCTTTTCTAGCTTCCAACAATGTCTTCAGATACACTTGATCAGGTCCCAGTAATTTACATATGTGTATGCACTTTAAGACTTTAGCATCTCTTCTTCTGTAATGTGAACTCTTATTAAGACATCACTATTTATTTCCCTGAGTTTCCTAGCTTCCAAGTCTTTCTCCATGGTGAATACTGATGAGAAATATTTGTTTAGGATCACAACCATCTCTTCTAGCATCACACATAGTTGCCGTTGATTTTTAAGGGCCCTATTTTCTCCCTAGTTACTCTTTTGCCCTTAATATACTTGTAGAATCGCTTTGGTTTCTCCTTTAAATTATCTGCCAAAGACTTCTCATGTCTCCATTTTGCCCTCCTGATTTTCCTCTCAAGTGTACCCCTCCAACTGGTTACTCCTCAGGAGATTCACTGGATCTCAGCTGCTAGACCTGACATATGCCTTCCTTTTCTTGACCAGAGCCTCAATGTCTTTAGTCATTCAGTGTTCTCTACACCTACCGGACTTGCTGTTCACACAAAAGAACATGTTGGCCTTGAACTCTTGTTATCACACCTCTGAACACCACTCTTGACAGATATCCCTTACCTGTAACCAACCTCCCCCAGTCAACTTTAGAAAGTTCCTCTCTAATACAATCAAAATTGCCCTCATCCCAGTTTAAACCCGTCCATTTCCACGACTGTTCCCATTAGCTCTCATTTCCACAACTGCTTTGAAACTAATCAAATTATGGTCACTAGTTTCAAAGTGTTTCCCCCACAAACAATTCACTTGTCCTGCCTTGTTTCCCCAGAGGAGGTCAAGTTTTGCCCCTTCTCATGTAGGGCTATCTTCATATTGATTGAGATAACTTTCCTGAACACATGTAATAAATTCCTCTCTATCCAAGCTCTTAACGCTATGGCAGTCACTGTGTATATCTGGAAAGTTGAAATCCCCAACTTTTATAATCCTATTATATAATTGCAGTAATAAGTCTGCATTTACAATCGCCAGAGATGCAAGCACAATCATTGGAAATGGCTAAAATTCAATTGTAATTGTAACAGCTTGAATGTGAAATGAAAATGAAACAGTTCGAGTTAAGATTGAAAGCAGAAGAAAAACAGAAAGAGAGAAAAGAAAGGTAGAAAGAGAAAGTTTTTGAACTTCAGAAATTGAAACTGAAACCTAAAAGCCGACTTAAAATGGAGGACAAAGTCATAAGTCACATAACACCCGCTTGTGATTTCAAATAAACCTGTAGGACAATAACCTGATGTTGTGTGACATTTGACTTTGTCCACTGCAATCCAACATTGGCATCTCCATATCGTAAAATGGTGGAGTTAAAGGTGAAAGGTAGGAGTAGTGATAGACAGCAATCCCATCATAGCCAAAGGCCTGGTGGGGATGTGTTTAAATACGTGCAAATATTGCCTGAGTTCGACAAGAAGGACCTAGAAGACTTTTTCATTTAATTTGAGAAAGTGGTTAAACAAGTGAAATAGCTGGTTACCATGTAGATATTGTTGATCCAAACAAATTTGGCGGTAGAGCAAGTGAGGTATTTGCATTGCTATCGGAGGAGGTATCTGGGGAGTATAATAAGAACATAGAACACTGAACATGACAGCACAGTACAGGCCCTTCGGCCCTCGATGTTGTGCCGATCTGCCATACCAATCTCAAGCCCATCTAACCTACACTATTCCATGTACATCCATATGCTTGTCCAATGACGACTTAAATGTACTTAAAGTTGGCGAATCTGCTACCACTGCAGGCAAAGCGTTCTATTCCCTTACTACTCTCTGAGTAAAGAAACTACCTCTGTCATCTGTCCAATATCTTTCACCCCTCAATTTAAAGCTATGCCCCCTCGTGCTCGCCGTCACCATCCTAGGAAAAAGGATCTCTCTATCCACCCTATCTAACCCTCTGATTATCTTATATGTCTCAATTTAGTCACCTCTCAACCTTCTTCTCTCTAACGAAAACAGCCTCAAGTCCCTTAGCCTTTCCTCGTAAGACCTTCCCTCCATACCAGGCAACATCCTAGTAAATCTCCTCTGCACCCTTTCCAAAGCTTCCACAACCTTCTTATAATGCGGTGACCAGAACTGTACGCAATACTCCAAGTGCGGCCACACCAGAGTTTTGTACAGCTTCACCATAACCTCTTGGTTCCGGAACTCGATCCCTCTATTAATAAAAGCTAAAACACTGTATGCCTTCTTAACAGCCCTGTCAACCTGCGTGGCAACTTTCAAGGATCTGTGTGCATGGACACCGAGATCTCTCTGCTCATCTACACTACTAAGAATCTTACCATTAGCCCAGTACTTTGCATTCCAGTTACTTCTACCAAAGTGCATCACCTCACACTTGTCCACATTAAACTCCATTTGCCACCTCTCAGCCCAGCTCTGCAGCTTATCTATGTCTCTCTGTAACCTACAGTATCCTTCGTCACTATTCACAACTCCACCGACCTTAGTGTCGTCTGCAAATTCACTAACCCATCCTTTTACACCCTCATCCAGGTCATTTATAAAAATGATGAACAGCAGTGGACCCAACACCGACTCTTGCGGTACACTACTAGTAACTGGTCTCCAGGATGAACATTTCCCATCAACAGCCACCCTCTGTCTTCTTTCAGCAAGCCAATTTCTGATCCAAACTGCTATATCTCCCACAATCCCATTCCTCCGCAGTTTGTACAATAGCCTACTGTGGGGAACCTTATTGAACGCCTTGCTGAAATTCATATACACCACATCAACCGGTTTACTCTCATCTACCTGTTTGGTCATAAGGTGAAAAATGCCATCTTAAGTGCAAATGAGCTAGTACCAGAGGCCTGCAGACAATGTTTTAGGAATCTAAGGAGGGAGCCTGGTCAAATGTACATAGATTTTGAAAAGATCATACAAAGTAATTTTGATCAGTGGATAAAGGCATCGAAAATAGATCAGACATATGATGCTCTTAGAGAGACAAGTATTTTGGAGGACTTCAACAATTCAGTTCCTGAAATAATGAGAGGTCATGTGGAAGACCAGAGTTAAAACTGCAAGATTAGTTGCAGAAATGCCAGGTGATTTTAAATCAGTTCATAAATCTAAGTTTGACTTCCAAATTAATTTCAATCTGTGAGGGACAGAAATTGAAGTAAAGAGAAATCATCAGATGGCAAGGGAAAAGGAGAGCTCATTGAATATAGTAAAGATAGTTTACCACAGGTTAACAAACAAACCCCCAAGGGAGAAATAGAAATAAAAAAAGCCTTGCTTGTGTTCACTGCAATATGGTAGGACACATGAAGCCATAGTGTTGTTGGTTTGAGAAAAGCACAAGGAAGATGGATGTGGTATGACAAGAAAAAAACCACTAGGATTTCTTAGAGTGGTAAAGGAGATCCCAGGTAAAGCTAAAGAGCTGCAAAAGAATCTACAGCTTGATCAGGTGTTGGTTAATAAGAAAGTATCAGTTCTCTTGAATGAATTTCCATCTTGATAAGGTTTACTTGCATGCCAGGAGGAGTAGGTAGATAAATTAAAATTTTAAGAGATACAGGAGCAAGTCAATTCTTAGTGGTGAGAAATGAAGAGATACATAATTCAGAAGGAGTATTGCAGAATGTATGGAATTCATGGTGGAAGAGCAGTGTTCCGTTATATAAAGAGAATTTGGAGGGTCTGGTGAAATGGTGGTAGGAGCAATAGAGAAATTCTCTGCTCTGGAAGTACAGTTTATCTTTGGTAAAGACATAGCTGGAACACAGGTAAGGGTGATGCCTACAGTGGTTGAAAAGCCAGTGGAAAATCAGACAACTCAAGTGTTACAGGAAGGATATCCTGGATTTTTCCTCACTGGTCAGAAAGCCACAGGGTGAAACTGGAGGAGAAACCAAAGATAATGAAATTGAAGTTCAATATCAGAATCTATGCGTATCAAGTTGTTGGGAACAGGTAGAGGTCAAAGTGGATATTTTCAGTTCAGAGAGGTTAGTTGAATTACAACGAAAGGATAAAAAAAAGCAGTTGTATCAAAAAAAATGCATAGAAGAAGAATTTGAATGTATCTCAGAATGTTGCTATCTTCAAATGCAACCTTAATGAGGAAATGGAGACCTTCACATATTCAGGCAGATGAAAAACGGGCGAAAGTTCATCAAAGTGTATTATCAGTGGGTTATTGAAAGGAGTTGTTGTGGTAATATGTGAAGTACCAGTAAGAAATTATTTGGAAGTAAGGGAAACGCAAGTCAAAATGCAAAAATATTTTTATTACCCTATTAGGCAGGGAGATGTGTTTGAATTTTGCCAGCTATCTCAGACATGTCAGCTAATAAGAAACGGTTCACCTCTGTCCTAGAAGAGATCCCAATTATCATCAGCCATGGATTCATCTGCCTTAAGTCCTATTTAAACTTTCACTTGAATGTGGCAATGGGAGTTATGCAGAGATTACTGCTCTTGAGGCCCTGCTTTTTAACCTCCTGCCTAATTACCTATATTCACTCTCCAAGATCTCATCCCTTTTGCTACCTGTGCATTGATACCAATGCATACAATAACCTCTGGCTGTTTATGCTATCCTTTGAGAATTTTCAGTTACATAGACTGGAGATGTTTGGCCTGTTTTCCTTGGAAACAGAGAAGGTTGAGAAAACATTGGTAGAGGTATGCAATATCATGAGTGGAAAGTCATTTCCCATTGGTGCATGAATGAGGAATGAGAGGAAAGACATTTAATGTAGCCAAGGAACAAAGCAGGGGGAGGTGATAGCCTAGTGGTATTATCGCTGGAACCATTAATCCAGAGACCCGGATAACATTATGGGGATTGGGGTTCAAGTCCCACCACAGCAGACAGGGGAGTTTGAGTTCAATAAAATATCTGGAATTAAGAATCCAATGACAACCATAAATCCATTGTCAATTGTTGGAAAAACCTATCTGGTTCACTAATGTATTTTTTAGGGAAGGAAATCTACCATCCTCACCTGGTGTGGTGTACATGTGACTCCAGATCGAAAGCAATGTAGTTGACACTCAACTGCCCTCTGTGCATTTAGAGATGGGCAATAAATGTTTCCTAACAGTGATACCCCCTTCCTGTGAATGAATAAAAGAAGCAAATGGAGACATTTGAGGAAACACTGTCATGCAGCAATTAGTTAAGATTTGGTATTATCACCAGACTATTAAGTCAGAAACCCAGCCACAGCAGCTAGTGGAATTGGAATTCAAAAAAAAGTCTGGAATTAAGAGCCTACTGATCACCATGAAATCATTGCTCATTGTTGGAAAAATCCATCTGGTTCGCTAATGTCCTTTAGGGGAGGACATCTGCCATCCTTACCTGGTCTGGCTGACATGTGACTCCAGATCCACAGTAATGTGGTTGACTCCCAACTGCCCTCTGATATGGCCTATCAAGCTACCCAGGTGTACAAATCACTACAAAGACTGAAAAAAATGAAACTGGACAGATCACCTGGCATTGACCTAGGCGCTGGAAAAGACAACGGTAACCATGCAAAGTCCTCCTCACTAACATTTGGAGGTTAGTGCCAAAATTGGGAGACCTGTCTCACAGACTAGTCAAGCAACAACCTGACATAGTCATACTCATGCAATCATATCTTACAAACAATGTCCCAGACACCACCATCACCATCCCTGGATATGTCCTGTCTCACCGGCAGGACAGACCCAGCAAAGGGGGCAGCACAGTGGTATACAGTCAGAAAGGAGTTGCTGTAGGAGTCCTCAACATTGACTCTGGAGCCCATGAGGTTTCATGTCTTCAAGTTAAACATGGGCAAGGAAACCTCCTGCTGATTACCACATACCATGCTCCCTCAGCTGATAGATCACTATCCTCAATGTTGAACAATACTTAGAGGAAGCAGTGAGGATGGCAAGGGCACAAAATGTACTCTGGGTGGGGGATTTCAATGTCCACCACCAGGAGTAGCTTGGCAGCAGTACTACTGATCAAGTTGGTCGAGTCCTAAAGGATATAGCTGCTAGACTGGGTCTGCAGCAGGTGGTGAGGGAACCAACAAGAGGGAAAAACATACTTGACCTCATCCTGTTGCATCTGCCATGACAGTATCGGTCAGAGTGACCATCGCACAGTGCTTGTGGAGACAAAGTCCCAGCTTCACATTGAGCACAACCTCCATCGTGTTGTGTGGCACTATCACCCTGCTAAATGGGACAGACCGCACAGATCTAGCAACTCAAGACTGGGCATCCATGAGGCGCTGTGGGCAATCAACAGCAGCAGAATTGTACTCCAGCACAATCTGTAACCTCATGGCCTGGCATATCCCCCACTCAACCATTATCATCAAGCCAGGGGATCAACCCAGGTTCAATGGAGAGTGTAGGAGGGCATTCTAGGCACAGCATCAGGCACACCTGAAGATGAGGTATCAACCTGGTGAAGCCACCAAACAGGACTACTTGCACCCTAAGCAGCAAAAGCAACAGAACTAAGCGATCCCACAACCAACTGATCAAATCTAAGCTTTGCAGTCCTGCCACATCCAGTCATGAATGGTGGTGGATAATTAAACAACTCACTAGAGGAGGAGGCTCTACAAATATCCCTATTGTCAATGATGGAAGGGCCCAGCACATCAGTGCAAAAGATAAGGCTGAAGTGTTCACAGCAATCTTCAGACAGAAGTGCCGATTGGATGATCCATTTTGGCCTCCTCCAGTGGTCCCCAGCATTACAGATACTAGTCTTCAGTCAATTCAATTCACTCCATATGATATCAAGAAACGTTTGGAGACACTGGATAATGCAAAGGCTACAGGCCCTGACAACATTCTGGCAGTAGTACTGAAGACTTGTGTTCCAGAACTTGCCACTCCCCTAGCCAAGCTATTCCAGTACAGTTACAACACTAGTATCTACCCAACAATGTGGAAAATGCCCAAGTATGTCCTGTACACAAAAAGCAGGACAAATCCAACCTGGCCAATTACCGCCCCATTAGTCTCCTCTCGGTCATCAGTAAAGTGATGGAAAGGTCATCAACAGCACTATCAAGCAGCACCTGATCAGAAATAAACTGCTCAGTGACACCCAGTTTGAGTTCCGCCAACTCAAACTGGGTGTCACTGAGCAGGTTATTCAGTTCCTGATCTCATTAAAGCCTTGGTTCAAGCATGGGCAAAGGAGCTGAATTCCAGAGGTGAGGGGAGAGTGACAACCCTTGATGTCAAGGCTGCATTCGACTGAGTGTGGCATCAAGGAACTTTAGCAAAACTGTAACCAATGGGTATCAGGGACAAACGCTCTGGTGGTTGGAGTCATACCTGATACAAAGGAAAATGGTTGTGGCTGTGGGAGATCAATCATCTCAGCTCAAGGACATCTCTGCACGAGTTCCTCAGGGTAGTATCGTCAGCCCAACCATCTTCAGCTGCTTCACCAATTACCTTCCCAGAATTATAAGTTCAGACGTGGGGATGTTCACCGATGATTGTGCAATGTTCAATACCATTTGTGACTCCTCAGGTACTGAAGCTCTGGGCTGACAAGTGGCAAGTAACATTTGCACCACACAAATGCCAGGCTATGACCATCACCAACGAGAAATAATCTAACCACTGCCCCGTGACATTCAACTGAATAACCATCACTGCATTCCCCACTATTAACATCCTGGAGGTTATCATTGACCAGAAACTCAACTGGACTCACCACATTAACACAGTGGCTATAAAAGCAGGTCAGAAGCTAGGAATACTGTGGTGAATAACTCACCTCCTAACTCCACAAAGCCTGTCTGCCATCTACAAGGTACAAGCCAGGGGCATGCTGGAATATTCTCCACTTGCCTGGATGAGTGTGGCCACAACAACACTTAAGAGGCTGGACAAAATCCAGGACAAAGCAGCCCGCTTGATTGGCACTACATCTACAAACATTCACTCCCTCCACCACTGACGCTCAATAGCAGCAGTGTGTACTATCTACAAGATGCGCTGCAGAAATTCACCAAAGATCCTCAGACAGCACCTTCCAAACCCTCGACCACTTCCATCTAGAAGGACAAGAGCAGCAGATATATGGGAACACCGCCACCTCCAAGTTCCTTTCCAAGTCACTCACCATATTGACGAGTAAATATATCTCCATTCCTTCACTGTCACTGGGTCAATATCCTAGAATTCCCTCCCTAATAGCATTGTGGTCAACCCACAGCACAAGGACTGTAGCAGTTCAAAAAAACAGTTCACCACCAAATTCTCTAGGGCAACTAGCGATGGGCAAGAGTCGCTGGCCAGCCAGCCTTGCCCACATCCTACAAATGAATAAAAAAAGTAACAATTTATCTAACTCTAATAGTGAACAAATTAACAGAACTACTACTAAACTGAGCAATTCCCCTTTTAGCTGCTAACTATTCCCCAATAGAACAAAATTATAATGGTATGCTATTCTAATAAATATAAGTCCCACTTATGTAAACCAAATTAATATTAAGAAAAAACTTAAAACTTAGTCTCTGGAAATTACATCCAGGTAACTCTTCTGGAATGTTTAGTGCCTTCTCTGCAGTTCTTCAGTCAGGAATGTCTTTCTCTGTCAAACGCTTGTGTTAGGAATATTAGCCAAGAGTATCACTGTACCTTTAGGCAAATGATGGTTTTTGGAGAGCTTAGAGAATTCTGTGAGAGCTAGTGATTTGTTCTTTAGGGCTGCCGGTTGTTAACTCTTAACAGATAGCAGTTGCTCACATACCAGTTTTCAAGTGCTCTCTGCTGTTATACCCTTGATGATCAATTAATTTATTATAGTAAGATTGGTCCTAGGTTGTCAAAACCATCAGGTTTAAATTTAATTGAGTTTTGGTATCTAGGGCCTGGTTTAAATTAATTGGCTAAATTCAAAAACCTGTTATCTTGGTAAAAATTCTGATTTGCCTGCTAACAGTATAGCCTTTGGAACAGTGTCTCAATTTCAAGAACTCTCTGGGCATCTGCTGCTGCTTGCAGACTTTTTAAAAAAAATATCTCTAATCTACCCAACTTTGCAACAGAGAGCTAACACAGAAACAGTAGGCTGAATGACCTTATTCTGTGTGTGATTATGTAACAATGAAGTGAGCTGTATTCTCAATAGTATTGACAGTGAAATTTCAGAACCAGGGACATTGACATCCCTAACAAATATTTCTTTCTTCAACAAAAAAAATAACATTGCCTTGGTTCTCGTTTAAAAGCGTTGTAAATTTTACTGGTCATAATATATGATTTATAAGTGATACTGTGATATGATATGATAAGAAATGAAGCTGCAAATAGAATTTAAATCCATTATGGCAACATTCAGCTGCATTATTTTGATGTATTCCCAATGTTGCAAAGTTTAAATATTTCTACCACTGTAAAAGTGTCAGAAATGTTGAAGTGTTACAACATGTTTCTCACTTTTAGTTGTCAGTGCACGTTAGCAATACAGTGAAAGTGATAGGATCTCCTCTCTTTGTAGAAGAAGTAACTTATTCATTTGGAAGAGATCCAAGAACTGATCCATTTCATGTTAACTAGGAGGTGTCTGATCTACAATTATATTGTTGCATCAATAAATGTATCTATTTTCTTTCAATCTATTTAATACGATCAAATTTGAGGTTTTGCTTCAGACCTATATGGGATACATTTTTTTTTGTTACGTGAAGGTATTAAAGGATATGGGCCAAAGGTAGGTAAGTGGAGTTAGGCTGCAGATCAACCATGATCTCACTGATTGGCAGAACAGGCTTGAGGCACTGAATGGCTGTAAGCATTCATTATAACCATGTGTCCATACCTCTAGTAGTCTGGTGTGCAAATGAAGCTTAACACGAGCTTGTGTTGCAGACTGGTGATACTTATTTCAGCTAGTATGCAAATGCAAAACAATTTTGTAATGCAACTTTTCAGCACAAACACCACAGTCCCAGACAGAAACAATTCAACAAAGCAACTTTGTATGTGAGAGAAATGGGTAGAGCTTTAAAAATAAATGAACTAAACACTAGACCAATATGTGGACAGTTGCCTGTCCATTGTACTCCTTGCCACATTCTGACCTGAATGCCCATGCATAATTCAATTCTGTTTACGCCTATGGCTGCTCAATAACTTTCTCACAAGGCTTCATAAAGTGGAGGCAAGTGGAAGAGTTATAATTTGAAGATCCGCAGCAGCAAAGTGCAATTACTTTCTGACTCAATAAATAATTCACATAATTTGCTGCCCATTAATGCAATTGATGTTGAAGTGTAACAGCTAAAAAATTAATATTAGTAGCATTTGTGAATTCTAAATGGAAAAACACTTTGAATAATTTGGATACTGATCATTGTGAGATAGAAAATTGACTTGCTAGCTTGATTAACTTGAATGCAGTTTCAATATTAGCCAAAAATCCATAAGTCTCTGCTAAGGAGGAATGTCTCAGAATTCAAAAGCAGGGAATAAATCTGCGTAGTTGTATAAACAATGAACACATGTATATAATTTTAACTATACTAATCTGTGACATGCCACGACGTTCTAAACATGGTGTACTAAGAAATTGTATATTGAAAAGGATGAACACCATATATTCTCAATGAGCAGGGAAATGCATGAAGGAGAAATTCTGGCCTCATGTCTAATTTATGGGCCAAATCTTACAAGCGCTGCAAAACATGGGGCTATGTCAAGAAGTCTGAGCGTATCGCACAAGAAATCAAAAAAGGCCTTTTGTTATGGACTAGACCAAATCCCCTCAAAATATTCAGAGGATAGTCTAGACCCTAATATTTTCTTACTTTAAAGATACGTTGCATTCTGCGCACAATTCAATTAGTCAGACTACCAGATTTAAAGCAAAACACACTTTATTCATCCATTATAATTAAAGTACAATAAATGAAAGAAGGAATTGGAATAACATAGCTGTATTGGAATAAATAACAGAATAATAGGAATAGTAACTATTAATAATTAACTATTCTAATATTGTAGTATCCCATAAATACACCCTTGGCAAAAGGCAAA
Organism: Stegostoma tigrinum; assembly: GCF_030684315.1. Classification (NCBI taxonomy): domain Eukaryota; kingdom Metazoa; phylum Chordata; class Chondrichthyes; order Orectolobiformes; family Stegostomatidae; genus Stegostoma; species Stegostoma tigrinum. The sequence continues at coordinate 52,754,156 of NC_081356.1, read as the reverse complement.
TTCAGAAAACGGATTGTCTCACATGCAACTCCAGAATAGGAAGAGGTCTTCAAGCTTTTGGCTGTAACTGAGAGAGGGGAAAAAATAGCTTCTTCTTCTTCAAGACCCCAACAACAACTGTTGAAAGTTAAAACTAAAAATCCTAGTTCTGGAGAGTTTGACCACATCCATTTCGGCTGCTTCTGTTTTTGGAATTTTTTTTTAAAAATGTGGTCTCAGAAGTTGTTTACAGTACTGGCTCTGGCAGACTGCACATTATCTCTGCCTTAAAACCTCTCCAAATAAAAGGACAAAATACACTCTTAAAGCTACAATATCATCACACTTTTTTGACACTGGAAGCAACAAGTCATACTTTCCAACAGAATTCTGGATGTCGAGATGAGAATCTCACTACAGAGCAGGAAGCAGATATTAACAAGGATTGTTGCCCATTATCACCCTTCATAACTACATAATCTTTAAATCACTAATATGCAGGTTCTAATAATGAGACTTCTTGACATGAACATTTAAATAATAACCTGTGACTCCAGTTTTCACTTGCTCCTCCAGACCATTATTTGGAAATCCAACACCAATATCTCAGGACACATACCAGCACAGCAGCCAGACTTACGCTAGATCCACAGATACTAGCATTCAACATGTATAAGCCAATCCACACCCTCGTGGCACATCTCCAATTCACTTACTGCACGGTTCTGCACTTTAATGTTGCACTTTGGGAGCACAGTGGCAGCTCTTATTACAAGGCTGATGCAAGAACACTTTGTATGTAGGCACACAGCTCATGGATTGAACCAGGCATCTCAATGCTTCTGACTTGCTTTGTTAGAGCTCATTGATATGGTGCCTACCTGGAAGCTTACAGCATTCTTGTCTTAACTTGCCTTTTTATGGTTTGAGCTTAAAAGCTTATGCAGTGTTATATTTCATTTTTGTGCAGACCCAAAGACAGCCCGCTTGTCACGCTGGTTAGTAGTCATCAGTCAAGACAACAATACAATGTTTCATTACTCTAACTTCTGCATATGTGCCAGCAACTTAAGCAGTAAATACACTTCATGTGTTTTAAGCAAAGAACCATATCCCCACATTTAAGGGGAGTAGTCCTCAGTGAAGTCCAGGGAGACATTTGCCAGTCAGGGAGCTTGATCCAGTAAGTCAAGGGCAACCTCTCATATCAATCCATAGGTGGAGGTAGTGTTGGTAAGGGTCAGGGCTCTCTCTTCCCTGTTGTGTACTGTTTTCTCCTCAAAAGAGACAAAGGGAAGGATTAAATAAGTGGCACAGCAATAAATGCTCATGCTGATGAAGGAGAGGTGGTGAAGTGCCGCGAGTGAGAGTATATAGAATCATAGAATCCCTACAGTGTGGAAACAGACCCTTCGGCCCAACAAATCCACACTGACCCTTGGAGCATCCCACCCAGACCCATCCCCCTATAACCCACCTAATCTACAGACCCCTGAACACTACAGGCAATTTAGCATGGCCTATCCACCTAACCTGCACATCTTTGGACTGTGGGAGGAAACTGGAGTACCCAGAGAAAACACACACAGACACGGGAAGAATGTGCAAACTCCGCACAGATAGCTCCCGAGGGTGGAATTGAACCTGGGTCCCTGGCGCTGTGAGGCAGCAGTGCTAACCACTGAGTAGGTAGTGCAGAGGCCATGTAGGGTTAGTCATGTAAGGATTTGGTGGGTGAGAGTGAGCAAAGGACAATGTTGCATACAATATCAGGAGTGGTAGGGCATGAGCCTTGTTGGAAGATTTGTGCAGCGCATAAAGTGAGTGATTGTGAGGTAGCAGAGAGAATATAGTGACTCATATCCTGGCAGAGTGACAAAGCCATTGCTTTCTCCCTACAGTGCTAAGCATTCATTTGGATGACTAAGAATTCACTAATCTGGGTGGCAATCTTGGACCAGACTGGTTAGGTCTATTATTATGGTCTCCATTGCTTGTCCTGGGGGTAGTGGGTGGCCTATATCTGTATTACCCCAATCTAACAGGTGCCTATCCACTAAAATGAACACCAGTTTCTCTTTTTGCAAGTCCAGGGCAATTGCCGCAAATTATGCAGTGCAGCTCCTGACACAGCGCTTGACTGGTTGTGCAACTTTGTCTTAAACATGGTGCCATCACCGTGAGCCATGGGAGTGTTCCTACTTGTGGGTCACGAGGCCTGGATTCAAATTCCATTTGCTCCAAAGATCACATCTAAATAGGTTGCTTCAAAATAGCTACAATAAGGACTGGTACAGAAGCATTGTTAGCTGCTTTTTCTCACTATTTGAATTAAGTGCCTTTTAATAATATGCTGTACACAATGAACAAAATAATCCATTATATGCATGGTTTCCTTGTTTATGTTGCTTTTATTTTAAAATAGTATTTAAGGTTCATTGGGGGCGGTGTGGACTTGTTGGGCCGAAGGGCCTGTTTCCACATTGTAAGTAATCTAATCTAATCTAATTTAAAGATGTGTTCAATCCTTCAATTTTTAATACTTCTACTAACAAACTGTTCTTTTCTTTTTTCAGAGGAAGGATCATAACTGAGAAGATCAAAGGAACAGTTGTAGCACATAATAATTTACAACTAATAAAATGGCTGAGAGGGTAAATCATCTATCTTATTTCTATGGCAGCATCACACGAGATGAAGCAGAGGACTTTCTGAAGCAGGCTGGAATGGCCAATGGCCTCTACCTTTTGCGTCAGAGTCGCAACTACCTTGGGGGCTTTGCTTTGAGTGTGGCATATAATGGAAAGTGCTATCACTATACAATAGAAAGAGAATTGAGTGGAAGTTATCTCATATCTGGAGGAAAGTCCCATAAGAGTCCAGTAGATATTGTTGAGTACCATACTGAAGAGACTGATGGTCTTGTCTGTCTTCTGAAAAGACCATGCAATCGACCAAGAGGAATTGAACCAAAAATTGGGCCATTTGAAGACCTGAAAGACCATCTAATCAGGGAATATGTTCAACAAACGTGGAACCTACAGGTAATAAAAAGAGCTTAAGTTATTTTTATACAGATATATCTCCATTGTGTACTGTATTAGAATTAAGTGGTAGAGTGAGTCTCAAAGATTTAGCACAGGATGGAGTGTAAGCACTGGAGACAACGTTGTGAGTACAGTCAAAAAGGTTATACTATTTGATCAGCTACATTTGACCACTTAAATTTTACACTTTAATCATATTAAAGGTGGGTGGATAATGCTCAGCTCATCCTATCCTCTCATCCAGAGAAAGAATAGTCAAGTGTCTTGCAAAGAAAGAGAAATAAAGGAAATGAGGTGTAGTCATTTCCAATCCACCACACCAGAGAATCATATAAATCTGAGAAGAACACAAACGCTTCAATTACAGGTCACATTTATGATATTGCCTCGAATGGTAACAAAACGTCTGATCACCATGGAACAACCAGCTCAGCGAGCTAATGAACAACTGCCGACTCTAGAATTAGGGGTTACTATTTTGAAAAAAAGGATCATCCATTGAGGAGAGAAGTTAAGCAAACTTGTTCTCTCAGAGGGTAATGAATCTTTAGAACTCTCTTTCTCAAAAGGTAGTGGAAGCAAAGGCTTTGGATATTTTCAAGATAGAGGTGGATAGATTGTTGGTAAGCTTGATTATTGGCAAACAGGGTGGTGAAAGGTTATAGGGGGAGGAAGGAAGAGTTAAGGTTATAGTCAGATCAGCAATGATCTTAGTAAATGGTGGAGCAAGCTCAAGGAGTCAAAAGGCCTATGCAGTGCTCCTAACTCATATGCTTGTGTGTTCATTTCGCTCTACCTTAGGATGCCTATTGGATATAACTGTTTTATAACTAGTGATTTGTATTCAGGGCGAATATTTATATGAATTGATGGTATATATGAAAACATTCCTAAACCTACTAAAATATGTTAATTTAAGTGAGATCAGTGGCACTGTTTCATATATTAGAAAACTTCATTACGAGAAGAAATAGTGATAGAAGATTGGCTTCTATGTTTCCTATATTTTAAATGAGTGATAGAAGAACTCTGTGGAGCTATGGACGAAGTAGCTAACATCAGTGGTCGGAAAGATTCCTGAATGACGGATGTAAAAGAAAAATATCTGTAAATGTACCAAAATCTAATAAAATTATTCCAGCATTAAAGATTTGTACAAACACATGTCAAACCTCTCAGTCACTTTGAGCATCACTTGTTAACAGACTGTACATGATAGTCAAATGACAGAGCAAACTGCTCTGTGCTGTGCACATACCACCATTTTAGCAGTTAAACCCGATCTTTACAACAATATAATTAACATAGCCTCCAAAAGGATAGGTTATGATTGCAAAATCTTATTGAATTCATGGAAAATAGAAGAAAAGATACATAAAGGTAATGTGGTGGACATAATGAGTTAAATTTTAATCTAAAATAATGTTATTTTGGTGATATGCTTGAAGTTAAAATCTGATAAGCTTCTTTCCTCATACAAAAATGGCTCTTAACTGTCTATTTATGGCTTTAATAGACATTCAGTCTGTAGAGCAAGGGCATGTGACAAATTGCAGGAAGACACAAATACCTTTGCAGAACAGTGAGATAATTAGCAAATGAGCATCAATACAGATAAGGTAATAAAGTGTGAAGCTGGATGAACACAGCAGGCCAAGCAGCAGCTCAGGAGCACAAAAGCTGACGTTTTGGGCCTAGACCCTTCATCAGAGGGTCTGATGAAGGGTCTTGGCCCGAAACGTCAGCTTTTGTGCTCCTGAAATGCTGCTTGGCCTGCTGTGTTCATCAAGCTTCACACTTTTTATTTTCTTGGATTCTCCAGCATCTGCAGTTCCCATTATCTCTCTCAAAACAGATAAGATTGGGCTCATACATTTTAGTGGGGGGAATAAGGAAGCTACAAACTCCTTGGAAAATAAGGCCAGGAATTTTACCCCCAAGATGAATAGAATGAGATGTAAAATTTCAGCAGCATTTACATTATGGGGGCATGGGTGTGGGACGGAATTAGATTTACTACCTTCAGGCACAGATTAAAGGCAGCCACTGAAGCTGCCAAGTACTCAGACAGGTGGATTAAAAGGTCTTTCTATGTTCCGTGGGACTTTGTTCCAGGTAGTTGCTCATGTTTTAGGCCTCAGCCCGCACACACCTCCACCCAACATCCTCCTTCCCGCCATGCCACATTCATGAAGAGGGCTCATCTCAAATCACCCCCTCCTGTTGCCCCACATACCTTCCTTATGCCCCTCATTCATCCTTAATGACTACTTATCACGTGCCAACTCTTGTCAACCCATAGTTTTCTCTAACATCCACCTAGTGGTCTTTCAATACTCACCAAGGACAGATCATAGAAGCCACTTTGAATGAAACAAAGGAAAGATTTATTTTAATTTTTAGAGGACACTCAACCCATCAGGCCAGCACCAACATTCTAAAAACCAGCCTGCCCGTCCTATGCCCATAACCCTGCATATGCTAATACTAGACTACCTAGCCTGCACATCCCTAGACCCAATGGTGCAATATAGCATCACCAATCCACCTAACCTGCACATGTTTGGACTGTGGGAGAACACCAGAGAACCCAGCAGAAACCCACACAGACACTGGGAGAACATGTAAACTCTGCACACGTTGCAGCCCAAGGCTGGAATTCAGCCAAAGTCCCAGGTGCTGTGAGGCAGCAGGGCTACCCACGGAGCTCAAAGTTCTAAATATCTATTACAGCCTTCGCTAAATAAAAGACCCATTCATGTCATTCCCTTTAAAACTTTCAAATGTTTTCATCTGGAAAAAAAACAGAATTGTATTCATAATCCCACAATAAAGATAAGTACTTTTACAATTATCTCTTTGAGCTGTCAATTAAATTGTGACTTACCTCTTGGGATATTTGTAGATTATGGGAAGCAACCAAGCATTAATAATAACATATTTGTTTGCACCTGGGAAACTATCAACAAACAGTTATTTTACTTCCTAAAACAAATTCTTTTTATTCTTTACTGATGAAAGTAGCCTATTACTTTAAAAATTTCTAATTCTCATATAGCAGGTTATGCTAATGGTACATTGTAAGTGATGTTTGCTCTGCATGCACTGACCAACACAATCTTCTGATTGCCATCCACTTTTATTACCCCTCCCACTCACCTGGCGACATGTCCAACCTTGGCCTCCTCCACTGTCAAAGTGAGGCCAAATATAAACTGGAGGAACAACACCCCATATTTCATCTTGGCAGCTTACAGCCCAATGGTCTGAATATTGACTTCACCAGCTTCAAAATATCTCCAGCTGCAACCTGTCCATCTTTCTCCCACATCTTCCACCTATCCACTCCACCCTTTCCACCAAGCAACCACAATAACCCCCCAACTGCATCCACCTGTCTCCATCTCGCCTACCATACCCCATCCCCACACCCCTCCCTCGATTTATTTTTGGCTTCCCCACCCTCTCCCTAGTCCTGATGAAGGGTTTCACCCCAAAAGGTTGGATTTCCTGCTCCTCTGATGTGACTGGTAGTGCTTTTCCAACTCCATATTTATTGACTATATGATAACAAGGCTTGGTGTGTAAAGATAGGGGCTAGGACATGGAGGAGTTTGAACCCTGAAGTTATTGAACATGATACTGAGTCCAGAGGATTGCAGGGTCCTCAAAGGAAAATGAGGTAATGCTCTAAGATAACAAGGTGTAGAGCTGGATGAACACAGCAGGCCAAGCAGCATTAGAGGAGCAGGAAAGCTGATGTTTCGGGCCTAGACCCTTCTTCAGAAATGGGAGAGGGGAAGGGGGTTCTGAAATACATAGGGAGAGAGGGGAAGACGGATAGAAGATGGATAGAGGAGAAGATAGGTCGAGAGGAGACAGGCAGGTTAAAGAGGTGGAGATGGAGTCAGTCAAGGTGAGTGGAGGTAGGGAGGGGATAGGTCAGTCGAGGGAGGATGGACAGGTCAAGGGGACAGGATGAGGCTAGTAAGTAGGAGATGGGGGCGTGGCTTGAGGGACTCAACTCGTCCCTAACATCCCCTCCATGCAATAACAACCAAAACAGAAATGTCAGCTTTCCTGCTCTTCTGACGCCGCTTTACCTGTTATGTTCATCCAGCTCTACACCTTGTTATCTCAGATTCTCCAGCATCTTCAGTTTCTACTATCTCTGAGGTGTTGTTCTTCCAGCTTTCCTTGCTGGAGCACTGCTGCCAGCCTGAAACAGAGATACTGGCCAGGGAACAGTGTAGTGTCCTGAAGTGGCAGGAAACGAAAAGCTCCCACAAATGATAGTGGGATACATGATTAGATCATATCTTTTAGCTGGTTGAAGGTAAAGTGTGGAGCATGATGGAAGTCATTTACCTGGATTTTTCAAGTTGATATGCTATTTTAATACTTTTCTTACTGGATAAGTAATCAAGAGTTTCAGACTAATAAAGAGTTCAAATCATGCCATTTCAGATTGAGAATTTGAATTCTGAAATAAGAAGTTGAAGTAATTAACAAATTCTTAGATTTTCGTGAAGTTGCAACTGATCCACTTACATTCTTCAGGAAAGCAAACTTAGCTGTTCCTATCCAGTCTTGATGACTTTTAATTTACCTCTGAAATGGCCCAGCAAGCCATTCCGTTACCACCATCTCCTCGGGGCAACAAGGTTTAGGTAATTAATGGCAGTCTTGTAAGCTTGACCACAGCCTGAGAATAAATTTTAAAAAACACTTTGCAATGATAAATTTGAAACTTTTTTTAATAGATCAGGGAACAGAGGAACAATGAATGAATGGCAATTGATGTGAGTAAGTATTTTACAGTCCAATGATGGCTATTCAAATCTGCTAGACCCCAAACTGGAAGCTAGAATCCATAAAGTGCTGAAATAAACATGTCTTTGTGTTTACCACAAGAACCAGATGACAACAAGTACTAGGAGAGTATTGCTACCTCTGCGATAAATTTGTAGCAACCCAAAACATAATGTGAATTAATTTTGAAATGCCCAGTTTATTTTACATGCGATACACAAAGCTAACAGATAATTTGATTTCATTCATTTGATATGAACCATACATAGACAGCAATAATTTTGGTTACCTACTTAAAATGTGATTGAAAGAGAATACATGACAAATTATTGTATGTCATAATTATAATTTTGACTGTCCTAATGTTAGTGAGATATAAATTTCATTTATCGCCATGTATTCACTATATACTAGATCTGTGACTAACAATTCAGTATATCAAATAACAACAGAGCATCAGCGGATGACTAACGTTTGTGAAGTCACTCTTCAGGATAACTCGCTATCTTTATGACAGAAGGCAGATAATTGAGGTTAGAACTAATTGTGAAAAACTGCTCGTATGTATTCAGAAATGATTCAGTTAATATGTTAGCGGAAGAAATCGGTTGCTTCAGGCTGTTCAAATTTATTGACGTTGCTGCATGATTGTGTGATTACATCCTGAAAATTTAGTTATCCAATCCTTCTCAATACTTCAAAGGAAAACAGTTTGAAAACTTCTACAGATGATGCAATTAAAAACCACCAGGCTGGACTAGACAGCTGACTCTCAGGCTGGATTATAAAAAAGCCAAAGTGAAAGGGACAAACTGATAGCCAATTAATACAGATGGACAAGTGGATGGACAGATAGTTTTGATCTATTCTGGCCTTCAGCTGTTTCCCCTTTTATTTCCTCCATTATGCAACCCAATCTTAAATTTTACTCAATGCATTGACCACGTGTGAAAAAAACAGCTTACTGCTATCTGTCCCAATTTTTTTTTTACTAATTTAAACTTATGTCCCCTTCTTGGATCATCATGATTGAATTTGATACAATGGTTCCACAAAAGGAGGGCATTAAATGAAGTAGAAAAGCTGAAGGAGACTAGGAAACAGAAAAGGGAGGAAGTAATTTGGGGAAAACAGAGAAGGGAATTGAGGAAAAACCAGGCAAGTTTCTGTGGGAGTGCAGAAGTAGAACTGGAATAAACTGGAAATGGTAATTTGGGATAAAGAAGGAACTGGGTGCAGAACAGGCAGAATCTCTGTAACTTGTGACTGTAGGAGGAGCAAGAGGAGGAGTTTGGATGTGGGAGAATTACAGTCCTTTGGTTTTTGGGGAAGTGATATCCCAGTTAGTATGAAATATAACTGAGCAGAATTTTAATCCAAAAAAAGATAAATAGATTGTAAATAAAAGTTGACTAGTATGCACTAATTGTTACAAAACTTTAAAACCTTTAAAAACTTGTCTGTAGATTGTTTCCCTCCAACCCAATTGAAAATGTGCCACAGGTTACCAGAAGCTTTTATCAACTCTGATCTTAAAAGTAGCTGTCCAGAAGTATAATAGAGTGATTGAAGTAAGCACCTGTCATCTGGTCCTGCTGCGATAGTATGGTGAAAATAAGAAAATTGCCCAGCAGGTAACTGAGGAAAAGAATCCTTTGCAGTGTAATATGTTGCTTCATCAATGCTGTGAAATATTGCCAGCTACTGTAGTAAGGAGGGATCACATGTTTGAAGTGATTCAAATGACACTTTTTGGGTAGAGTTAGGAATAGAAAGGGGACAATCATAATGCTGGACATGTATCATAGTGTCTCAGCCAGTGGGCAATAGAGAAGCAACTAAGTAGACGTTTCACTCAGGTATGTGATAATAATAGACAATTATTTTAGGGGCCTGTACCCACTAGAAAGTTCTAGTCCACACCTTCTCCAATCAACCACCTCCCCACATCCCTTTGGCACCATGCCATGCATTGCAGAAGGTGCAATGCTTACCTATTTACCTTCTCCCTTGTCACAAATCAATGCTCTAGAAACAGCTATTTATCTGCACTTCATAGATCATAGAATACCCACAGTGTGGAAACATGCCATTTGGCCCAACAAGTCCACACAGACCTTCTGAAGGTCAACCCACACAGACTCATCCCCTAACTTATTCCTGCATTTCACATAACTAACTTACATATCCCTGAACGCTATCGTCAATTTAGCATGGCCTGTCCACCTAACCTGCATTTCTTTGGACTGTGGGAGGAAACTGGACCACCTAGTGGAAACCTACACAGACACATGGAGAATATGCAAATTCCACACACAGTCCCCTGAGGCTGAAATCAAACCTGTGTCCCTGGCGCTGTGAGGCAGCAGTGCTAACCACTAAGCCATCATGCTGCCCCTAAATCTAGTCTGTGGTATTCACTGCTCACAATATGGTCTTCTCTATGCCAGAAAGAAAGAAACACAGACTGTGTGGAACATGTAAATTCTGTGCATAAAATTGACCCTGAGCTTCCAGATCCTGCCACTCAACACACCACCAAGTTTGTTGATCAACATTTGCCTTGGGTCTGCTGCAGTGTTCTAGCAAGGTTCATTCAAGCTGGAAGAACAGCATCTCATATTCTACTTGGGGCACTGGCAGCCTTCCCGACTCAATATTGAGTTCAATAATTTTAAAACCTAAACATCATCTTCCATGTCCTTTGCTCAAAATGACATCTGAGGCCCTGTCATGATACAGGATGCTTTCAGCACAGCCAACCCATTTTCACCATGTCATGGTCCCCAATATCAGCATTTCTCCCTCCTTGCCTTACTTTCATCCATCTGTTTGTCTGCATAACAGCTTCTGGCCTCTGTATCCACCTATCTGCTTACTCCTTTCTCTTTCTGCACCTGTCTTCAGCATATATACCACCTTTTCCTGGCTACTTTCAGTTCTGAAGAAGGGTCACAGGACTTTGCTTTCTCTCCACAGATGCCACCAGACCTGAAGAGTTTCTCCAGCAATTTCAGTTTTTTGCCTCAGATCGTCAGTATCTAGGTTCTTTTTCTTATTTTAGAGTTTTCAAGCTTCCTTTGATGGAAACCAGTTTTGTGGTTGAAATGTTTTCCCATAAACTTACCTTTTGAATTTATAAAAATCGTCTTCTCAGCTTGTTCTATAATGGGTAAAAAGGTGAGAAAATCCTCATATATTATGTCCCTAAAAATCTCACACACGAAAGTAAGCAGATAGGCTGTGACAATCTTTAATCAAACTGCAGTGAGAAACATTCCCAGTCTTTCATTTTCCACTATAGTTGCTAAAATATTTCTCTGAACTGAGACTGCACACATCTTGCTACTGTGGAAGCACCAATTCAAATGTTTTGGATTGCTGCTAATATATTTTCTTTGTTTTAACAACCTTTGAATAAAAAGTCAGCAGCCACTGCCATTACTTCTTTAATTACCTCACCATCTGTGAATAATTTATTGTGCTTCATCACATGAAATGATGTATCAGTTCAGGTATTACCTTTTGGTGCTGGTTGACAAAGTATGCAACTCAAGGGAAAACTATCCTTAAATTTACTACACATTGATGGGTCTGGTTTCATTTTATATTGCTTTTTATACCTATCAACATACTTTGCTAACATATAAGACAAGTGCTCTATCCTTTACAGTTGCGAACAGAAATTTATTTTCCCATTTTGCATGGAGGTTTCTTTTGATCTGCACTCTGGAATCTTTATATTAGTGTTTTGATCAGTAGCCCTGCCAACTATACGGGAGACCTAGATTCAATTCCCTGAAAAGAGGGAAGAGGGGAGTGGTGACTGGTGGCTGATCGTTGTCTGATGGGCTTGTGTTTAGTTTCTTACCTTGGTGAAGCCATGCCTGAAATATTGTTTGCAATTCAGGTCTCTTTATCTGAGGAACAATGTACTACCTATAGAGAGAACAAAGTGATGGTTTATCAGACTGATTCTTGGGATGGTGGGACAGATATGAGGAGAGGCTAAATCAGCTAGGATGTATTCACTGGAGTTCAGTAGTTCAAATTCTAAAAGTATTAGATAGGGTAGACGCATTAGGATGCTCTTAATGGTGGGGGAATCCAGAACCAGGGTAACACATTAAGAATATTGGATAGACCATTTAAGACTGAGCTAAGGAGAAATTTCTACACCCAGAGAGTGGTGAGCCTGTGGAATTTGCAACAACAAAATCACAATTGAGACCAAAATATTGTATGACTTCAAGGTGGGTGTGGTGCTAAGTTTCATTTGGTGCTGAAGGATTCAAAAGATATGGGGAAAAGGAATAATTATAATGAATATCAGAGCAGACTTGAAAGGCTAAATGTCCTAGCCCTGCACGTATTTTCTATGTTTCTATTCATTCAGAATATTACTGACTGCTTTCATGTGTGGAGGCATTGGAGGGCATTTCTGTGATCAAGATTTGTTTCTGTGGCCCGTGCTCAGCTTGTATAGCTGAGATATTGGATGTGGTGTGCAGCAGTATTTCCCATAATTTTTCTTCGTTTTGCGCAAGCCTATTAGATAAGGGACTGAAGCAAAAAGACTACATGTCTCCAAGGAATAAGCGAACGAACAGGATGAATTCAGTTGCTCTCACTGACAGGATGCTATTGCCCATCATGTCCATACGGACTATGTTCTGGTACTCTAATATATTCTGGCATCAAACATCACTTCCTAGTAAAAATTTTTTTTATTCATTTGTTTGCATTGTCACAGAAAAACTTACTTTACCCTGTAATGATTTGACAGCAGCAGCACCACATTCAGGAGCAGCAGTAGCCTTCTCCTCATAGGCCTTTTTCCCCACAGAAAATGAGGGGTGATTGGAGGGTTGCAGCTCTTAGAAGGAGATATAGCAGTGGGCCGACAGATAGAGGCTCAGAGTTTTGCAGCCTGCTAAAACATTTGTCACCAAAATATTGCTCACATGTTTTCAGTGATTGTTAACGTCACCACCATCTTCTTTCCATCCAATCTGGAGGTTGGGCGATGGTGGGAGATGCTGTGGTACCTCTGTGAGGCTGGGATAGCATGTTTGGAAAGGTGGACACATCACAACTAATGAAATTGGAGGAAAGAAATAACTGGATGACCATCAGGTTGTCAGGGAAAAACAGACAGGTAATGTAGGAGTCCAAACATTTGTTGAGGGTGAGAATACTCCTGAGGACAAAGAACAGTAGCAGCTACCTGAGGTCTGGGAGAGACAAGCTCTGAGCAGGGGCAAGGCCGACTGCATGGAGAGAAGGAGTCGACGCATGGCTGCAAGCGTGGAGCTGAGAATTCACAGGAAGAACCATTCTGGAGGCCTTGGAGGTGCTTCAGATAATGGTTGTCATGGTTGAGTCTAAGTTGTGATGGCCTGAATGTTATTTGGAGCCCATGGGGCTTTAGCCAGCTGCATAGACAGGCACTGAGGAAGGACACAAGGCTGTAGTAACGGGATTGCTTCAGAATGTGTGAGTGATAATGGGAACTGCAGATGCTGGAAAATCCAAGATAACAAAGTGTGAAGCTGGATGAACATAGCAGGCCAAGCAGCATCTCAGGAGCACAAAAGCTGACGTTTCGGGTCTAGACCCTTCATCAGAGAGGGGGATGGGGAGAGGGTTCTGGAATACATAGGGAGAGAGGAGGAGGCGGACTGAAGATGGAGAGAAAACAAGATAGGTGGAGAGGACAGTATAGGTGGGGAGGTAGGGAGAGGATAGGTAAGTCCGGGAAAGATGGAAAGGTCAAGGAGGAGAGATGATGTAGTAGATAGGAAATGGAGGTGAGCTTGCGGTGGGAGCAAGGGATGAGTGAGAGGAAGAACAGGTCAGGGAAGCGGAGACAGGCTGGGCTGGCTTTGGGATACAGTGGGGGGAGGGGACGAGCTGGGCTGGTTTTGTGATGCAGTGGAGGGAGGGGAAGAACTGGGCTGGTTTTGGGATGCTGTGGGGGAAGGGGAGATTTTGAAGCTTGTGAAGTCCACATTGACACCATTGGGCTGCAGGGTTCCCAAGCGGAATATGAGTTGCTGTTCTTGCAACCTTGGGTGGCATCATTGTGGCACTGCAGGAGGCCCATGATGGACATGTCATCTGAGGAATGGGCGGGGCATTTAAAATGGTTTGCGACTGGGAGGTGCAGTTGTTTATTGCGAACCAAGCGGAGGTGTTCTGCAAAGTGGTCCCCAAGCCGCCGCTTGGTTTCGTCAGCTTTTGTGCTCCTGAGATGCTGCTTGGCCTGCTATGTTCATCCAGCTTCACACTTTGTTATCTTGGATTTTCCAAGGGAGTCACAGAGACTACTGTCCGCTCCACATTCCCCTCCAACCCGACCACACCCGGCACCTTCCCCTGCAACTGCAGGAAGCGCTACACTTGCCCCCACACCTCCTCCCTCACCCCCATCCCAGGCCCCAAGATGACCTTCCACATTAAGCAGATGTTCACCTGCACATCTGCCAATGTGGTATACTGTATCCACTGTAAAATCCACCCATCTGTAAAATCACCTCAAGGAATCCCACAAAATGGCCCCAAAATGCCATACAATCTTTTGCTTGTTGATTTGCAACTACAGTCAAAAGCAGACAATTGGATGTTGTTATCCTAGATAATCAAAAAAATTAAATAATTCAGCTGTTCCAAGATTGACGATTGAACATGCAAAAGATTTGAAGATTTGATTGATTGTGCTAAAACTGGCTGTGAAGAGCCATTAATGTAGAGATGTCAGGAGAATCACCTGAATACAACAGGGAGACAGAAGGAAGTATCCAGTAGTGCTATAATGAGCCAGGGGAACAAGAGCCACAATCTTCAGGGCTGGAAAAGTGAAACAAAGGAGTCTTCATTCACTCTGTTCTGCTCAGTCCACCTGTGACAGCAACATCCAATTGCAACAAATTGAAATTGACTTGACGTTTTATATTCTCTAATATTAATTAATATGTTAATTAAAAATCTTTACTTCTATCTTAACATCATTTCTTTGTTTCAGTCTTTTTTTTTAATGTTATGCTCACTGTTTGTCTGCCTGCTATATAATATGGCAAAGTAATTATTTAGTATTTCTGCGATTTCGCTCCCATGACCAACACATTTACTTGTGTATCCATTAGTACCTTCTTCATATCCTGTATTTTCTACGGCTCATGATGTTACATTATTTTATAAAGTTCTATTTAGGAGCTGAAATATCAGTTTCCAATTGAGAATCTATACACAAACCATTAACCTGTTCTTTTCTTTCTTTACAGTGCCACTGATAAATTTAATGTGATTGCAGTTAGCTTTTTTATCATTGTTTTCAAAATAAATTCATTACAATCTGTAAAGTGGAAACCATTTTGTTTCTGTGTGCAGGGAGATGCTCTTGAACAGGCAATTATTAGCCAGAAACCACAACTAGAGAAATTAATTGCAACAACAGCCCATGAGCGAATGCCCTGGTTTCACGGGAAGAAATCTCGAGATGATGCTGAACGTTGCATTCTCAGAGGTTCACGGACTAATGGAAAATTTTTGTGAGTAGAAAGCGCACATTGTTTTTTTAAAAAAATTACCATTCGCAGCTTAATCAGATTACTTTCGGTACATTTTTGCAAATGTGCACCAAACTTTTACCACTTTTTCAAGGTAAATTAATTTGGTTCAGAAAAACATTGTAACTTGAAAATATTCATTGCCAATAAAACTGCATCCTTGCATTTGAAAAATCTGGTAATGAATTGCAATTTTTGCTCTGAATGTTTTGATATATTGTATTGTGTTTCAGTTCACATTTGCGGGTCCTCAAAATCACTTTCAAAATGCTGAAATCCCTGACAGTGATCTTTTAGCGATTATGTTTTCATGTATTTATACCAAGTTAATATTTTTCTTTCAATGTGTGTAATCAATTACCTGTGATTTACAATGCATTATATTGTTGTTACAATCACATTAGAGATCACAATAACATTTTTTTTAAGTAGAATAAAACCAAAATCCTGGTGATTTATTAAAAGAGCAAAGCTTTAAGATTTCATAGTTTTAAACAGAAAAAGGATCACTCCATGATGGTCGAACAAAGCAAATACAAAATGCTTTCTTAGGTAATCTCCCATAAGACCATAGGAAATAGAAGCAGGAGTAGGCTATTCAACCGCTTAAGCCTGCTCACCATTCCATGGAATCATGGCTGATCCAGCATTTCTCATATCCATTTTTCTGTGTTTTCATCATAACCCTTGATTCCCTGTACACATGTACCCCCATGTAGACAGCCTAAAAACCCTCCACTTCTTCCTCTCTCACAGGCCCAACCAGTCCCCTTTCACCGACATCCTTGCTTAATTAAACTTGTCCTTACATTCAATAACTTTTCCTTTAACTCCTCCCACTTCCAACAATCTTTAGGGGTGGCTGTGGACACCTGTATGTGTCTGAGCCATACCTGCCTCTTCGTAGGATACATGGAACAGTCCCTCTTCCGCTGTTACACTGGCAACATCCCTCACGACTGTCTTTGCCACATTGATAACTATCGATGCTGCCTCATGCTCTCACTCAGACCCACACCCCTATTCCACCCTTGTAACCCGACATTTACAATGGCTAATCCACCTAGCCTGCATATCTTCAGTCTGTGTGAGGAAATTAAAGCACTCGGTGGAAACCATACGGACACAAGTAGAACATGCAAACTCCACACAGACAATCGCCTGAGTTTAGAATCAAACGCAGATCCCTGGTGCTGTGAGGCAACAGTGGTAACCACAGTGGTGTCGCTGTGCCTCAATCTCCATAGAGACAACTAGGTGCTAACATGACTTGGCGCACTGCTGCAGCCTTTGGGCAGTGAGAGCCATTGCCTCCCACATAGCTTTCTGCCATTCTAGTTTCTTCCTGTACATGTGGATGAAATTCATGTTTGCCAACACTACAAGGTTTTTCCCAGCCTGGGATAAAGTACAGGTCAGGACACCAGCAGTCTGCCGAGTTCCAGCAGCCTGGGACTTTGTTCCCTTGCAATGGAGCTGTTGCAGTGAAGTGTCACATTTTTTTAATTTGAACAGCCCCACTGAGATGTCAATATCTGGACTGGCAGGGCGTAGAGGGCAGAAGTCAAGAAAATGGCTTATAGAGTAAACAGAGGTGTACAATACAGAAGAAGCCCTTTGGCTCATTGTTTTCACACTGGTCAAAGTGGGTGTGTTTTTTTGCAGACAGCATGATAACTTAGTTAGATTCAAGATTGTTATGGAAGCGTAAAGAGATGGGCCTGAAATCAATGCTCTGAAATGGGGGAAGGCTGATTTTAATAAGGTCAGACATGATTTGATCAGAGTGGACCGGGAGCAGATATATTCAGGTAAATCTGTCTCAGAACAGTGGGATGTGTTTAGGAAGGAAATAAAAAGAGTTCAAGGCCAACATGTTCCAACAAAGACAAAGGGTGGAGCCAACAAATCCTGTGAATCCTGGATATGAAGGGATATACAGCATTGGATGAAGAGAAAAAGAAATATTTATGACTTAGGGAGTGTTTAAAACTACAGAAGCCTTAGACAAGTATAGAATGTGTAAGATGTAATTTGAGTGTGTTCAAATTGTTGATAAGCTATTTACTGGAAGCCTGTGGTTTCATAACTCAATGAAAAATGTGTGCATGTACTTCCTGCACTGACCTGTGGTTAAATGGCATGCAGATGCTGACAATAACAGCTAAGCAACAATTCTCAAAGGAGTTCTTGCAGAATCTCACATGTGTATTTAGTTTATGTGTGTTCTACATGTAAAGAAACCTAACCAGAGAAAGCTTTCCTCAGCCTTGGGTAACCTCAGGCTTACCTCTGCTCAAGGCATCACCACATATCAAGAAATCAGCAGATCTTTTATGAATTCGTTACAGATTCACATAAGATCAATTGGAAGGCTATATGTCTATATAGGCACCGGGTCATCAAATACTTAACCATAAATCATTTGAGATTGTGAATGGTTCAAATTAAGTAAATAAAAATAAATTGTTTTCAATGAACCAAGGGTCAAAATGAAGTAGTCCTTTAAGGTGATTTGGCAAATACATTTGAGGTGACATGTAGAAATTTGTTTTTGCACAATAGCAAATTAGCCTTTTGAAAGGCACTGTATGACATGTTGATGAAGTTACAGGTTTAATAGTTGTTTCAAAAACAAAACTGTAAAGTATTTGAAGAAATTGGTAAGTAGGGTTAACCGATTGCTCTTCAGAAGAGCCAATGCAAACTCAAGTGGCTAAATTAATCTTGCTGTTCTGCACTGCAGGATCACATTGCAAATATTTAACATTGACAATATACTAATGAGTTGTCAACATATCCTCTAAATTACAAAAAATCCTCTATTTAACATTTGAAGTAACTGAAAATCTCTCTTCATTGTGATATACAAACTGAGTTTCTTAAGAAAATATTTCATTCTCCAGCAAGCAATCCAAAGTTATTCTGATCTCCTTTTCCCTTTTCCTGCTGGGTAACTTCTATTTTCCAGACAAACTTTTATAGTGAGAAATAAATTGGAAATTGCTTCCTCTAGCCAAATCTAGATGAATCTTCAAGCTTCATTTGAACTTGCACAAACCGGGTTTCTTCAATTGGGCATGCACACACACCCACATTCTGAATGGTGGTGAACAATGGAGACTTGCTACCTCCGTCTTTCTGCCCTCTCTCTAAAATTCTTGCAGATTGACCATGCTTGTGAGGCTCAGTGATATTGTAAAGGAAAATTTACAGCCAAATCCTACACTGGCTATCTGTGGACTGCCCCTCTATTAGAACCTATCCCCATGACAATTTAAATCACATGGGCCAGGTAGAAATGCTAACTAGCTATCTTCTAGATCTCCAACTGCATTCTATCTTGGAAATAAATAGACAGTGTGAAGTATAGCCATTTACAAAAGCTGACATTCCCATCCCCTCCCTGGAACTTGGAGATGAAATGTCTAAACACTATCAAGTGCAGCTGTTTTAATAACTGTTTACAGATGTGAATATGTTGCATCTTCTTCTCAGTAAACAACCTATGATCTCCTTTAGCCTTCAGCAACCAAGACACATAAGCATTCTGAAGGACAGAATTCAGAACTGGCCACATGACCCCCTTCAGTATTTCAGTTTAACCTAAATTAAAGTCACAATCCTAAAGCAGAACAATTTTATAAGCTTATTGTTTGTAACCATATTTTTTTTAAAAATGTAATAGAACAGAGGAAAATTCAAGAAAGATTGGTTACAATTTCCAGCAAACCTATGTATAGTCACCATATAAAAAGCAGGAAAACCGAGGGATTGTTTAACTGTGTCAGTGGCATCATTCCAATTCATTGTGTTTGTAATCACAAACGTCATACTGAATCTGCAATCTATCTAATGGTTGTCAGCATAAAGTTGCTGAGAAATTCAGCAGGTCTGGCAGTATCTGAAATGAGAGAAACACAATTAATATTTTGACTCTGGTATAACATCTTTAGAAGTGTTCTGGTGAAGGGTCACTTGACTCAAAATGTTAATTTTGTTCTTCTCTCTCTACAGATGCTGCCAGGGTGGGGGTTGTAGGGTAGAACTGAAGGAGAAGATGAATACTATCTAAAGGACCTGGTATCCGATTTAGGCCAGAAATGTAGAGTTTGCTCTTGTGAAAAAAGTGGTAGTGGAGTGGTGAGCCAATCATGACTGCCAGTGTTTGTAAGATTCAAGCCTGTTTTGGTGGTGTCAAAAAAAAAGCAGAGTGCTTTTCTTTAACAACTCATGCCTTTATTTACACTGCTTGAACATAACCTTCAATTGCTTCTCATTGGAGCTGTCTAGAATTCAGAAGGCTCGAAGTTGCAAATTATGTTGGAATGGCTGTTTAAACAGTGCAGCAATCACTGCCAACTGAGTGCCAATTTTGGATGAAGTCAAATTTCACTCCATATCATATAATTGCAAATGTACAATTTTTTTACCCTCTCACAGGATATGGGCAGCACCAGCTAGATTAAGATTGATTGATTGCCCGTCCCTAATTGCCCTGGAGAAAGTGATTGATCAGATTAGATTCCCTACAGTGTGGAAACAGGCCCTTCGGCCCAACAAACCCACACCGCCCCTTGGAGCATCCCACCCAAACCCATCCCCCTATAGCTCACACATCCCTGAACAATATGGGCAATCTAGCGTGGCAAATCCACCCAGCCTGCACATCTTTGGACTGTGGGAGGAAACTGGAGCACCCAGCGGAAACCCATGCAGACACTGGGAGAACGTGCAAACTCCGCACAGACAGTTACCGGAGTCTGGAATCGAACCCGGGTCGCTGGCGCTGTGAGGCTGCAGTGCTAACCACTGAGCAACTGTGCTGCCCCATTGTGTGCTGCCTTGTTGAACCACTGCAGTCATTGGCATGTAAGAACACCCACAGGCTTAGGAAGGGATTTCCAGGATTTAGATCCAGCAACAGTGAAGTTATAGTGATATATTTCCAATTCAGGATGGCATGTGGTTTGGGGTGGAACTTGCAAGTGGTAGTGTCCCCATGCATTGGCTACCCTGGTCTTTCTGATTCGCAATGTTCCCCATCTTCCATGAGTCCCTTTCACAGAATAGGACAGAAGATGCTTTGTCATTACTGGATGAAGTGTGATGAAGTGCACGAAATCTAGACTAATGACTGCAGTAGTACCAGTTCTTTGTCAAGTAGCTGCAGTAAGAATGCTACCTGGACTGTAACCGCAATGGAGGAAATTTGATTGTTGTGAAAGAGTCTAATTATTTTGATGCAAGCACAAATGAACTGTAGTTATGCAGGTACAACCGAATGTGTCTGAGAGCAGTTATAACTGCTACATTTATTTGACAGGTAGCCTGTTAGGCATGAGCTCACTTGTATGTGCCATATATTATATTCACGATAACAATGTATGTTTGCAGTTTTCTCCAGAACTTCCAGCACTGGTGTTGTGATAGTAGGATAGATACACACAGAATTAGCTATAGTGCACCAACTTTACTAATCTTGTAGGTCAGATCATTTTTGATTAATGTCTATAGGTAGTTAGCTGTCTTATTGTCTCATTAGTGACCATTAAAATCCTGTGTGACAATACATATTGTACATTATAATTCTGTTCTTTGATTGCACTGGTTGATGTGAAATGTGCTCCAGCATACCTCCTACAAATTTTTTTCTTGCAGTGAAAGTGAACACATTTCATTTTTTAACAGAACAGAACAGGGCACCAACAACCTGTGGTTTGTGCAGTCATATCTCTTGCATTTGTCTTTTGCATCTGGGTTCTGGTTCTGTGGCCAGCAGGAACTTGGGTGACACACAGATGTCACTAACACGCATAGTCAAAATATATGCTTCGCTAAATTGACCCAAACAAAAAATTATGAAGTATCTTTAGAATAAATTGTTAAAAAGAAAGATTATTATCTTGGGCTGTTTCTTAAATATTCAAATTGTTTTCATTGCAGAGAAGCTGACGTTGGCTAACATTTAAAATATTGTGCCAATATTCATTGCCATAGAAATGGGGAAATACAATGATCCTATGCTTAACGTTGTCTCTTGGGAGTAAACTAAAATCTAACATAACAATATGATCCTTCTGACATATGACTAACTAGTTCAGGGAAAAACGGTCAAATATTGTACACCATGTTTATTATGTTCTGTTACAGTTCCACAGTTAGAAGCTTAATATTCATAATGAAGGTTAATGGAATGTCATAATTCCATTGGGAAGACTGTGCTAATATGCCTCCAGCAAGATGGTGGCAAAGTAGGACGTTCCACGCAGTGCTACTTTGCTCCACCTGTTCTTTTTATTTCTTTATTTGTTCTCTCTTTTTAGCAGACCCTGAGTGGTGCAAGTTGAGCGAATCCCAGAGCAGTGCTAGGGGAAATGGATCCCAGAGCAGTGCTAGGGGAAATGGATCCCAGAGCAGCATGTGGAGAAGCAGTCCATGAACAGTGTGCAGGGAAGGAGTCACTGAGCAGCATAAGGAGAAGCAATTCCCAGAGCAGCTTGAGAGGAAGCAAGTCCCAGAGCAGCACGAGGGGAAATCAAGTCTCAGATCAGTGTGAGGGGAAGCGAGTCCTCGAGCAGTGTGAGGGGAAGCGAGTCTCAGATCAGTGCGAGGGGAAGCGAGTCCCAGAGCAGCACAACTTGCCTTGGTGTAACTGAGTATCAGGGAGAGTGGACTGGAGACTTGGAGCAGCAGGGGACTGCTGTTGGACTGGACCCTGGTGCAGGCAGTCAGATCACATGCTGAGCTGCTGCCATTTGAAATTCTTTGCCAGACTGTAATGTCAATTCTTTAACTGTGTTATAACTACCATGTTTCTAACTTTTTTTTAGACACTGTAAATAATGTTGCTACTTTTCCTTTTATTCCTCTTTTGTGTCAAAAATTTGTACTGAGCTCCTTGTACTTAAGATGGCACCATTAAAGGCACCTATTGTAAAAACATTTCATTGTACTAATGTATTTCTGTACTGGAGTACATGTGAAATTAAGAATATTCTATTTATAATCAAGTCCCACTACTCCATTAATCATCACAAATGTGTGACTACCCAATAAAACCATCAAGATGATCAATTTGCCTGACAGACTGCTATTCAAATCAAAACCAATTCACACCATGTTTTGAGCCAGGAAATAACTACTTTTATTTAATAATTGGCAAAAAGGGAGTAAATTACTACTTCATTACTTATTTATGCAACATCAGCTATATAGTTTCAAAACCCCAAATAGGCACATACTCATGAAAAAGAATGAAAAAGAGACATTTTACTTTGTGCTAATTAAAAGGTAAACAGGACATTTCAAGTTCTGTAGTTCAAGAGTGCAGACCACCAAGTTGGACTGCATTGTTTTGTATAGTTACTTTGAATTTTTTTTTAAGTGTCAGTGACACAACATTGTCTTCAGGTCCATTTTTTACTCAATAGCAACTTGGGGTGGTTAAGGTCAAGTTCTTCTTTTCATAGAGGGCAAGGAGGGAACATTGAGCACTCCACACAAGGATTCTATATGTATTATGAACAAATCATATGATGTAAGAATTTTTATAGACCCCTTAATTCATGAATTTGTACTCAGTATTTTTGATTTTTATTTACTGTCGCATTCATCTTGTTACAAAATACAGTGAAAAATGTTATACATTGTCACCATTCTCCAGCTCCATCTTTAAACACAGAAAAATAAACCAAAACATAGAATATAAAGACAGAAAAATGAAGAAATAAAGGAAGCGCCTGAGTGTTGGTGACATGAACAGAAATGTCATATTTATTGGGCTTAGTTTGTGCCCATCTAGTATAAATCTAATAATTATGCTTAACCTACACAGAAGTACATGAGAATTTGTCCCATATAAAAGATGGCAAGCCATTCAAATACTGTTCCGAGCACTATGGCCTCTCCCACCTAAGAGGACAAGGGTGATAGTTTCATGCGAACACTACCACCTACAAATTCCCCTGCAAGTCATGTGCCTCATCCTGACTTGGAAATATATTATTGTTCCTTTACTATGACTGAGTGAAAAAACCTGCGTCCCCATTTCTCACAGCACTGTGGGTGCACCTACGTTATGTGCACTGAAGTGGCTCAAGATGCAATTCACCACCACAACTCAAGTGACATTAGGGGTGGGCAACTAATTCTAGCCTTGCCAGCAATACTCTGATCCATAAAGAATGAAAAAAAATTGGCAACAAATTGATGAAAATTCAGTTCACTTACACTATTTCAAATGAAGTCAATTACAAAGCAACATTAAATGGCCAGTTATTTTAAGCTCAGTTGCATCAGACTTAATATACTTTGATGACAGGTCTCAAAATAGTAATCCATCACAGGGTTTTGAGAGACAGTCTGCTGCTTAGTGTCCTAGAGTTGAATAGAAAACTGATGTAGCTGAAGTTGTTAATTGAACTGACCTAAATGAAGACACTAATATGTTGATCTAGCAACTTTACCTGAATAATCACTGCAATGTCTTCTTCTTTCCAGAATAAGAGATCGTGATGACAAGGGATCTTATGCTCTTTGCTTGATTCACGAGGGTAAAATATATCATTACCGTATTGACAGGGACAAAACTGGGAAACTGTCCATTCCTGATGGGAAAAAATTTGACACCCTCTGGCAGGTAGAGTAACCCAATGTTCATTGGTTTTAGTCATCAACTGAATACCGTTTGCAATGATGTTCTTTTAGCCAAAATTTGTTCAGTGCAAAATGAACGACACTGTCCCAAAAATGCTGTGTGTAGAAGATGAAATAAAGGGTGAGGTAGCTAATAATACAAAGGAACTTTGGAAAATGAGGCTGGAGAAGTAGTAATGGAAAACAAAGAAATGATGGAGGAGCTGAGCAGTTACTTGCACAGCCTTCATGGTGGAAGACACCATTAGCATTCCAGAAATTCAAAAGAGTCAGGGGACAGAGGTGAGTGTAATGCCTGAGGAGAATGTGCTGAAGAAGCTGAAAGGTCTGAAGGTGGATAAATCATACAAACCAGATGGAGTATACCCCAGGGTTCTGAAGGAGATAGCCGAGGAGATTGGTGGTGATCTTTCATGAATCACTGGAATCAGGGAGGCTCCCTTTGGACTGAAAAAATGGCTAATTTAACACCCCTGTTTAATAAGGGAGGAAAGCAGAAGACAGAAAATTATAGGCCGGTTAGCCTGACCTCGGACATCGGTAAGATTTTAGAATCCATTATAAAGAATGAGATTGCAGAGTACTTGGAAGTGCATGGTAAAATAGGGTTGGTCTGCATTGCTTTGTCAAGGGCTTGACATGCTGACAAATATTGAATTATTTGAGGGAGTAAAGACTAATTAGACAAAAGAGAGCTAGTGGGCGTGATCTATTTGGATTTCCAGGCCTTTCACAGGGTGCAACACAGGAAGCTGTAAAGTAAGATAAGGGACAAAATACTGGCATGCATAGAAAATTGACTGACTGGTAGAAGATAGAAAGTTGGATAAAGGGATCTTTTTCAGGATGGTGGCTGGTGACTAGTAGAGTTTCATAAGGGTTAGTGTTGGGACTACACCTATTCATGTTGTACATCAATAATCTAGAAGAAAGAACTGAGGGCATTGTTGCTAAGTTTGCAAATAACTCAAAGGTAGGTTGAGGGACAAATGGTATTGAGAAAGTAAGCAGGCTGCAGAAGGACTTGGACTGGCTGAGAGAGGGGACAAAGAAGTGGTAGATTGAATACAATGTGGGAGAGTGTTTCTTGGTTTAAGTTCTTGACAGTAATTTAAACTAATTAAAACTTTAAAATGAAAACATAGCTTAACTTTCACTGACACATTACTATTTTCTTAATTTTTATTTTTCTTTACGTCTTCTAATTTTCAGTCTTCTCATCTTGAAAACAGTGCATTTATGTTTGGACAGTTCGAAAGGTACCAACAGTAAAGAGCCCTTCCTCTTAGCATTTGCATTTGGATATGATTAATTGACCATGGAGAATTTCCAAGCTGAACACTATCATGTCTTTCATCTAAATCTGGATTATTGTTAAAATTAACCTTCTCAACTTTAGGGACACTGAAGCAAAGCTCATGAATCCCCTTACCCTTCTGCTGGTTCTTACCTCATTTGGCAGGTATAACATCAAACACTTCCTGATCTATCCAGCTCAGTACCAGACCAGGTAAAGCATTATGCTTAAATTAAAATGAACTCTTCTAATGCTCTTACATGACAAGCTCTTCCTAGGCTGATGGAGCAAAAGTCTGATCTATGTCAGAAATCTGATAACAAATCTACAAATCTGTCCTTCAGCTCTTTACCATTCCAATGAGACAGCACCCACTGTCTATCCATTGATGATGCCTTCTCTAGTAGCATAATTTGTATTTGGAACTCACCAAGGGAGAAACTGAATATTGAAATCAAGAATGGTCATATAGCTGCAACTCTTAACACATTCCTCCCTCGTGCCTCAAAATATAAAGCTTCCCAATTCTCTATCTTTCCTTTCTGTAATCTTCATACTTTTAAAAATCAAACACAACTTCATTACAAACTTTCTAATTTGTCTTTTATTTTTAAAGTTGCTGTTACTCTTTGGTCTCAAAAACAAAAACATATGCATTTGCATGATACAGGACATTGGATTCCAATCCGTTGGTTCCACTGCATAAATTTAAGGCTTTTAACACTTTGCTCTCAAAACTTACTGCAAGAGGAATAGGCTGAGGTTGAAACAACCAAAGGATTCAGTAAGATCTGTGGTATAAAGCCATGGATGAGAACCCCACGGATGATTCTGACCATTAAGTGGACAGAGAAGTTTATCATTGGGAGACCTGAGGAGTTGCTGATGATGAGGACAGAATGAGTGTGGAGGAGTTCACAATCAGGGATAATGCAGTAGAGGGTACATACTTAACAATTTTAAGAGCAAAATTATTTGAAAGAATTATTTAGTTTTAAAATGTAGCTACCTGCTGCTATTCTTCATAGACACACAGTGATATCAAATTTAGCATATTCCACATGCAGACATCCAAAAAGGAAATAGGAATTAAGAAATAATTTGAGTGGGATTAATTGTTATCATTGGTGAGTCAGTCTAGCTCAAGATAATAGAATAAGTCTACCCAATTTGTTAGTGGTTTAATTGAGAGTTTGTTTTGGGTAATCCGAAATCTGTTTCTAGTCACCATGGGTAAACAATGATAAACTGCCCTTAATTCAGCATTGATTTCCAAGTTAATCAGAAAACACAAGGTTTGTTGTTGTGGATCAAAACAAAAAATGAATACAGCACTTGACAACTGGACAAAATCCTTTCAATCCTGCTTTCATATATCTATAGAGTTTAGTTTTAATTTCTCTTATTGCAAATTTGGGCCTAAATCTCCCTTCATCTTGCAAGGCATACAACTTAACATTGCATATTTTCAGAATTACCTCTGAACAAACTAAAAATTGAAAAAGAAGTTGACTTCTCAGCAATTAAACAGTGACAGATGTAATTCTTAGTGGGTTTGACACTTGATTGAATGCAGTCCCTTGAATCTGTTGACTGGCACACCCTCAACGCACTCTAAATGGAAATGATAAAGCGATAAAAATAAACTTTAATAGTACCCATATCTCAAATGTTTGAGATGTACAATTCAGATCAGGTCATGTGAAATGTCATTGCTGTTTTAGAGAACAGACAGAAGTTTAAAGGTGAGATGACCCTAAAGCAGAAATGCTGTGTCACTAATATAGCAAAAAACAACAAAATGCTCTGTGTACTGTATCTGGAATAGAAAAAATACAAACGACTGACTAAAAACAGAAATATGCACAACGTCTTTGTCATTGACAAATAATTTGCACTTCATTTTTATATAACTTCTCTTCCTGTAATATTATACCTGCTGATAACTTCAAGTATTTGCTTGTTGAAAAATGATTTGAAATGATTTTGGAAGATGTAGCACAGCATGAAATGTAACCACAATAGCATTCATAAGATCTCCCAAATAGCACTGTAACTTTGTCAGAAAATCAGGACATAAAAATCAACATTCCAGAGAATTGGTAAAGTGGCTGATGGAAAAACCTATAAGTTCTGAGCTCAACTTTCGACAAGTTACGACAAAGATGTTGGAATATCAACAACCTTAGTACGCGAATGAAATCTGCTTAAACCAGAATTACTAGCATGAGAAAAAAACTGAGTACATTTCAGAGATAATAGGAACTGCTGATGCTGGAGTATCTGAAGTGTGAAGCTGGATGAACACAGCAGGCCAAGCAGCATCAGAGGAGCAGGAAAGCTTGATGTTTTGGGTCGGGACCCTTCTTCAGAAATGGGGGGGGGGAAGGGGATTCTGAAATAAATAGGGAGACGGGGAAGGCAGATAGAAGATGGATAAAGGAGAAGATAGAGTGAGAGGAGACAGACAGGTCAAAGAGGCAGGGTTAGAGCCAGTGAAGGTGAATGTAGGTGGGGAGTTAGGGAAGGGATAGGTCAGTCCAGGGAGGACGGACAGGTCAGGGTGGGGTGTGGGGGTGGGATGAGGTTAGTGGGTAGGGGATGGGGGTGGGGCTTGAGGTGGGAGGAATGGTTATGGAAGCGGGGACTAGCTGGGCTGGTTTTGCCTTGTGGTCATGGGAGGGGAGATTTTGAAGCTTGTGAAATCGACATTGATACCCTTGGGCTGCAGAGTTCCCAAGCAAAATATATGAGATGCTGTTCCTGCATCTTTCAGGCGTTGTCATTGTGGCAATGCAAGAGGCCCAGGGTGGACATGTCATCCGGAGGAATGTGGGGTGGGGGGGAGGTATTAAAATGGTTCGCGACTGGGAGGTGTAGTTGTTTGTTGCGAACAGATCATAGGGTGTTCCTGAGTCAAAATGAGGTGTTGGGGACTGGGGAATTGGAAGTTCTGGAGGAGGTGGAGAGCGTGGGTGGTGTTACAGACATAGGCAGGGAGTTTCTGGACCAAGGGGGAGAAAATGGAATCCAGATAGGTGGAGATGAGCTCGGTGGGGCAGGAGCAGGCGGAGACAATGGGTCGACCAGGGCAGTCAGATTTGTGGATTTTGGGAAGGAGACAGAAGCAGGCAGTGCGGAATTGGGGAACGATGAGGTTAGAGGCTGTGGGTGGGAGGTCACCTGTGGTGATGGTGTTGTGGATGGTTTGGGAGACAATGGTTTGGTGCTTGGGTGTGGGGTCATGATCCGGGGACAGTAGGAGGAAGTGTCAGAGAGTTGGCGTCTGGCCTCAGTAATGTAGAGGTCAGTGTGCCATACTACAACTGCACCTCTCTTGTCTGTGGGTTTATTGATGAGGTCGGGATTGGAGCGGAGGGCTGCACATTCTGTGGAGGAGAGGTTGAGATGATCGATGTCTTGACAACAATTAGAGATGAAGAGGTCGAGGGAGGGTAGGAGGCCTTGGGGTGGTGTCCAGGAGGAGGAGGTGCATTGGAGGCGGGAGATGGGGTCAGTAGAGGGAGGGTTAGTTTCATGATGAAAGAAATAAGAGCAGAGGTAGCGGGGAAACTGCTCAATATTTAGATGAGAGTTATATTCCTCTGAATGGTCTATTTGAGTATCTCTGTAGTACATTCAGGTCTTGCAAATCTGACAGCCATTTAGCAACACAAAAAGATTCCACAACCTGTGATGAGATGAACAGGTGCTCCTATGTTTCTTGTGCTGTTAGTTTAGAAATGAATTATGGAGTTGAAACTTAAAGCAGTTTTCAGTGATGCAGTAAGTCTCCTTAGTAAACAATTATCAGAAAATTCCATGTATTCTCTGACCTGATCTATTGTTCAATGCTTTTCTGAATTCTCAAATGGCACAAATGGTAAGCAGGGATGGTTCTTCTCTTTTCTTTCCTTATTGATATACATATGTAAAAAAAGGTACTTTTATACATTTATTAATGTAAGAATGTAATATTAAAATTGTTTTGTTTTGTCAATGCTGGCAAAACAACACCATCTATCATTACTGGGGCATAAAAGACATTTTATTTTTACAACAAAATACACATTTTACTTTTAGTTTATAGGTTTTATAAAAATTTTTGTTTCACTTTTTATTTGCCCGATGTCAAGAGATTAAGTCTTTGTCCTCTTCTCTCCTGACCCAAAACCTGATCCGTCTTCTGGCTGAAATCAACTTCTACATATAAGCAAGCTTCCTGATTTGATCAGACTGGCCCCATT
Source organism: Stegostoma tigrinum (assembly GCF_030684315.1). Taxonomy (NCBI): domain Eukaryota; kingdom Metazoa; phylum Chordata; class Chondrichthyes; order Orectolobiformes; family Stegostomatidae; genus Stegostoma; species Stegostoma tigrinum. The sequence continues at coordinate 52,724,548 of NC_081356.1, read as the reverse complement.
CCTTTATCTCTGCTTTTTCCATCAGTATAATATCAAATCTGCCCAAGATCAATTTGACATTGTGTTCTATTGCACATGTACACCCCCAGTTGTAATCTTCTTAGCAACCTGAAACTTGCAATCAATTTATTTATGGAAGCATCCCAATTCATTTTCTAAGATTTTGCATCATTTTTTTCATCAGTCAATTGTGCTTTTCTGAATGGCAGCAATCAGGAAAGGCAAAGATATGAATTCCTATTGATTATAATTGCAAAGTTGTCCTTATGTACTTGGCTTTGTGAAAAACAGAAATATGAGCAACTATAAAAGTTGACACTGAAGTTCTTGTGCCAGAAGGTTTGGCTCCAAATGCTACTTGCCCCAAAGATGTATCATTATATGTACAAACTGATCAAATAATAAGAAATACTAAAAGTCAACACATGGCCAGTTTTGGATTACCACAGATCAAATATTTGGATATTAAAAACTAAACACACCAGTGAAGAGTTTCCGTTCGTTGCAAAATCAATGCAAAATATCACAGTGCCTTAAGCACAGTCAGTCACATCTACTGCAAATAAAGTTCCACGATCTTTAAAAGAATTTTTTTTTTCAAAAAGACAAATGAAAGGAAATCGGAAAGAAATTGAATGGCAAGAGAAAAGTATATCATTTTAGGAAAAAATAAAATGTCATTTCTTTCAATTAGCCACAGCTATAAATTGTTTCATTAAAATTTCTTTGCACAGTTGTTAACTGACTTGTAGAATAAGTGCATGAGAAATTAAAATCTGAAATGATCATGCATTATTTGTAACAGGTAACAGGCTAGTCAGAGTAAATGCTTATTATGTATTAAATTTGCACAACAGAGTTGCTGATGTAAAATCTGACCAATGTATCAGTCTAAAGCTTTGTTGCTGTTTTATGTCTTTCTAATTTTATGGAAAATGTTCTTCCTAGATGGTTGACCATTACTGCTACAAATCTGATGGTCTTCTTCAAGTTCTCACTGAACCATGTCCAAATCCTGATCATCCAGTCGGTATGTAACTGTTTGTGTATTACATACGTCATTGAGATAGACTCGCCAGAAGAAAGCAAGGGGGCTAACATAATAGATGCTTGCTGGACAAAAATAAAGAAAGTAATGATCCATAAGAGTTCTTATTTCAACATTTTACATGGGTGAGGTATAAGTACAAGTAGCTGTGTAGGATTCTGATGTAGTGGTAATGAGAGAAATTTGACTTATAAACAATGAGTATTCAACACTTAATGTTCACAGATACAAAGAGTTAAAAAAGATAAAGGAGGAAGAAAGAAGTGGGGTGACAGTACTGTTTAGGGAAGATCTCATCAAGGGGACAAGGACAGAATCATTTACTTAGAATTGAGAGGCAACAAAGGTAGTATTATACTACTGGGACTGTATAAAAGCCTCCAAATTGTAATAGAGGAACAAATCTGTGGGGATATCACAATAATGTGCAAAAGTATGAAGTTTTCAGATTACAGGACTATAACTACCCAAGTATTGATTGGGATAATGCCAGAGAAAGAGCAGTATGGAAGAATTACTGGATCTATTGCTGGGGAAAAGAGATGGGCCCACTGGACTAAATGTCTTTCAAATAACATTTAGTCAAGAGTGAACATCATATCAGAAGGTTTAGGATAATAATGTAGATAAACAGGAAATATTGAGTCAGTTGAGGAACTGTATAAAGCAGTTATTGTGATCGAGAAGTGATAAAGATATGAATCCGGTTAGAGCAGTCCGCATTACCTAGAGAGGGGAGCCACCCAAGAGCTTGAAGACAGCACAGGAGAGGAGCAGTTTTCAAAGACTGAAAATAGTACAAGACTGGAGACTGGAAACTGTCTTTTACTTTGATACAGAGAAAGAAGCTGATTACTGAACACTAGGAAGTTTTTCTGCTATTCTGTTTGCAGACACTTGGGAACATCACTGTCTGCAAGCTCTCCTCTATGCTACTCACCATCTTAACTTCAACCTCTTATTATCATTTCTTCATGATCACGGAGTCAAACTCATAGAACTCCCCACTTAATAACATTTCAAGTGTTCATACTTCACACGAATGCAGTTGTTCAAATGGCAGCTCACAACACTTTCTCAAGGGTAATTAGAGATGCATAATAAATAATGGCCTAACATTGTGCCTTATTTTTAAATCTCAATCCTGGTATACTGAGGGTGTCTTTCAACTACCCACCTTCCTTGCAAATTTTGTCATTCTATCAAATTGGCAAAACTATTAATTCCTGTGACATTGGAACTCATGCAGTAAATTTTAAGCTTGTCATTTACACATTTGCATCATGTTTGCTGAAATTAACATACCTACAACTGCTCATGCAACGAGATACTGTTTAAATGTAACCTATTTAAAAAAAAACATGTCTATCATTCCAATTAAAGCAATACTGCACTCTATCTGAAAAAGTTGTTTTCCCACATCCTTCATTGAAGGAGTATTAAAATTCAATCTAAAGAATGGCTTAAATATACGGCTTACAATCTCAATCTCACAGGCATTCTTACTGTGTTTTTTTTTCTTCTAGATTCTTTTGGATTAACACAAGCACCACCAATTCCAAGTCACCATCCTCAGGTAAGAATATTTTTAATAACAATGTATTAAAGAACTGAGCAGTATACAGATTCATTAAAGCAACTTAAATGTTCATTGACTTAGCCAAATTGATCTCTGGTAAACTTTGATGTTGTCTTACTCATTAGAATAACTGGAAATAAAATCCCAAGAAAAATAATATATAGGACTAATCATGGTACATATTGTGTAAAATTTGAAATTTTAGTTAACATTATATAATAAATTAGTCAAATCTCTTGCATGTATTATTTACATTCTGCTTTTGCTGGGTCCATTAGTGTACTGAGGGCCCCAGGTCTTGAAAATCTCTTCACCCTCTCTTAAGGGAACATCCAAATTTTTTGGGCTCTTCTCATAAGTATGCGAATTACATGAGAAATTTGCTGTGTGGCAAGCTGCAAGGATGAATCGAATTGTGAAAGTGCTGGGCTATCAAATGTCTAATTCCATAACATTTTATTTTTCCTAAACCTTAAGCCAAATTACCTACTGGTTTCACAGAATATGTTTCAGTTTGGGACAACTTACCCTATTTACACACAACAAATCCTTCAGTGCAGTCATCTCCTGCAAATCACTCTATTGAAGCTGAAGGCTAATAAGTCTTCTAAGTAAACGTATTTAGTTCCAAGAAGAACAACATGTGATGCAGGAGAATGCTTCATTGAAGTAACTTGGTTGCATGAATCTTGATGGCCTGGACAGTTTTAATTTAGATTATACAGTAAACTTTTGGTCTTTATTGACTTGTTACACAAGACAAAATATTACCATAACACACATGGGTGTTGATTTCCAAAACACTGCCTTATTTTTAATTAATTCATGGGATGCTGGCATCACTAGCTAAGCCAGCATTTATTGCCTGGGAGCAATTGAAAGTCAGCCACATTGCTGTTGGTCTGGAGTCACATGTGAGCCAGATCAGGTAAGGATGATTGATTTCCTTAAAGACAATAGGAAAAACCCATTTGGTTTACTAATGTTCAGCAGCTGTCTAATGGTCATCATTAGACTCTTAAATCCAGGTTTTTCTAATTGAATTCAAGTCTGCCGTGAACATTACCCGGGTCTCTGGATTAATAATTTAGTCATAATACCACCAGGCCACCACCCTTCAATCTATGCGCAAGCACAGTGCAACAATGAAACACAAATTTTATAACTGGAAAAAGTGGGGCAGCACAGTGGCTAGCACTGCTGCCTCACCGTGCCAGGGACCTGGGTTTGATCCCACCTTTGGGACACTGTCTGTATGGAGTTTGCCCATTCTCCCAGTGTCTGTGTGGGTTTCTCCCAGGTGCTCTGGTTTCTTCCCACTAATCCAAAAATATGCAGTCTAGGTGCATGGATTGGCCAAGGAAAGTTGCCCATAGTGTTGAGGGATGTGTAGTTCAAGTGGGTTTTAGGGGGATGGGTCTGGGTGGGATGTTTTGAGAGACAATGTGGACCACTTGGGCCAAAGGGCCTGTTTCCACACTGTAGTGATTCTATGATTGACAAGATATTGATGTGTTCCTGTCCATTCTGATTTTTCAAGCAGACCTTATGTAGTGCTAGAATCCCTGGCTGCGCCAGATATGTACACATGCGCTTATACTATGTACTTCATGGCTGGAGCATGTCTTAACCAAAAAACACTGGTACACACATATCAAATTTCTACCCCAGACGATCACTGGCAAAGGCTAACTGGAGGGCGTAAATAATAGCATTAAATACAAAAGTAAATGTAAGTGTTATCTAGACATGAATCACAGATTTACAGGGAATATTTTGAGAGTCTGTACATTTAATGCAGCAAGCCATTCAACAGAAAAATCAGACTGGATTATATGGTCCCTGCTGGTGGGTTTAAAAGTGGGAGGCACTTAAAATCCAGAAGGTATAATTCACACTGCCTTGCATTTGCATGGGCTCGGATTCAGCTGTTGGAGTGGCCCACCTAACTGTGGGCCTATTTAGACCTTTAGGTGGTCAGTCAATCCCATTGCTGCCAGTTTTATATCACAGTGATAGAGAGCCTTTGAGCTTTAGCTTTAGGGTGATCTTCCTTGACAGATGCTTGGGTTGATTTAAAGCACCTTCCCTAAGGTTATCCATGCCAACCTAATAACACCCTCAATTCCCTCATCAAGAACTGCCAACCCGATACTAGTGAGAGTCTGAATTTAATTGTTAATCCTGGATCCTCAGCATAATGGACTACCTGTCATCATATGACTTCTAATGATGCAGCCGGAACTGTAAAAATGCTGGCTATCAGATTGGCCAGATTTCCTTTAAGGCAGGACTTCCTACGAAGAGAGGGTTGGAACTTTCACCTCCAAACAGTTACTCTGCCTCCCTGGTTAAATGGCTCTGGAATAGCAGTTTGGTTTGTGGATGAGTTTCCCTATCCAGCTTTTCGTCTATTTGCTTTCTTTATTTTAATTGCTATGCTAGAACACAATGTTTACGATAGCTCATAGAAGAGTGATCACTTTGATCAAAAAAAATCAACAAACAGGCCAGCATATCTCAGACTACACATTGAAAATTTCTTTTTTATTCATTTGTGGGATGTAGGTAGCAAGGGAACATAACATACTTGTACATAAGGTACCAATAGGTGCGTGGATTCAATGCCTATCTCTAAGAATAGCTCAGAAGCGACACTACTAAGTGAATGGCCACAAAGCTGAAATGGCTAGATGGGATTTGCAGCAGGTGGGACGAAACCTAACACAAGGGAAAAATCAACTTGCCCTTGTCCACTTAGGAAGATGAATCTAACCTTGACCAGACAGGTGGAAGTGATGATCCAATACTCCTCATACATTCAGAGTCCTGTCTTATCACCATATATCAATTGTTTATTAGTTGCACTTAATTCAATGCCTTTCATAGAATTTAATTTGTAAAGTCCTGACATTCAAGCATCAAAAGAGCATAAAGGAATCTACAGGAGAGCCTAGGGCCTAAGTGAACAGCCTAAAAAAATTTGTATGCCATAGTTAGAACCAAAGTAATCTACAGCACAGAAAAAGGTGCTTTGCCCTATTGCATCTGCGCCAGTCTAATGCAACCATCTACTATTCTAATTCAATTTTCCAACACTTGGCCCATAGCTTTGTATGCCTTGGTATTTCAAATGCTCATCTTCTTGATGTTCTAAAATGTTTCTTTGGTAACTCCTGAACAATTCAGATTTAGGAATCATGAAGGAGTAGGACAGAGTTTGAACCAAAAAATATTGTTAATATATATAAGGCCAAAATGGTTGTTTGGGGGTGGGGGGGAGAAGGTGTAAAGTTATGAATGCAACAGTGAAAAAATATAAAAAAGAAGATTCATTATCAGGTTCTAATGAAGGATCCCAACCCGAAATATCAACCCTTCCATATAATTGAGTGGTAAGCCAGACACCAAGACAACTTTTTCAACAAAATTTTGTAAATATTTCACACCTGCGATCGCAGCTTCCTGATTTCTGCAAATACACACAGGCATAGAAAGTTCCTGTATAATTTATACAATACATGGTGATTACCACTGTTAGTCACACCATTATTTTTGCAGCAATTGCAATGCAGGCAGCACACCAACTTTGTGTTCCTCCCCATTTGAATGATGCCTATGTGTAGCCAGCACTAATCATTCAAATTTGATTGGGCAGTGAAAGCAGAAAACAGTGGACGTTAATGCCAGCATTAATCTACATTCAATGCCACAACTTCACAGAGCAGTCAAGGTTGGTGAACTATTCAAATGATATATCTACCAACTGCAATTCTAGCCTCAAACTATTTAGTGGACCCAACCATGATCATTCACTTCTCAGCAATCACTCTCAATTATGATTCAAATTTAATGATCTTACATGGGGATTTTGATGGGGTAACCTACAGAAGAATATTGGTTTTCTATGATAATTCAAATCCAGTTAGCATTGTGCACAATGAAACAACCATAGGATAGCAGGCATTATCCAGCATGAGTCACAGCATATGTTCACAGACTAAACATTGAGGAAGTGGAATCATGTTTGTTTGTGGTACATTTACAGAATTGCTATGTATCACCCTTAAATGACATCTCTGGACTCAATGACACCCTGTGCCATTTGCAATTTGGACACAACTGCTTCCAAAACTCTCACCATTTAAGAAATACTCAGCTTGTCTGTTTTTTCACAGTGAATAACTTTACAATTATTCACATTATGTTCCACCTGAAATGTGCTAATCCATTCAATGAAGCTGCCACGTCTTATCAAAGTGTTGCTGTATCTTTCATGCAATGTGCCTTCCTACCCACTTTGATATTATTAGCAAATTTGATAGTATTACAATTGATCCCCCAGATTCAAATCATTTAATATTGATTGTGAATGGCTGTGGACCTAGTCTGATCTTTGCCGTGGTGCTTACAGCACTAATCACATCCCGCTACCCTTAGAATGTTGTACTTATTCCTAGAGTCTAGTCTTTCTGCCTGTTAACCAATTTTTCATCCACACTAATATACTCTCTCCAATTTTGAATGTTTTAACTTTATTTACTAATTTCCTGTATGGGACTTCTGAATGCTGAAAATCCAAATACACCTCATCCACTGGTCCTCCTTTAACAAAAATGCAAGTATTATTATGTTAAGTGTACTTTATAAATGTAAGTTGTTGGCATTGTGCAACACTGAGGACTTTATGATTTTGCAGGCATGTACTTCTTTCCCTCTGTTCCTGATCAGCACTTTTCTGACTATTCATTGCATGTCGTATATTTTACTCTTAATTTTTGTGGCAAAGAATCATTTCCTTTTCTTTCTGTGAGATGATTTTATAATTCCTATTTTAATTTTATTTTCAGTGTTCTGTTAGAAATATGGAAAAATGGAGGATTGTTGTCTTTTTCTATTTTGTTACAGCTATTGAAAATTTATTGTCTGTTCTGTACGCTTAGACAATGTTCTTGTATAAGAGTACTCCTGTTCCCTTATAGCCAATGCAGTGGAACTGTAAATGAAGTCATAGGCTGCTTAGCATGGCAGTCACTTGAGTCTGAATTCTTAAACCTAGTTCCAAGATGGGTACAGTTGATAACACAAGTAAATATTAATAAGCAGAAGCACCTACAGAGGGTCAATTATTAACTTGAATATTTTCTATGGTATATCTAGAAACATTATTTTCTCCTGGAAGTTGCAGATATAAAGACTTACGTGTATGTTGAACAGATCTCTAAGTATAAATAGGCAATTGAACAGTTGTTAATATAGTGATGCAATCATGTTTGCTACTAGCCTCTATTTTTTAGACAATAATGATTGGAAAATAAAATGTAAGGCCTGTTGGAAGCAGCCATTCTGTAGCAGATGTGCTTTCTGCAATGCAAACATGTTGAGATATCTAATGTAACAGATTTGGATCATCTCAATAACTAATTTTGTCCTAAACCTCCTCCAGATTAGACGATTTCCCTTTAACTGTAAGTGAAACTTAATGGAAGTAACAATTGTATGATCACATAATTGAGGTCGCAACAACTGTGGACCAGGGTACTTGTTATATTTAGCATTTCTTAATCATTTTCCTCAATATGTAGTCAAATTGCTATTGTTCTTAAATGAAAGTAGTTGTGTTCATAAACAGCATAATAATTTTGCTATTCCAGGGACATCATGGAATTTTACATTGATGCATTGATGCACATGTTATCTATACAGGCCACTTCATTTTCTCACAAGTTCTATATTTCCTACTCATTAAGGGAAGAGACTGCTGTCAACCATGTTCATCACTGTTTCCAATCCAAAAATAGTATAGGGCCAAAGTGATGTCCACTCCTGGAACTTCCTGGCAGCACTAGCCAGTTTGGATTTGTTAAGGAGCGATTTCTCTCCTGTATGATACTTTACTATAGTATAGCTCTAATTTTTGACATCATTGACATTTTACTATCAGTTTTGCTTCTATTTAGAGAATTATGATAGACAATTTTTTTGGAATGGTCAATAGCTGCAATATTGACCTGAAGTCCAATGGAAATTATGTTAAGGTCTTTCTTCGAAGAATCTAGTACTTATTTAAGGAAAAAGGAAAGCTTAACTATAATACTTTGAATAAAAATTAAACTTTCCTCTTTGAAATTGTGGTTCCAGCAAGAAGGCAAAGGTGGAATAATCTCAAGGATCAAATCCTCATCATTTCCAAAGTCTGGTTCCAAAAAGGTGCTTGACTCACTTAACTATTTCACAATTTTCAAAAGGTTTGCTAGGCTATTGAACCCTAACACATTTTTGCATAATCTCAACTAATGTTTGGTTTTATTACTAATAAATCCTTCAAGGTTTCTCTCTGTTTGTACTCACGACTAACCATGAAGAATATGCAGAAATTAAAGCAGGCAGATGCAGCCCCGTAAGCTATGAATTAATAAAGCCTAATCATTTGGCCTTGATTTTTTGCTCTTACACTGACTTGCCTTGGTCTCATACATTTTAGAAATGTTCAAGTGCCTGAGAATTTAATTACTGGTAGCTAGCATGCATAGAAATGGTAAATTCCAGGGTACAATAGCCACAAGCAATATTGTGGAGCAGCAAACTCCATTAAAGTTTCTATTTTAGGGCAGTAAAGGTCTGAATATTGTTATAGATCTAGAAAGGTATAAAATGCAATGTAGTCAGTTGTCAATAATTTGCTAAAATGCTCATTAGTGCAGTTTTCTTTGTATTGCTAGAGACAATTTATCAGGATAAGAAACATTACAACTAGAGCATTGCTATGTTCCTCCTGTTATTATTCAGTTATGTAGCATATAATCTTTCAATGTCATCTGAACTCAGGCATGTAAAAGTGTTCATTTCAATGTTCGGACATTGAGGAGCCTAATCATAATATCAACGCTGAAAATAGAAAATGTTGAAAACACTGAGGTTTCGGTTTCCACAGAAATTAATAGAGTCAATTTTTTCAGTTCAGATGATGGTCGGCTGCTATGTTCAGTGCTTTATCTTTATTTCTGATTTTCAATCATTTTGAACTGTGACATTTAAAACTGGGCAAGTTTACGGCTCATTAGATTGAAATAAAATGTTAATTATGGAGAGTAAAATATTTTCACAGTAATAAGTTTAGTCATTACATTAAAGAAAAATACTTCCCAACAGATTCAATATCAGAGATGGCCTCACCAGAACAAAACATCAAACTTCATGCAGAGAACAGTTCTTAAGATAGTGAATTTCTTCAAAAATGACTGTCAAACCAGAAACAGTTAATATGCTTATATATGGAGTAGATCCAGTGAGCCGATAAATTGAGAGCCAGCAGAAGATGCAAACACTTTTGATATTGTAAAAGCTTTTGACTTGACCTGAAGAGCAAATTTAAGTTTTGCATGGTCACGTTATAATAGAAGCATTAAGCTTCCAGAAGAATCTGTATGCAATTTAGTAATAATCCCTATAGATTCATTGAAACCTGAGAATATGGAGCTTTGCAATCTGAATTCATAAGAGACAGCACTGTTGTCAGAATATTTGATCAGTCATTATCAGATATTTTAAGGATCCAAGGAGGATGTAGCTTTGGAAAAAGCTGTGCAAATATTCTTGAAAGAAGAGTCCAGCAAAAATGACAGATACTGAGCTAGGAAGAACAACTTTTATCACTGAAGAACAACAGAGTCTATTTGCTTCAAAGGATATAAGCATACCTTATGTTTCTACCTTATGAAACATAAGCGTCACTCAAAGCTAAACATTAGATATGAAGAAACAACATAAATATTGCAGAAGAAAGAATCTTTCAAGGTAAAGGCAGTCTGTAGTCATAACAGAAGTATACATCTGTGGAAAGAAATAGTGGAAGTAGCAGTGGATACATACATAACGAACTCTACATGGTGTGTCACCTATCTCCATTAGAAGGCATATCAGCATTTGAATATATATCTCCATTTGAGGAGTTACTTAAGGAATTCTTTGGAGAAATCCATCATAACTTAGATGAGCAGAGAGATCTCGGTATCCATGTACACAGATCCTTGAAAGTTGCCACCCAGGTTGACAGGGCTGTTAAGAAGGCATACAGTGTTTTAGCTTTTATTAATAGAGGGATCAAGTTCCGGAACCATGAGGTTATGCTGCAGCTGTACAAAACTCTTGTGCGGCCGCACTTGGAGTATTGCGTACAGTTCTGGTCACTGCATTATAAGAAGGATGTGGAAGCTTTGGAAAAGGTGCAGAGGAGATTTACTAGGATGTTGCCTAGTATGGAGGGAAGGTCTTACGAGGAAAGGCTGAGGGACTTGAGGCTGTTTTTGTTAGAGAGAAGAAGGTTGAGATGTAACTTAATTGAAACATATAAAATAATCAGAGGGTTAGATAGGGTGGATAGGGACAGCCTTTTTCATAGGATGGTGACGGCGAGCATGAGGGGGCATAGAACATAGAACATAGAACAGTACAGCACAGAACAGGCCCTTCAGCCCACAATGTTGTGCCGACCATTGATCCTCATGTATGCTCCCTCAAATTTCTGTGACCATATGCATGTCCAGCAGTCTCTTAAATGACCCCAATGACCTTGCGTCCACAACTGCTGCTGGCAACGCATTCCATGCTCTCACAACTCTCTGTGTAAAGAACCGGCCTCTGACATCCCCTCTATACTTTCCACAAACCAGCTTAAAACTATGACCCCTCGTGCTAGCCATTTCTGCCCTGGGAAATAGTCTCTGGCTATCAACTCTATCTATGCCTCTCATTATCTTGTATACCTCAATTAGGTCCCCTCTCCTCCTCCTTTTCTCCAATGAAAAGAGACCAAGCTCAGTCAACTTCTCTTCATAAGATAAGCCCTCCAGTCCAGGCAGCATCCTGGTAAACCTCCTCTGAACCCTCTCCAAAGCATCCACATCTTTCCTATAATACGGCGACCAGAACTGGACGCAGTATTCCAAGTGCGGTCTAACCAAAGTTTTATAGAGCTGCAACAAGATCTCACGACTCTTAAACTCAATCCCCCTGTTAATGAAAGCCAAAACACCATATGCTTTCTTTCTTAACAACCCTGTCCACTTGGGTGGCCATTTTAAGGGATGTATGTATCTGCACACCAAGATCCCTCTGTTCCTCCACACTGCCAAGAATCCTATCCTTAATCCTGTACTCAGCTTTCAAATTCGACTTTCCATAGCTTTAAATTAAGGGGTGAAATATATAGGACAGATGTCAGAGGTAGTTTCTTTACTCAGGGATAGTAAGGGAATGGAACGCTTTGCCTGCAACGGTAGTAGCTTCGCCAACTTTAAGTACATTTAAGTTGTCATTGGACAAGCATATAGACGTACATGGAATAGTGTAGGTTAGATGGGCTTCAGATCGGTATGACAGGGCGGCACAACATTGAGGGCCGAAGGGCCTGTACTGTGCTGTAATGTTCTATGTTCTATGACTGAAATTGTTTATGTCAATGAACAACTTATTCAATTTATTCTTGATACAGGAGCAAATGTCACTATCCTATTTAACTCTACCACGACTACAGAAATAGAAGTCACGGCCTACAGATGTGAGGTTGTCGGTGCATGTAGAACTCCCAAAGTCAGGGATGCTGCTAGCAACAAAACAACATAAACAATGTCAACCAGTAGACAAGGAGTATGTCATTCAGAACAGCAAATTTCACTTTTGAGTGAGAAAGTGTTTTGTGCCCTAGATCTTTGACAAAATCTCAAACCACATCAGCAATGGAATAAGTATTTCTTTGAGATAGATAACCCTTAATTGTTCACAAGATTAGGCAAGCGCAATACTGAATACTGCATCACACTAAAAATCATATTTCTACATGGAAGGAAAATTCCACATCCCTCAAATTCTGAAGCAACTTCAGGAAATAAACAAATAGGCATAATTTCTAGGATGACTGAACCAATCAGGTGGTGCTTGGGCATGGTTTCTGTATCTAAATTCAAAAGATCAATAGAGTATGTGTTTATTTCTCATACTTGAACAAAGCTGTAACTAGGAAGTACAAATCATGTGTACTGTCGAGGAGACTTAAACAAAATTATATAAAAATAGAACTTTTATCATATTTGTCAGTAGTGAATTCTGCCAGGTCCATTAGATGACTAATCAAGACTGCTGGCTATTTATATCATTCTATTTGGGAGATATTGTTTCAACAGATTTGAGGTTGTCCAGGCCCAGGAATCTTTCAAATTTATGATGTATTGTAAGGTTTAAAGGCAGAATGATGCATGGAGAGATGATCACAAAACATGGTCACAGAACTTGACAAGTGTGAATTCTCCAAAGAATCCGTTTAATCCTAGGGACACATGGCAAGGTGAAGATGGCATAAAGCTGCTTCTTGGGATTCATTGCAGAAATACTAAATTATTAAGGTGCAGAAGAAGACCACTCATCCCATCGAGCCTGCAATGGCACTATTATCTAGTCAATCTCTATAATCTCTTGCCAACCTCATGCAGTTTCCCCATATCCCTGCACACCATTGCTATCCAAAAAAGAAACATCCAGTGTCTTCCTAAATGCCTCAATTCAAAACACATTTCCAGATAGTGTATTCCATAACATAACCTGGTTTGCGAAAACATTTTTTGTCACATCACCTTGCTTCATTTGTACATCACTTTAAATCTATGTCCACTTGTTCTTGTTACTTTTACAATCAGAAATAGCTTCACCCTATCGACTGAGTCCAGACTATTCATGATTTTAAAAACCTCAATCAGATTTTCTCTCGGCCTTCTATCCAGGAAGAATAGACCCAAATTCTTCAATCTTGCCCATACCTGAAATTTTTCATACTTGGAGCCATTCTGATAAATCACTTCTGCACTCTATCCAATGCATTTTCATCTTTCCTATAATGTGGCACCTATACCTTTACACACTTATTGATACAAATGGTGTAATGCTGGGTCCACAGGACATGAAGGCTGCTAAAGTGTTTACAAAATTAGTTTAGAACTTGTAAAGATTTTTAGGCATAGTTATGATCCCACTGATGCTATTACTGATCAAATCAGATCCCAGACTGAACTCTGTCTTGGGAAATCATATTTTGTTTCTTTGGTTTTAACAAGGTTTCTCACTGAAACATAAGAACTGAACATAATAGAATCTAGCTTTTTCCCAATGGTAGATATTATGTTAAGTAATTTATAGTTGCCTGCTTTTGTCTCCTCTCTTTGGAATAAATATGTCACATTGGCAGCTTCTAAATCCTCTGATACTTGTCCAGAACTTCAGGATTCTTAGAAAATTACTACCAGTGTACCAATGGGCAATTGGTAAAATCTTTGCCTCACTCTTTGACAATGACTGAAATCTTGAACGAACTACTGAAAAGACAATGACTGTGTTATCATTCACATCAGGAAGTTGCCTTCCAAAAGATTAAGAATATTCTGACATGCCTGGAGGTCCATTAAGTCCCAATAAATGGGCGCTATAAATGTTTGGTCTCCCTGTTATTTGATAAAGAACTGGTACAAATGCCTTCAAGAGCATAAAGGCTTTGTTTCCATCTTTTGAGGTTTGCCTACAAAACCAAATAGGTGTAGGGAAAACTGCAAAAGACAACAGCTACCTTTTTCTGAGTGACTGTTGACAATCATACAACATCTGATTTAGAATTTACTGGTGAACATGAATCATCTCATAACTTGTTGGTACTTGATGATGCACTGATCATCTTAGCTTCACTCAGAGATCACATCCCAAACAAATTACACCAGGAACATTTGGGCAATATCGAGAACAAAGCTAGGGCTCAGGTATCAGCATGGTGGCCAGACATCTCAAAAAAGATTGGCAATATCAAAGCTAACTGTAAAATGTATGTTATTCGTAGGCTTGAATGCAGAGAGCCATTGCTTTCCATTCCACCAAATTGTGGGAATAAGTGGAAAACTGTTTTGTTTGATGGTCTTGCCTTATTGTTCTTAACTTCTTTTGATTGTTAATTGAAAGAAACCAAAACCCCATGGACACATTTTTCAGGGTTTTACGTGAAATATTCATTCCGCATGAGATTCCACTGTAGCCATATCTGACAATGGACCATAGTTTGTTCATGATTATTTCAGATTTGCTGGATTAAAAGGTGTAACCAGCTCAATGAGATAGGCTGAGTGTGATACAGATGATCAAACATCTTTACTTTTTATTTAAAAAAAAGAACTTTATGCAGCTTTGTTAGGTTGCACATCCACCCCATTACAATATAGCTTGTTGTTGTCGGAATTACTGAGAGAGAAACAATTGAAGATCAACTCATCATCCTACCAAAGGCAGAGAGTGCACAGAGATAACAAGGTGTAGAGCTGGATGAACACAGCAGGCCAAGCAGCATCAGAGGAGCAGGAAGGCTGACATTTCAGGCCTAGACCCTTCTTCAGAAAAAAAATTGTCATATCTGCCTCCACTGCCATGCCTCACAGTACATTCCAAATTCCTACCATTCTCTGTGTAAAACATGTTTTTTTTTCTGAAGAAGATTCTAGGCCCGAAATGTCAGCCTTCCTGCTCCTCTGATGCTGCTTGCCTGCTGTGTTCATCCAGCTGTACACTTAGTTATCTCAGAGTCTCCAGCATCTGCAGTTCCTGCTATCTCTGAAACAGAGATTGCACAGTGGAGTTTAAAAGACAATGAAAATACTTCTCACGAGGAGCAGCTTTTTCTATAGCATTGGACTACTCACTACAGGAAATTTCAACGTGGATAATGATTAATACACCTGGGCCAAGCGCACTGAGTCTTCAACAAGACGGTATCATTGTGCAAGGGTTGGACGTTCAGCAACGATTGTACATAGTCTGTGCAGTGGAAGGATTGAATGGAAGAACTACAGGAACCTTGTCTCACTATGTAACTGTTGGCCAGTAACCATTTACTGGGACAAATGCAATGAAGAACATCAGAATAGTAATGGTTCATACACCACTCAAGATAAAATTCAGAATCAAGGTCAACAATCCTTAGGTGGCAGATTAGTCAATCTTGCAAGCCCAAACGTCAAGATGTTCTGGAAGAAGTGTATGACCTCCACACGATTTGTACTTGTGAAGTCGGAGCCTTGGGGATGTGGAGAAGGGGCAGTTGTAAATATAACATAGTATTTACAATGTTGTACAATGTGTGTACTATACAGAAAATGTTTGAACCTAATGTTGAATAAGGAATATAAGAGGGTTAATTTCTGAACTGAAATGAAGTTCTGCTTGCTCTGTTTTATAATATGGCTATTATACAAAGCACAGGGCATTTCAGTTTGAGCTAGGTGGATTCTGGTACTCTCTCCTGTTGGAGGAACAAGAGTTTCACCTGCCTCAAGTTAGTAATAGTTAGTATTCCTCACAGCTATTATAATCTATACATAGATACTGAGATCTAATGGACCATTTTTTAAAAAATTCATTTGTAGAATGTGGGCATGATGGCAGGGCCAGCATTAATTGCCCATCTCTGGTTGCACTTCAGAAAGTAGTGGTAAACTTCAGTTCATATGGTGTAGGTAGACCAACAATGTTATCAGGGTAGGTGTTCCTAGATTTTGATTCAGCAATACTGAAAGAACAGCGATATATTTAATAGTCAGGATAGTGAGTGGCTTAGAAGAGAACATGCAAGTGGTGATGTTACCATGTGACTGCTGCCCTAGTCCTTATAGATGCTAGCAGTCATTGGCTTGGAAGGTGTAGTCTAAGTAGATTTGGTGAATTTCTGCTGTGCATCTTGCAGATAGTAAACAGGCCACTACTGAGCATAGATAGTAGAGGGAGTGAATGTATGTGGTTGTAGTGCCAATCAATAGGTGATGTCAATGTTCAGGAGTGTTGTTGGAGCTGCTCTCAGCAAGGCAATTTGAGAGTATTCCATAACACGTCTGATTTGTGCCTTATAAATGATGGACAGTTTTTGGGGAGGTGGTTTACTCACTGTAGAATTTCTAGCCAATGAACTCACGTAGCTACAATATTTATATGGCTAGTGCAGTTCAGTTTCTGGTCAATGGTAACCCTCAGTTGGTAGTGTGGTATTCAGTGATCATAATACCATTGAATATCAAAAGGTAGTGGTTAGATTCTATCTTGTTGATGATGATCATTGCTTGACACTTGTGTGGCACAAATTTTACTTAGAATGTACAATTGTACAATACAGAAACAAGCCTTTCTGCCCACAATGTTGTGTAGAACATGATGCCAAATTAAACTAATCCCTTCTGCCGGCCCTTGACCCAAATCCCTCCATTCCTTGTACTAGTGTGCTTTTCTAAAGATCCCTTAAATGCCTCTGTCATATCTGCCTCCACTGTGATGCCTCACAGCACATTCCAAATTCCTACCATTGTCTGTGTAAAAACCTTGCCCTTCACATCTTCTTTGAACTTCCCCCTGTCACCTTAAATGCATGGCCCCCTTGTGTTAGACATTTCAACTCTGGGAAAAAGATTCTGACCATCAAATCTATTTCTGGTTCTCATAATTTTATAGACTTCTATTGGGCCTCCCCTCAGCCTTCACTGCTCCAGAGGAAACAGCTCAAGTTTTTTCTAGCCTGTCCTTATAGCTCATATCCTCTAATCCAGTAAGCATCCTGGTAAACCTCTTCTGCACCCTCTTCAAAGCCTGCACATACTGACTCTCCCTAATTCAGCCATGCTTTTCCAAATGTGTGTAAATCGTATCCCTAAGAATTCTCTCCAATAGCTTTCCAACCACTGATGTGAGACTGACCAGTCTGTAGTTTCTTAGATTATCCTATTTCACTTCTTGAACAGAAGAACAACATTAGCTACCTGCCTTTCCTCTGGAACCTCTGCAGTGGCTAGTGAGGACACAAGGGCACAGCAATTTCCTCCCTTGCTTCCCTCAATAACTTGTGGTAGATACCATCAGGACCTGGGGTCCTTATCCACCTTAATGCTGTTCAAGACATCACATTTTTTTTACATTTCAAAATGCCCTAGCACATTAGCATACTCCTCAAAAATCTCAATATCCTCCATCTCCTCCTCAGTGAATACCAACACTGAGTACTCATTTAGGATTTCACTGATATTCTCCACCTCCAAGCACAAGTTCCTTTCTTTATCCTGAGTGGTCCTACCTTCTCTCTAGTTATGCCTTTATTTTTATCATAAGTATAGAATGCCTTGGGATTCTCTATAACCTTATTCGCCAAGGTCATTTTATGGTTTCTTCTTCCTCTCCTAATTCACTGCTTAAGTTTATTTCCTGCTTTCTTTATATTTCTCAGGGCCCCATCTGATTTTAGCTACCTAAACACTTCTTCCTTTTGACTAAATTCACAACCTCCCTCATTATCCAAGGGTCCCTTACCTTACCATCCTTATTCTTCCTCCTTACTGTGACATGCCAGTCCCGAACTCCGATCAGCAGGTCTTTAAACAACTCCTCTTTTAAAAAACACGTCAAATGTGGACTTGCTCGATAACAGCTCCTCCCAAACAACACTCCCTAGCTTCTGCCTAATACTTATATAATTTACCCTCACCCTATTTAGTACTGTCCCACAAGGTCCTTATTTATAGCTATCTTAAAACTTATGGAGTTGTGATCACTGTTTCCAAAATGCTCTCCCACTGAAAGGTCAGTCATCTGACGAGGCTCATTAGCCAATACAAGTTCAGTGTGGCCCCTCCTCTAGTTGGACTATCCAGACTGCTTCAAGAAACCCTCTTTGATGC
Source organism: Stegostoma tigrinum (assembly GCF_030684315.1). Taxonomy (NCBI): domain Eukaryota; kingdom Metazoa; phylum Chordata; class Chondrichthyes; order Orectolobiformes; family Stegostomatidae; genus Stegostoma; species Stegostoma tigrinum. Next base: position 52,706,184 of record NC_081356.1, on the reverse strand, counting down.
ACTTAACAAATTCTGTCCTAAGCCTACTGTTCTAAGGCAATCCCAGGCAATTTTGAGCAAGTTAAAGTGTAACATTATAACAACCCTGTTGTCATTGCATCCTTCCATAATCTGCCTACATATTGGTTCCTCAATGATCAGTGGCTGTTTGGTGGTTTATAGTATAATCCTATCAGAGTGATTTCACCCATCTTATGTTTGAGCTGTATCCATGTTGCCTCGGGGAAGAGCTCTCTGGTATGTCCTCTCTGAGTGCAGATGTAACATTCTCCCTGATTAGTAATGCAACTCCTCAACCTCTTTTATCTTCCTCTCGGTCTAATCTAAAACAACGAAACCCTGGAACATTGAGCAGCTAGTCCTGTCCTTCTCTCAGCCAAGTCTCTGCAATGGTGACAACATCATAGTACTGACGCAGGCGCTAAGCTCACCTGCCTTACCTACAATACTCCTTGCATTGAAATAAACACACTTTAGCCCATTAGTACCATTGCGTTCATTTACCTGTCTCTGTCTGTCCTTCCTTTCTGACTTACTGGTTCTAACATCTATCTTCCCCTCAATCCCTCCATTTGCTGACCTTCTGCTTTGGTTCCCAGCCCCCTGCAACTCCATTTTAAACCTTCTTGAGTAGCACTAGCAGACCTCCCTGTGAAGAAGTTTGTTCCCCTCCAGTTTTGGTGCAACCTGTCCCTCTTGTACAGGTCACCCCTGTCTCAGAAGAGGTCCCAATAATCCAAGAACCTGAAACCCTGCCCCCAGCATCAATTTCTTAACCATATTTCCATCTGTCCTATCTTTCTATTCTTTGCCTCACTAGCAGGTGTCACTGGTAGTACCTCAGAAATACTCCTTAAAGGTCCTGCTTTTCAGCCTCTTTCCTAACTCCTTATACACACTCTGCTGGACCTCATGCCTCTTTCTACCTACGTCATTGGTACCAAGGCACACAACGCCTTCTGGCTGCTCACCTTCCCCCTCAATAATTTCATGCAACTGCTCAGAGACATCCTTTAACATGGCACTAAAGTGGTAATACATCATCCTAGAGTCTTGAACATGGCCACAGAAACACTTGTCTATGCATCTAACTAGCAAGTCTCCTACCACTGTCACTCATTTGGATTTTGCACGACTCTGATCTACAGCAGGGCAAGTTGTGATGCCACAGGCCTGGCTGTTGCTGTTGTGTTCCTCTGAGAGGCTGCTCCCCCAACAGTATCCAAAACGATATACCTGTTAAGGAGGGTATTAGCCATAGTTGACTCCTGCCCACCTCTTCTGGCTGTCACCTATCTAGCTGACTGAACCTGTCATGGGGACATTGTCACATCACTGGTGTTTGTCGCACTGTATGTCCCCTGTGTGCTCCTCAGTGTACCCAACTGCCGCTCCAAACGAATGATGCAATCTGTGAGGAGCTGCAATTGGTCACACTTCCTGCAGACGTAGTCATCATGGACACTAGACTGTTCCCAGATCTCTGAAATCTGGCAGGAGAAGCACACCGCTGCCCTAACTGCAATCTCTCCCTTTTGCACTACAAAAGGTAAAACAATCTTACTCTGCATTTACCTTGCTCACCTTACTCACTGCAGCCCAGTATTCATCTAAGCTTGCACTTACATCAATCAGTAGCACTGCCTGGCTTCTTAAATTACAATGCATTCTTTACAAATAGACTAAATACCTATTAGGCTACATCAAGCTTCCTAACAGCCTCTCTCAATTGCTGTCTCCTTTTTTTAGGTTATAGGAGGAAGGAAGGATGGAAGCATTACAATAATGTAATGTTTGGGGCTCACCAATCCTTTATACCAGCTTCTTCCTCACTCTGCTATTCATTGGTGGTAACTGAGCCAACCCCCAGATTGCTCCTCAGCGAAATCTCTGCCACTTGTCAGCACAAACGTGAATATAATCAGGCATTGTTGCAATTGGGTGTGGACTGCTTCAATATCTGATGAATTGAGAATGGTGCACTGTATTATGCAAGCATCAGTGAACATTGTGAACTTGTGATGGAAGGAAGGTCATTGACAAAGCAGCTGTAGGTTTGAGGAACTCCTGTAGTGATGTCTTGGAGCTAGGATGACTGACCATTGTTGATTATTGTAAAGAAACCTTTGATATTCTTAGATAACACAGTGTGAAGCTGAAGGAACACTGCAGGCCAGGCAGCATCAGAGGAGCAGAAAAGTTGATGTTTTGGGTCGGGACCCTTTTTCAGAAATCCAGCATCGGCAGTTCTTACTATCTTGGAAATTCTTAGCTGCTCCTTGAAATGGCCTAGCAAGCCATTCAGTTGTATCAACCAAGGAATGGTTCTCAAGCAATGAATGAAAGCAGACTGACCAGACACTCAGCAGCAACAAAGGCATTGGAAGCAACAATGGCAAACTCAGTCCTCTCACCTCTCAACCTGCTAACATTTGTGGGCTAGTGCCAAAATTGGGAGGGTTATCTCACAGACTAATCAAGTAGCAACCTAATCATATTCACAGTATCATATGTTAGACACAATGCCCCAGACAACATTATCACATTCCTGTGTATGTCCTATCCCAACAGCAAGACATACTCCACAGAGGTAGTGGCACTGTGGCATGCGACCAGGAAGGACATCGTCCTGAGAATCATCAACATTGACTCTGGATCCTTTAAAGTATGAAGTCTCATGGCATAAGGTCCAACATGGACAAAGAAACTGCCTACTAGTTACCATATCCTGCACACTACTCCTCTCACCTCATCTGATGAATCTGTATTCCATAATGTTGAACACCACTTAGAGGAAGCGCGCCAAGTGTCAAGAGTGCAGAATGTATACTGAGTAAGTTTTCACTTCTGCCACCAAGAATGGCTCAGCAGCACCATTGCTGATTGAGTTGTTTGAGTCATAATGGACATTGCTACTAGACTGAGACTGCAACAGATGGTAAGGAAACCAGAAACAGAGAAAAACATACTTGACTCTAACCACACAAAACTACTACCGTGGATTCATCTGTAAGAGTGACCACCATGCATTACTTGTGGAGACAGGTTTCGCTCTTCATATTAAGAATATCCTCCATCATGTTGTATGGCACCATCACTGTGCTAAATTGGATAGACTTCGATAAGATCTAGCAATTCAAGGCCATTAACAACAGTCAAATTGTGCTCCAATACAATCTGCAACCTAAGAGCCCAACAAACCTCTCACACTACCGTTACAATCAAGGAAGCAGATCAACCCTAGTTCAACTAAAAGTGCAAGAGGGCATGCCAATAGCTACACCAAGCAAAGCTAAAAATGACTTGTCAACCTGGTGAGACTACAAAACAGGAATACTTTTGTGCCAAATGCTATAAGTAACAATTGAACAGAGAACTTAGGAACAGTACAGCACAGTGTGGGCTCTTTTGCCCACGTGTTGAGACAGGTCTATTTGATTCCCCAACAGATGGATTAGATCTAACCTCTGCAGTCCTGTCACAAATGATGCGGATAATTAAACATGTCACTGGAGGAGCAGGCTCTACAAGTAGCCCCATTCCCGATGATGGGAGAGTCCAGTTATGGAACATCTGTGTAAAAGATAAATCTGAAACATTTGCAACTGAGATTGTAGGAACTGCTGATGCTGGAGAATCTAAGATAACAAGGTGTAGAGCTGGATGAACACAGCAGGCCAAGCAGCATCAGAAGAATAGGAAAGCTGATGTTTCGGGTCTAGACCTTCTTGGTCTGCTGTGTTCATCCAACTCCACAACATTTACAATTATCTTCTTTCAAAAGTGAGAGTGGATAATCCAACTTGGCCTCCCCCGAATGTCCCCAGCAGTGAGTCTGTCAGTGAGTTCAATTTACTTCTTGTGATATCAAGAAATGTTGGAGACACTGGATGCCGCAAAGGCTGTGGGCCCTGACAACATTCTAACAAGCCCAATCTTCTCTTTTTATCTGTTGAATATGAAAATCATGAAATTTGGCTGCAGAATTCCCTCTGATAAATCTGTAGCCTTAGGTACAATCATGAATGTGAATAGGGAGCTCCATAATTGCTAGATAAAAGTGATAACTCAGAACAAATTGGCCCCGTGCTGCCCCCTGTTGTCACAGATGTGCAAACAACACACGTTTTAGTTTTCAACATTTTAATCCTTAATTCCATACACATTTTTAAAGTGCTGCTGCACAGTGTGGGATTGCGAATTTCATCAAGACACTGAATGGAAACCTGATAGTCAATAAAATTCTACTCTATCAAATATATATGCCTAACAGTGGTAATCCTCCTGCACCTCTCATTCCATGAAAATAACAACAAAAGAAAAATTAAATAAATATTCAAGAGGACTGTTTAGTTTTATTAATTCTAATATGATTATCATGATGCTGGATGCATTTGGATAGAATCTAGATTTAAACATTTTCCCTCAATTAAAAGTTAAGGTGGTCTAACTTAAAGTTACAGACAGAAAAATAAGAGTTCCAAGTCTAAGGGAGCTAAAGAGCTTGCTTTAAACAAACACTTTTATGTAGAAGAATCCCTAAACTTTTCATGAAAGAGAACACAAACGCAAGGTAAAATGCCAGTCTCCAAAGAGAAAGATGGGAACATCAGAAGTGTAGTCCATAGCATCAAATTAGGCTGGAGTCATTAAGATCAGGAAAAAATTCTGAAGTATTTGAGAATAAAGGAAATAATTTTGATGACCTTTGTTGAGTGGGTGAGGGAGACCATTCTGGGACTACAGTGTTTTGGATTTTGCATTTGGTAACTGTGAGACAACTGTGTTTTTGGAAGGCAAACAAATTAGTTTTGTCACTGTTGTGCTGTAGACAGTTTCAACCAATCTGGAAATAATTGGATTGTGAGGTGATTAATGCAAAGATAGCCACAGTATGAATGGTGATTGCAGAAATCGAAAAATTTAAATGATTCCACGTTGTAGATGTGGAAAACTGATCCTATGCCTAACAATGTCTCCATGCAGTAGCGTGTAGAAAGGAGAAAACAAAGAATGTGACCTTTAGTCACAATAATAGTGACTGCCTGAACATCATAACATAAAACTGTTTAAGGAGATGCTAGGATGGATGTTCCAGTTCCTGTTGAAAGTTGTACTTGCAGGGAGAACCAGGAATCACATTGCACAACCAGTGACTTTCTGATCATTAAAATTCCACAAAATGTACAATGGGAGCATGAATTGATCAAGTAGTTATTTGTGTTGGGACATGTATGATAAAGTAACAAGAGCACAGTCCTATGTAAGGCAGAACATTGGAACCATTAATAGTGCTTGAAATGTAAAGAAGGTGGAGGTGAATCAGTAAGTTATACTTGCATTCAAAAAGAGCTTTATCAGACTGGTGTATGTACTGTAACTTATAAATCCAGCTTGAAGATACTTGCATAGCTAATAACACTATAAGACATTAAGATATTGGAACAGAATTAGGCCATTCGGGCCATCAAGTCTGCTCCAACATGCGATCATGGCTGATATGTTTCTTTACTCCATTCTCGTGCCTTCTTTCCATAACCCTTGAGCTTCTTACCAATCAAGAACCAATCTATCACTGTTTTAAGTACACTCAAAGACTTGGCCTCCATAGCCGTCTGCAGCAATCAATTCCACAGATTAACCATTGTTTAGCAGAAGAAATTCCTTCTCATTTCTGTTCTAAAGAATCATCCTTTTCAATCTGAGGCTGTGCCCTAAGATCCTAATTTCTCCTAGAAGTGGAAGCATCTTGTCAATGTCCACTCTATCCAGACCTCAGTATTCTGAAAGTTTCAATCAGATCCCCCTCCCCCTTACTACAAAATTCCATTATGTAAAGTCCTCAGTCATTCCCACATGACAAGTCTTCCATACCTAGGATCATTGTTGTAAATCTCCTTTGGATGGCCTGCAATACCAGCCCATCCTTTCTTAGGTACAGGGCCCAAAATAGAACATAGAACAATACAGCGCAGAACAGGCCCTTTGGCCCTCGATGTTGCGCCAACCTGTGAACTAATCTCAGCCCACATTTCAAATGCAGTCTGACCAGAGCTTTCTACAGCCTCAAGAGTACATTTCAGCTCTTATATTCAAGCCCTCAACATTAATGCTAACAATGCATTTGCCTTTCTGTTAACATTGAGAGAATCTGAACTGGGACTCCCAGGCCCCTTTGTGCTTCAGATTTCTGAAACCTTTTCCCATTTAGAAAACAGTCTTCGCCTCAATCCTTCTGACCATAATGCATGACTTCACGTTTACCGACACTGTATTCCATCTGCCACTTCTTTGTCTACTGCCCCAGCCTATCCAAGTACCTCTGTAACCCCGTGTTTCCTTAATAGAGACTCAATAATGGCAACAACTGAAAAAAGTCGGTGATCAGGAATTCGATAGGAGTAAAGTTGAAGGAACATGTGATGAGAAAGTTGCTGAATTTTGTTTTGTTGGGAAATACATTTCATGAGATCTCAGGGGAAAAGTGGAGCATTGCCAAGGATGAGTTTGAGTTAGGGACATCTGTTTCTAACTGTAGCATAGCAGTACTTTACCAGCTCTCCCTAATCCACCAAGATAGACTTTAGTTGCAACCCAAGTCACAGTCGAAATTTCTCCACTTACGTCAGTTTGTCCATGATTTTTTTGATTTTAAGTTTCAGATCAATAGAATGAAATTCAAATAAATTATATTACAAGCAACTTCTTTGCCCAAGAATCTATTTCTTTTAAATTACGTTATAGATGATCTTTCACTGGTTCTTCTACCACTTTTAATCTACTTCCGCTTCCATTCAGCTCCCTACACTGAACTGGCAAGTGAGGCACTGACAAGAATTGTGGCAACATGCTTTATTTGCATGCTTAGAGTGGAGTGGTCTGGAGATTTCTTTCCCTCTGTTAACTGTGTACAAACAACAAGCCTCACACTAACAAATAATTAACTTAAAATATTGCTTGACATTAAGAACTTGATTCTTGCAGTAAAGAGAGATATGTTGCCAAAGCTTTTCCAGTACTATAAAGTGGTGTGATCATTTGAAATTTGGTATTCTCCTGTTCTCCCTGATGAGTGCAAGATGAAAAGCTTTGGCAACATGTCTATCTTTTGAGTGATATTTAAATTAAAATATATCCTTTTTATTTTATTAGAGATAACAAGGTGTAGAGCTGGATGAACACAGCAGGATAAGCAGCATCAGAGGAGCAGGAAGGCTGATGTTTCGGGCCTAGACTCGTCTTCAGAAATGGGGGAGAGGAAGGGGTATCTGAAATAAATAGGGAGAGAGGGGGAGGCAGATAGAAGATGGATAGAGGAGAAGATAGGTGGAGAGGAAACAGACCAAAGAGGCAGGGATGGAGTCACTAAAGGTGAGTAGGTGGTGAGGTAGGGAGGAGATTGGTCAATCTAGGGAGGACGGACAGGTCAAGGGGGCGGGATGAGGTCCTCCTATCTACTAACCTCATCCTGCCCCCTTGATCTGTCCATCCTCCCTGGACTGACCTATCCCCTTCCTACCTTCCCACCTACACTCACCTTTACTGGTTCCATTCCGCCTCTTTGACCGGTCTGTTTCCTCTCCACCTATCTTCTCTTCTATCCATCTTCTATCTGCCTCCCTCTCTCTCCCTATTTATTTCAGATCCCCCATCCCCTCCTCCATTTCTGAAGAGGGGTCTAGGCCCAAAACGTCAGCCTTCCTGATCCTCTGATGCTGCTTGGCCTGCTGTGTTCATCCAGCTCTACACCTTGTTTTCTCAGATTCTCCAGCGTCTGCAGTTCCTACCAGCTCCTTTTTTTTAATTGTTGATTTTGTGTTTGTTAGAAGTCAAGCATGGCTGATCGTTCTTTTAGTGCAGCAAATCTTAATCCGTACATGACTAGGCCTAATAGACAGAGTAAAGGAGCAGAAGCAGGTAAGCCATGAAATTGTTTTCAATTATTGATAATTACTACTTTTTAACCTTATAGAAAAAACATAATTAACCAAAGTCCTTGCTGCTGAACAAACGTGCACATTACTATTACAAAAATGTAAAAATACTTATTTCTAGCTTGCCTGGCTTGTCATTGGCTACCATGGTAGGTTTTCGGAAGCAGTCAGGAGGACTGTAGGTAACCTATCAATGCAGGTGGGAAAACAATGCTTTTGTCTAACATTGTTGTAAATCTTGCTATCTGTTTGATCTAGCATATGTCACTCCAGTAAGTTTGCTAAAGAATGTCCAAATCAGAGTGCTGAGAAATCTGTATGATATTATTTTCCTGATCCAAAAAGAAAATTTTATTCCTGTGGGGACTAAGGCTTACTTATCTTGTACAGTTAGGCAAGAGTTGGGAGCAGCCAAATCTTAGGTTCCCTCAGTTGTACACAGTGATATTGACATTTAGAAAGTTAAAAAAAGAGCAATATATCAGCAAAGGTAATTAACAGTCTTTGCTTTTCCAGCATTAATGATGCTACGTGTAAACGTTTGTAAGGTTATCTGGTTTCATTTTTGAAACATTCACAAATGAGTAATGGTTTACGACTACACATTTGATCTGATAATGGCAAGCATCACTTGTGCCACAAATCCCAGGTGTTGAACATCTCAAACAATGAAAAAATCTGATGATCGTCCCTTGATATTCAATGGCATTACTATCACTGAATCCCCACCGTCAACGTCACAGAATTATCAATAATTAGAAACGTATCTGGAGAAGCCATATAAAATGATGACTACTAAAGCAGAACAAAGACTGGGAATTCTTCAGTGAAATTCTGATTCTCCTTACTCTGTATTACCTACTCGCCATCTACAAGGCTTACATCAGGAGTGTGATGGAATACACTCCATTTCCCGGAGTAAGTGCGGCTTCAAAAACATGAAAGTTCAACGTCATGCAGAGAAAAGCAGCCTGCTTGATTGGCATGCCATCCATCACTCTAACCATTCACTCCCTATACCACCAGCACAGAGTGGCAGCAGTGTGTACCATCCAGGGTACACTGCAGAAATTCATCAAACCTCCTTGATAATGTCCCACACTCCATGTCATTGTTCTATGTTTGCTAGAGGAATAGTTTAAAATTATATAACGGAGAATATTATTCTCAAAAATTGGTGGTTTGTTGGTGGTTTAAATCAGCAACGCACATCTTAATGTTGAACTCATGCGCTGGCGTAAAATTTCCATGTAGTTTTCCTGATTGGGACGTTATGTTACAGTTGTATAAGACATTGGTGAGGCTGCACTTGGAGTATTATGTACAGTTTTAGTCACCCTGTCATAGGAAAGACAAAGTTAAACTGGAAAGTGTGCAAAGAAATTTATGACGATGCTGCCAGAACTGGTAGACTTGAGTTATAGGGAGAGGTTAGCCAGGATAGGACTTTATTTTTTGGAACATAGGAGAATGAGGGCCGACCTTATTGCAGTGTATAAAATCATGAGAGTCATAGATAGGATAAATGCATATAATCTTTTTCCCAGGGATAAGGAATGGTGAGAAGGAAAAGATTTTAAGACAGGCCTGAGGGGCAACTTCTTCATGCAGAGAGTGGTACATATTTGGAATAGGCTGCCAGAGAAAGTGGTTGAGGCAGATACAATAACAATATTTAAGAAACATTTGAATAGGTACATGAATGAGAAGGGTTTGTAGGGATATAGCCCAAAATGCAGGCAATTGGATCTGGCTTAGAGGGCACCATGGTCAGCTTGTCCCAGTTTGGGCCAAAAGGCCTCTATTGCTGCTGTATGATGATATGATTGCCCATCAAAACTTCAGCTAAAAACCAACATTTTTCTGGAGTCACAGCAAATGATTTAGAGAACCACAGAGAAATTAACTTTCACAATCAATCGTCCAATGACCTCTTTTCTAACCTTTGAAATTTCACTGTTTGATACACAAGGTTTGATCAGAGACTGTTGTATCAGCAATATGGCCTGGTGCTGCCAAGTCACTCTACTCTAAAATACTTTCTGTGCCAAACTAATAATAAAGGTCAGTACTGAACACATCTCTGCCATTTGACAGGTACTCAAAGAGATGCCATGCCTATGGATACTAATGTCTATGAAAGCCCATATGCTGACCCTGATGAGCTGCAGGAAAAAACACTGTATTTGAAAAATGATTGCCTTATACTGGAAGAAAAGGAACTTGGGTCTGGTAACTTTGGTACAGTCAAGAAAGGAGTTTATAAAATGAGGAAGTAAGTGTTTTTGAATGAGATAACACACACTGATGCAAAATTCAGAGAACGTAAGATAAACAGTATCTCCAGCTTCCTAATATTTATGTTTTAGATAGCTAAAAGGTTTACAGTTGATCAACCTGTTCTAGATGCCTCCTCTTTGAAATAAAATAACAAAAAAAGCACTAAATTGTGTTTAATACAACAAATTAGTTTAATAAGTAATAAGCTACTTCAAGTGATTTTTTACTGTTCACAAAGAAAAATGCACCACTACATTATTTGAATAAGGTGCCATTTTTACAGATTGTTTTGCGCAGCTAGAATTGATCAAAAACAAAGTTGCTGGAAAAGCTCAGCAGGCCTGGCCTGGCCGCATCTGTGAAAGAAAAAACAGAGTTAACGTTTTGGGCCCGGTGACCCTTCCTCAGTACTGAAATAGATCAAAATTGGCAATCTGCCTTTGCCAAGGATTGCTCAAGTGCACTTAAATCTGGAAATTGACAATTTGAAGTTGAGTTTCCGTTACAGTCAATTTCAAACCTTTCAGCTCTTCCCCCCAGTGCCCCCAGCCCAATCCCAAGCCCACATACTGCCATAAATTAAAATTCACCCCATTGTGTCTTGATTTATTTTAACAGGAAAAATATAAGTGTAGCAATAAAAGTGTTGAAGAGTGATGATCCTGCAGTAAAAGATGAACTGATGAAGGAAGCAAACTTCATGCATCAACTTGATAACCCTTACATCGTCCGCATGATTGGCATATGTGAAAGGGAGTGTTTGATGCTAGTGATGGAACTTGCAGAACAAGGCCAACTTAACAAATTTCTACAGGCTCACAAGTGAGTCCAGTTGTTCTTTGTATAATGTGATACTTCAATTTTCAGCAAGTCATTCAAATGGATGCACACACTTTTGACACCATGAGGGTTTTAAATCACATATTCAAGTGCATCATTTTGCTAAAGTAACTGTGGTTAATTTCATATAGTTAATTTGTATTTCTATGTATATGAATTTGAACAAAATTGGTTCTAAATTTCAAACCTAACATTTGACACTCAGAAATTTTTTTCAGTTAAATACTAGGAAAACCAAAGCCACTGTTCATAGTTGCTGCCGTAAGCATTATTCCACAACCTTCAAAAACATCTATCTCCCTGACAACTGTCTGAGACTGAATCAGAAGGTTTGCAACATTTTTGCTCATTGTCACCTTGAGATTACTCACTGGTGCCATCACTTGACTGCCTATTTCCACAACCATACAATTGTCCATCCCCATGTCTGCTTGATCGCTGAAGCCTTTATCTATGCCATTGTTGCTTACAGCTTTGAGTCCTGGCCAGCCTTGGATTTTTCTACCTTTCATAAGCTTGGGGTCATTCAAACGTCTGCTGCTAATCTCTTTATTGTCATAAAGTTTTACTCCCACCAAGTTCTGATCAGTCTTTATCCCTGTGCTTGATGACCTACCTTGCTGCCCATATGTGGATTGGTTAGTTCAGTTAGCTGGATGACTAGATTGAGATGCTGTATGATGTCAGCAACATCAGTTCAATTGCCATACTGACTGACTATAGTCACCAGCTTTTCAACCTTGTCCCTTAACTGAGATTAGTGACTCTTGGGTTAGACTCCCAGCACTCATTTTCCCTTTAATGATGACAGCAGCCTCATAGACGATGGTGGCTTTCACTTTTACATTAGCTTCCAGTTAAACGGTATCTCAGTTTTAAAATTCTCATCTTTATTTTCTATTTCAGGGACTGACCCTTCCTTATCTCTGTGATCTCCTCTAATTTCACAAACTCCAAGATATCTATGGTCATTCAATCTTGGCATCTTGAGTATTCTAAATTTCAGTTACAGCAATTTGAAGTTATTTTCATCTGTTTGAGCAATAAGCTCTGGAATAAAAGCAGCACTTGCTGGATAAACTCAATAAGTATGGCAGCAGCTGTGGAGAGACAATGGAGTAAACATTTTGAGTCTGGTAAACCTTCTTCAGAATTGATAGTAGCTAGGAAATAGAGGTATTTATGCTGATGACCAGGGGTAGGAGAGCAAGCAAGTGTGCAGATAGTTGGAGAAGGAGCTCCAAAGGAGAAAAAGACAGTTATGCAAACAAAGAAAAGGCTGGTAGTAAGCCAGGGAAGGAATAAAGCTGATAGTGGGAACCACAAGTATGTAAAAATCAGCTGGTTGTGCCCATGCCATGGCAGAGCCTGAGTTGTGGGACTGAGTAAAGGATTCAGAAGGAGACGTGCAGGTTCTAAAGTTATTGAATTCTTTAAAGACTCCCTTGCATCCTCTCACAGCTCACAATTTTGCCTAGTTCTGTGTCATTAGCAAACATAGAAATGTTACAATTGATTCCCTTTTTCCACGTCATTTATATATCTGGGTAAACAGCTGGGGCCCAAACACTGCTACTTGTGGCATCCTGGAGTGGCTGCCAATTGGAAAAAAGAGCCATTTATTCTCACTTTCTGCTTCCAGTTTGTCAACTAATTCTCTATCAATGCTAATATATTACCTCCTATCACACAGGAATTGCCCGGCTAATTGAAAATTCTGTAGGGCAATTCCGCTGTACTTGAAACCCTCCAAAAGCATCTATTTAAATTGGACAATCTGAAGGATTATGCAGCCTAACTCCTTGATAACTACCAAACGAACCACTCAACCAGAAAACCACAACTGCACCTCTCTTGACCCCTTAACAGCCTCCACATTTTAACTCAGCACCTCTCTTCTCCCACCTGATCTGACAGCCCCTCTCCCCTGTCATTGGACCCAACACCCCCATTTGTCCCCAGGATCTGGCACTCCCCTACCATGAGACCAGTTAATCCCACCACATCATTGGACCCAACACCCACTCCCCCAACCATGGCTGAATCCACCCCTCCCACCTCACCCTACTGGCTAAACACACTCCTCACCTCAGGTCCAAAAAATGCATCCCCACTTCCATGAGATTTGAACTCCAGCCCCCTTGCTAGACCCTTGTCCATCCTTGGCCTCCTCCATTATCAGAATGAAGCCAAACATAAACTGGAAGAACAAAACCTCATATATCGCCTTAGGAGCTTACCACCCAATGGCCTGATATCCTGCCCACCCCAACTACTCAAAGCATTCCTGGCCCTCTTCTCAACATGCACCTTGATGTTCTACTCATCCAACACCCTATTTACCTAGAACCATACCCACTAGGCACTACCCCCTACCTAACTGGAACACTCCCTACCTGGCAATCTACTTAACTAGCACACTACCTACTTGACACTCTAACCTCACATTTTACAGGAGCTGACTGAATGAGTCCTGATGAGAATCCCCTGTCAGAAATGTAGAGCTCTTTTCTTATTGCAGTAAAGTAGGATTGGCTTGGCAATTTAACTATGAATCCAGCTGCTTTATTTCAGGTCCTGATTGCCAATGCTATTAATAGCTTTAAAAATAGCTTTGCAAGAATATATTATTGGCTCAGACACTGTACACTTCAATACAAGTTCATATTTTGACTCAACTTTGTGTTCAAAACTAATGACAATTTTCATTGGTAGGCCAGAATCTGTTCTTGTCTGGAGCCCAAATTATCATATGTTTCATGACTGGGGGTATCAGGCCACAGGATTAATGGCTGCCCTTTTATGATGATAGTTTGCCATATTTTGTTCAATATCAAGTCTTAGATATGCCACAACTATCTAAACAGTAGGAATACAAAGGGAATTTCCTTGACTCCACTACAAGGTTGTTCCTTCTCAGTCGATTCCACTGCCTGTCTCAGCCATGTTTCAAGCTGGAAAAAATAGCTTTTTATCTTGACCTCTCATTCAACTCAAAGATGAATAGCTCATACACTGAGCCCAGTTCTACTTTCCTAACAAGCTCACCTCAGCTCCCACCTCAGCCTCATCCCTGTTCTTGTGTTTCCCTTGCTTAAATATTCTGAAGCTCTCTTGACTAACCTCAAAATCTCACCAATGAAAAAAACTCTATTGCTTGCGTCTTCTCCAATACCACATTCCAATCTAAATCTCTCATGACCTTGCTGGCCAGCAGAACAACAAGAAAATATTAAGAAACTGATAAAGGCAATTAGTATGTGATGTTCACAAGCAGTAAAGACTGGATTCCTTGGAATGTATGTAGTTAATTGATGATGAAGCTATTTTGTTTAGCTGTCATAACATTTTAATAATGTTTTAAATTTTCAGAGATGTTACCATAAACAATATAGTTGAATTAGTACATCAAGTGTCCATGGGCATGAAGTACTTGGAAGAGAAAAATTATGTTCACAGGGATTTGGCCGCAAGGAATGTTCTTCTTGTAACTCAGCATTACGCTAAAATCAGTGATTTTGGCCTTTCAAAAGCCATAAACTCTGAGGAGAATTACTACAAAGTAAGTTGTGCACATATTCTTTTCTGATTTCAACCATTCTGAAGTATCATTGCTTCCTAATTTCTCTGGTTTTAAGTTCAAATATCTTCTGTAATATAATGTGAAATCCACAGCTGATTGTGGCACAGTCTTTCAATAATTGTCAAAGGTAGCATTCGTATCTTGAAAACCGAGGTGTTTTTCACTTCAGTAATGGACTTGTTCCTTTTAAAAATATGTAATGCCTGTATATATGTGTGTGTATATACATACGTACGTTTGAATGCTTTGAGTTCATGATTTCAATCCCACCAATTATGTCTCACTGTAACTTTTCAATTTGCTCAAGACCTACATCTAAGAGTATGTAATCCAGCTTGATCTGTTTTGCGTTCTTCCTCAATCACAAGTCCCACTTCCTCACAACTCCAACTTTAGTGACAAACTTTCAATTGGCTCAATCGTAACTTTCTTGTGCATTCTTCAAAACTTTCTCCCAACCTGCAAAAGTCACTTTGGAACCTGTTCCTTTGACAATAGCTTCAGTTAGTTGCCTTATGAAGTCCTTTAATGATTTTGTGTTCAAACCAAATCAGATTGGAATATGTCCTGTTCAAGAATACCAAGACGACCAACATGACTATTAATAGCTAATGATTATTTTATTCCATGCCTCTAATCAGCCCAGTCTGCGAGCACTCAGTGCTGTTTTCTCTTTTCCTCAGATTAAGCAACAGCAGCGCTACGTACACACATTCAAAACAACTAGCACTGTGATCAATCTTAGTACCAAAGTGCAACACAGAAAAATAAGTAAATTATATGACAGTACCTTCTGATTTTCTCAAGGACACTTAATTACTAAAACAAGCATTTTTTTTTCTTTTAAATTCATTTTAGGCTAAAAGTACAGGCAAATGGCCAATAAAGTGGTATGCACCAGAATCCATTAACTTCTTCAAGTTTTCCAGCAAAAGTGATGTCTGGAGTTTTGGTGTGATGATGTGGGAGGCATTTTCCTATGGTCTAAAGCCCTACAAGGTACACATCATTTTCTGTGTAACATAATATAACATTGTATCTGTCATGTCAATGCACACTTTCCCCCGACTGCTGTGGTGGCTTGAAATAAAAACTAAATTACAGGTCTGTCAGGATGTTATCACAATCATTGTTGCTATTTACAGTGAATAATAAAACAGATTATACTCTTAGTTAGCCTATTTTTGGAAGAATAAAATATGGTTGTATTGCAGCAGTGTAGAAATGAGAGTAGGCTATTCAACTTTTTGAGCCTGTTTCATCACTCTGACAGCGTAGCTGATGTTTATCATAACTCCATCTAATTACCTTAGATACATATCTGCTAATACAATGGACCAGGGGAAATATTTCTGACTAAAATTAGTAATTAAAGTAATGTTACTGCTTTTTGCAAAACAAATGCAACACTTCTACCACTGATGGTGACCACACCAGAATGATGTAGGTCCTCTACCCTCACATTTCCTGGGTGCACATCCTGTGACACTTTGTCAAGAGAACTCCCTTCAAAATATCATGTACATTTACATCTGCAAGGACAAAGTCACAATCCAAATCCAAATCTGGAATTATGTATGTGAGCAGCTCACATACGGAATTCCAGATTTTTATTGTGACCAGTGTACAGTGGTGTAACTTGAGTGTTCAGCTACCCAGGAAACTGCCTTATTGGCTATTTTGGAATGTAACCTCAGCTATGGATCGAAATTTTGAGTTTGACCGGGTTCCACCTCTTTCATTTCCCAGGGACCAGACTTATGCTGCGTCTTCCTCCATCCTATATTCACATTTTACTATATGAACAGGAATAGACTTTTTTGTAATACAAGCCGGTTTTGCCTTTCAGTCAGATCTTGACTGACCTGTACCTCAACTCCATGAACTTACTTTTCTTTCATATCCTTTGATGGACGGAATTTATGAAAAGAACAAGGCCAGTTAGCTTAACATCTGTCATTGGGAAAATGTTCATGTCTATTATAAAGGATGTAATAGCAGAACATTTAGAAATACATAATAGCATCAAGCAGAGTCAACTTGGCTTCATGAAGGGGAAATCATGCCCAAAAAATCTATTAGATTTCTATATGGAGTTAACAAGCAGAATAGATAAAAGGGGAGCTAGTAAATCTAACATATTTAAATATCCAAAGGCATTCAATAAGGTACTGCACATAAGGCCACGTAATAAGATTGTTATAAAGCAGAAGTCGATCCTCCTCTGATAACTAAAACTGAAACACCCAGAGAAGCTTGCCCCATCCTATAATCTGTTAAAAGAAGTGTGAAAAGTGGTATAACCTGCCTTTCACACGAAACCTGTTATAAAGGAGTAGTTAAATGAAATAAACTCCTGACAGCTACTCTATAATAAAAAAGTAACAACTTATTTATTTAATTTTTAACAGTAAAAAAATTAAGTGAACTATTAACAAACCAAACAATTCCCCTCTAATTGCTAACTATTCCCGAATAAAACAAAATTCTAAAGGTATGCTATTCCAATAAATGCAAGTCCCACATTTATAAACTGAAATTTTTAAAAATTTATAACTTAATCTCTGAAAGTTATAGACAGGTTATGACTTCTGGAATGTTGTGTGTCATTGCCATTGATCTCTGTCAGGAATGCCTTCTCCATTGAATTCTTTTGTCGGGAATATTAACTAAGAGTGCCATAACACCTTTATTTAGATGATTATCTGAGAGCTGAGAGAGCTAATCTCTCATCAGATGATAGTTCACTCTCTGCCAGTTTTACAATTGCCCCATCTTTTATACCCTTGGTGGCATATCAATTTCTTACAATACGGTTGGCCTTATGTTGTCAAAACCATCAGATTTAAGGTTAGAGATAACAAAGTGTAGAGCTGGAGGAACACAGCAGGCCGGGCAGCATCAAAAGAATGGGAAAGTTGACATTTCGGGTTGGGATCCTTCTTCAGTTTTTGATATCTGTGTGCTTGATTTAAGTTAATCAGCTAAATTCAAACTTGCTGTTTTCTTAACAAAACAAAACTGTGACTGTTACTGCTCACTATACTGCCTTTGATGCAAATGTTACAATTCAGTTTCTCTGTGTATCTACAAACCCACAAGTTACCCACAGATGATTTATTTTCTCCAAGCCTAGAAAAAGCACATCATCTTTTAAAAGGACTAGGTGCTGATATACCCCCGATAATAAAGTGTGAAGCTGGATGGACACAGCAGGCCAAGCAGCATCTCAGGAGCACAAAAGCTGACGTTTTGGGCCTAGACCCTTCATCAGAGAGGGGGACGGGGTGAGGGTTCTGGAATAAATAGGGAGAGGGGGGGGGCAGACCGAAGGTGGAGAGAAAAGAAGATAAGTGGAGAGAGTATAGGTGGGGAGGTAGGGAAGGGATAGGTCAGTCCAGGGAGGACAGACAGGCCAAGGAGGTGGGATGAGGTTAGTAGGTAGGAAATGGAGGTGCGGCTAGAGGTGGGAGGAAGGGATGGGTGAGAGGAAGAACAGGTTAGGGAAGCAGAGACAGGCTGGGCTGGTTTTGGGATGCAGTGGGGGGAGGGGATGAGCTGGGCTGGTTGTGTGATGCAGTCGGGGGAGGGGACAAACTGGGCTGGTTTTGGGATGCAGTGGGGGAAGGGGAGATTTTGAAGCTTGTGAAGCCCACATTGATACCATTGGGCTGCAGGGTTCCCAAGCGGAATATGAGTTGCTGTTTCTGCAACCTTCGGGTGGCATCATTGTAGCACTGCAGGAGGCCCATGATGGACATGTTGTCTAAAGAATGGGAGGGGGAGTTAAAATGGTTCTCGACTGGGAGGTACAGTTGTTTATTGCGAACCGAGCAGAGGTGTTCTATAAAGCAGTCCCCAAGCCTCCACTTGGTTCCCCCAATGTAGAGGAAGCCACACCGGGTACAATGGATACAGTATACCACATTGGCAGATGTGCAGGTGAACCTCTGCTTAATATGGAAAGTCATCTTGGGGCCTGGGATGGGGGTAGGGGAGGAGGTGTAGGGGCAAGTGTAGCACTTCCTGCAGTTGCAGGGGAAGGTGCCGGGTGTGGTGGGGTTAGGAGGGGAGTCACAGAGAGAGTGGTCTCTCCGGAAGGCAGACAAAGGTGGGGATGGAAAAATGTCTTGGGTGGTGGGGTCAGATTGTAGATGGCGGAAGTGTTGGAGGATGATGCGTTGTATCCGGAGGTTGGTGGGGTGGTGTGTGAGAACGAGGGGGATCCTCTTGGGGTGGTTGTGGCGGGGGCGGGGTGTGAGGGATGTGTTGCGGGAAATGCGGGAGACATGGTCAATGGCGTTCTCAACCATTGCGGATTCTACTACTGATTCTATCTTGTGTACACATTTTTCTTTTAAACCCACTGTAACGCATCTGTAACATCATTTCCACGATCCACAACATGTGCAATCTGTAAATTAAATGCTTGTGACATAAGACTCTAATGAAATAATCTGATGTTCTTGTCCTTAAATCTTTTCAAAAAATGTCAAACGATTGTGATTGGTATACATAACCATCTCGGATACATTGTTTGCAACATAGACATTAAAATATTCTAAGGCCTGTACCAAACTCAATAACATTTTTTCAATGGGTGAGTTTTTTTTCTGGTGGATATTGCGTTTTATTTTTTTAAAAAACTGATTGGCCTTTCAATTCCAAATCATCCTCCTTTAACACCAATTTTCCAATCCTTACATCACTTGCATCAATGGCGATTTTAAAAGGTTTCAAGACATTTGGCATGGCTAAAATGGGTCCAGTAGTTAGCACTGCTTTAATTTCTCAAATGCCTCCTGGCATTCTTTTGTCCACCGAAATTTTGTGTTCTTTTTTCCACAAATCTGTTAGCGGTGTCACACACTACTAAAGCTTGGTACAAATTTCCTGTAGAATTTGCTCGATCCCAAAAATCATAGCACTTTCTTCTTTGAGGATGGTCTTGGAAATTCCATGATGGCCTTCATCTTCACATTTCTCGTTGTCCTCCATCCACGTTGATGTTGTGCCCTAAAAATGCCTCTTCCACCTTCACAAATTCTGTTTTTTGCCAAGTTTATGACCCAATTTGCTTTCTGTAATCTCTCAAAGAACACTGCAAAATGCTCCATGTGATCTTTTCAGGAATGACTGAAGATCACGAAGTTATCTATATAGACGGCACAGTTAGTCAATCCTGCCACAACTCTGTTGGTAAGTCTTTGAAAGGTGGCTGATGTGTTTTTCATTCCATAGGCCATGATTTTTAACTCTTATAGCCCATTTGGGATTACAAAAGCAGAGACTTAGAATTCCTACAGTGTTTGGCCCAACAAGTCCACAGTGACCCTCACAGCATCCAACCCAGAACCATTCCCCTATAATTCTCACATCCCTGAACATTTTTGGCAATTTACCATCGCCAATCCACCTGGCATGCACATTTTTGGACTGTTGGAGGAAACTGGAGCACCCGAAGATAACCCATGCAGACACAGGGAGAATGTAAAAACTCCTCAGACAATTGCCCGAGGGTGGAGTTAGAACATAGAACATAGAAAAGTACAACACAGTACAGGCCCTTCGGCCCACGATGTTGTGCCATGGAATAATCCTAATCCAAAAATAAAATAACCTAACCTACATTCCCCTCAATTCACTGCTGTCCTTGTGCATGTACAGCAGTTGCTTAAATGTCACTAATGACTCCACTTCCACGACTACCACTGGTAAACTATTCCATGCGCTCACAATTCTCTGGGTGAAGAACCTCCCTCTGACATCTCCTCTATACCTTCCTCCTAACACCTTAAAACTATGACCCCTTGTGGCAGTCAATCCTGCCCTGGGGAAAAGTCTCTGGGTATCGACTCTATCCATGCCTCTCATTACCTTGTACACCTCGATCAGGTCACCTCTCTTCATCCTTCTCTCCAGAGAGAAAAGTCCGAGCTCAGTCAACCTCTCTTCGTAAAACAAGCCCTCCAGTCGAGGCAGCATCCTAGTAAACCTCCTTTGCACCGTCTCCAAAGCCTCCACATCTTTCCTATAATACGACGACCAGAACTGGACACAATATTCCAAGTGTAGTCTCACAAGGGTTTTGTAGAGCTGCAGCATAACCTCGTGGCTCTTAAACTCGATCCCCCGTTAATGAAAGCCAAAACACCATATGCTTTCTTAACAACCTTATCCACCGGGGTGGTAACTTTGAGGGAGCTATGCACTTGAACACCAAGATCCCGCTGTTCCTTCACACTGCCGAGAATCCTGCCTTTAATCCGATATTCAGCATTTAAGTTCGACCTTCCAAAATGCATCACTTTGCATTTATCCAGGTTGAACTCCAGCTGCCATTTCTTAGTCCAGCTCTGCATTCTGCCAATGTCTCGCTGAAGCCTGCAATAGCCCTTGATACTATCAACGGCACCTCCAACCTTTGTGTCATCAGCAAACATACTAACCCACCCCTCAACCTCCTCATCCAAGTCATTTATAAAAACCACAAAGAGCAGAGGCCCAAGAACAGAGCCCTGTGGGTCACCACTCAGCACTGACCTCCAGGTAGAATACTTACCATCTACAACCACTCTCTCCCTCCTGTTAGCCAACCAATTCTGAATCCAGACAGCCAAATCATTCTGTATCCCATACCTCCTGACTTTATGAATGAGCCTGCGGTGGGGAACCTTATCAAATGCCTTGCTGAAGTCCATTGATTCAAACCTGGGTCTTTCCACTGAGCCACCTTGTTGCCCCAAATTTTCTTTTGGTCTCTCCAACAAAGGTACTTGCCAGTAACAGAGAAGCAAGTGCCACTTTCCTGGAACTGGGTATGAGTCAGATTTGGTCACAGCATTGACCTTCCGATAATCTACACAGAATTATTGAGTACCATTAGGTTTGGGAATCAACATGGCCAGCAAACTCCACTTGCTCTGAGTCAGTTCTTTGATGTCTTCTTGCAGTATCACTTCCGCTTCCATCTGAATCTGCGCTACTTTGAGAGGAGTAATCCTATAGGGGTGTTGCTTTATCAGAACAGCATTCCCCACATCAACTTCATGTTAGTCCTCCCCATTCTATTTCTACATATGTCCTCATAGCACTGTAACAAGTCTTTCAATTCTCTTCTCTATTCCTGGGACAGATAGCTCACTACCCTACCCCATTCTTTCAGGGCTTCCTCATTTAATTTTAAGGCACATTAAAATCCACATCATCTGGATTTGATTCCTCACTCCTCTGGTTCCCTTACCCTATCTTTGTAAAGTTTCAGTATGTTCACATGACATACCTGATAATTTTTTTACTTATCTAGCATCTTCACCAAATAATTCACCTGTCTTAACTCCTCAATCTGATAGTGACAACTGAACTTTGATTTGAAGAGATCTCCTACCACTGGTAACAGCACCAATACTTTATCCCCATCGGCAAACGTACAAATGTTAGATTTTTTTATTGGCTTCTTGCTTCATTATGTGCTGTGCCACCTTCAAATATTGTCTCGCAAAATCATCTACTCTGTTCAATCATTTTCTCATCTCAGATACATAATCCAACTGTGAGACCTCAGATTTCAGACCTATCAACTATTCTTTAAATACCCTCTTACTTCATGCCAGAATATCAATCACCAGCCCCACCAGCCCTGGCAGTTTTCCATGCAACCACAGGAAGTGCTACACCTGTCCCTACACCTCCCCCCTCACGTCCGTTCCAAGCCCTAAGAAGACCTTCCACATCAAGCAGTTGTTCACCTGCATGTCTGCTAATTTGGTATACTGTATCCACTGTCCCGGTCGAGGCCTCCTCTACTTCGAGAAAACCAAACGGACGCTTGGGACCATTTTGTGGAACACCTATGATCGGTTTGCAACAAACAATGCACCTCCCAGTCATTAACCATTTCAACTCCCCCTCCCACTCCTTGAACGACTTGTCCATCCTGGGCCTCTTACAGTGCCACAACAATACCACCGAAAGGTTTCAGGAACAGCATCTCATATTCCGCTTGGGAACCCTGCAGCCCAATGGTATTAATGTGGAAATCAAAAGCTTCAAAATCTCCCCTCTCCCGACTGCATCCCAAAACCAGCCCAGCTCGTACCTGCCTCCCTAACCTGTCCTCCCATCTCTCCACTTCTCCCACCTCAAACCCCAACCCCCATCTCCTCTCTACTAGCCTCATCCCGCCACCTTGACCTGTCCGTCCTCCCTGGACCGACCTATCCTCTCCCTAATTCACCTTTACTGGCTCCAACCCCACCTCTTGACCTGTCTGTCTCCTCTCCACCTATCTTCTCCTTTATCCATCCTCTATCCACTTCCCCTCTCCCCCTATTTATTTCAGAATCCCCTTCCCCTCCCCCATTTCTTAATAAGGGTCTAGACCCACACGTCAGCTTTCCTGTTCCTCTGTTGCTGCTGGGCTTGCTGTGTTCATCCAGCTCTACACCTTATTATCTAACATTCTAATGGTACTCTGTTCCAATTAATACCAGTCCCACTTATTTAAACCAAAAGATTATTTAAAAGTTAGACTGCAGTCACTTGAACTTACAGCCAGGTTATGTCTTCTTGGATGTTCTATGTCATCTCCACTGATCTTCTATCAGGTACACATTCTCCATTGAATTCTTTTGTCAGGAATATTAACTAAGAGTGCCACTTTACCTTTATTTACTTGATGCTTTCTTTAAGAGCTGAGTGAGCTGATCTCTAATCAGATAGCAGTTCACTCTCTGCTAATTTTGCAACTGTCCACATCTTTTATACCCTTGATGACATATCAGTTTCTTACAATAGGATTGGTCCTATGTTGTCAAAATCATCAGATTTAAGTTTAATTGGTTTTTAGTATCCAAGTGCCTGGTTTAAATTAATTGGCTAAATTCAAACTTGTTGTCTTAATAGCAAAACAAAACTGTGGCTTGGACTGCTAACTATATAGCCTTTGACACAAATGTTGCAATTCAGATGCTCTAGGTAGCTGCAAACACACAAGCTGCCCACAGACAATTTTTTTCTCTAAGCTGAGAAAAAGCACATAATTTTTTAAAGGGGCATCACACTGCCTTCCCCTCTTCCAGTTTATAAACATCAATATTTCACAAACACCAAATGCTAATATTCTACCTTCCAATCTACAAGTGCTATACTCAATTTTGAAAAATGATGAGCCCATGAAGTTGGAAGTAGTATATTAGCATCGATAAAGCATTGATTAGCTAATATAAGACAGCAAGTTGGAATATAGAGGCATTTTCAGGATGTCAACCTGTAATTAGTGGAGTGCCTACGGGATTACTGCCAGGACCACAATTATTTACGATATATACTCATGATTTGGATGAAAAGAGTGAATATATGATTTGTGCAGATGACACAAAAATAGGTTGGAAGGCAATTGGTATGGACAATGCAGAGTCTACAGAGTAATATAGACAAGTAAGAGGAGTAGGCGAAACATTGGCAGATGGCATGTAATGTGGAAAATGTGAGCTTCTTCACTTTGGCAGGAGGAGTAGGAGAGCCGAGTATTATTTAGAGAAAGACTAGAGACCGCTGCAGCACCTGGTGGTCCTCATGCATAAATCACAAAATGATAGTGATCAAATTTAGTAGATAATGGGGAAGGACTTTATTTCAAAGGGAATGGAGTATAAAATTGGGAAGTCTTGCGAAAGCCATACAAGGCATTGGTTAGACCACATCTAGAATATTATGAATAGTTTAGGTCCTTTTATCCAATGAAAAAATTAATGGCATTGGAGGCAATCCAAAGAATGTTCACTAAGCTGGTTGAGGTATGCAGAGATTTTTGTTTTGTTGAGGAAAGGTTGAATATGCTGGGCTTGTACTCATTGGAGTTTAGACAAAGAGAGGGGACTCTATTAAAACACATAAATATCTTAGGAGGCTTGAAAGGCTAGATGCTGAGAGTTTGTTCCCTTGCAGGAAAGTATAGAACTAAATATCATAATCTCAGAGTAAAGGATAACCCATTTAAGACAGACGAGGAAGGACTTATTCTCTCAGAGGGTGATAAATCTAGAATTTGTTACTGAAAAGATCTGTAAATGTTGGGCCATTAAAAATAGTCAAGGCTGAGGTAGACATTTTTTACACTAAGGGCATCAAAGGTTATGAGGAAAAGGCAGGAAAGTGGAGTTGAGGGTTATCAGGTCAGACATTATCTTATTGAATGGTTGAGCCGAGTTGATGGGTTGATTGGGACTATTAAAGCGAGTATATTAAAGAAGTTGACTTTGGTATGTAAATTTCATTTTAACTAAGATTCTGAACTATTTAAGTAAGAGAGTTGAAAATTGTGCTGTGTATTCAAAAGTACTTTTGGACATCACTCCTGGTTCACAAAATAATGCCCCAGTTATCTGGATTGTCCCTTAGAGGATTTCATTTCACAGTATCCATTCTGTGCAATTCCTTCATCACTTAAAGACTTCAATTAGGTCACCTCACACTTTCTGACATTGAACTTGATTTGCTGTAGTTTTGGCCACTGATTCATTTCCATTCACAAATTTATGTTCTTACCTAAACAACCTAATGCCCTTTTCTGATGAAGGGTCTAGGCCAGAAACGTCAGCTTTAGTGCTCTTAAGATGCTGCTTGGCCTGCTGTGTTCATCCAGCTCCACACTTTGTTATCTTAACCTAATGCCTCCCTTTGTTTCTATCTTTGGAAGTTTAGGACCTAAGTCCTAAAATGCAGTCCAATAATAATGAACAAATTGACTATTTTTAAACAAAATATCAGTCTTTCCTAATTCAATCTGCAATATCTGTTCATTTGGGAAGGTAAATCATTCAATGGGGCGAAATATGACTGGTGGGAATAAACAGCTAAACCAAGTTAATATGCATGGTCTAAAGTTGAGCCAGTGATAAAATCTGTTGTTAAACCTTTGTCTGACTTCACCAATCAGAGACTATCTCCTTTATCTGTAATCAGTCTCCTTTTCTCAAAAAATTGCCAACTCAAGTCACAAAGTTATTTCGAATTCCTGAACATCTTCATATTTTTCTGAGTACGATCAGCAAATGCTTTAGTGAGTCCAAAGACCTGTCTAAGAAACAATGGTTGATGATAGATCTCCAAGGAGTCTTAACAAGAATAGGTACTTAATTTACATGTTAAGGTGTGGTTTATTGCATGATGGCAATAGGCATGATTAAGAAAAAAATAATTAGGCAATATTACAAATGTTTAAGCCATGTAAACCCTATCTGTCTCCTGTGTAATCTTGAGCATGATCAACTATTTCAATGCTCACCCACTAACTATGCTGTGTGGTCAACTCAGGTGGGAAGGGAGTGGATTGCACATCTGCCTATTTTCCAGGTGTTCCCCTCACTCCAGCCATGCCTAAAGACAGCACATAAAATTCAACCTCGGGTATCTGCTCATGATCCTTCTTTCAATTATATGGTTAAATGCTATGAAAATTATCTGCATATTCAGTGTATTTATTTGCAACTTAAGAGTCCATTAAGTATTTGATTTGTGCACAGGGAATGAAAGGCCAAGAGGTTGTACAAATGATTGAATCAAATAAACGACTGGATGCTCCAATAAGATGTCCTATTGAAATGCATGAATTGATGCGCGAATGTTGGACCTACAAGTAAGTCATTTCCTCATACTTCAGTTAACTTAATGTAAAACCTGGGGCAGAAACTTATAGGAGTCTGAGTGACATGGACTACCGCAATTTGTGCAACAGAATCAAGTGCAGCAAGACCCATTTCAATGTTGAGATCCTCTCACTGTATCTTTTATGCTTTAGTACGCTTTGGTGAGATGATCACTAGGCAGTTTCAAGATCCCGAATGGTAAGGATTAACATTTGTTAAATGCCTTGTTAACAGCACAACCCACCTCCTTAAGATTCAGCCACCTAAACAAATTTTAAAAATGTGTTAGGCATTGGTAACACTTGACAAGGAGACCAAAATATGTAACCGGTGGTTTCAGCTCACCACTTGCTCTGAATACTCCCCAGTATTGGAAACTGAGCACCAATATCTCAGAGTAAACTCCACAGGCACTGGCCACGAACACAACAATGGACATCAGCATCTGACTTGCGTCAGCTTCTAAGAAACTTAATGTTGCACCACTGATTCACTTATAAGACATTTCTGCACCTTGATGTTATATCTCAGGCCAGCTATAACACTGCAGCAAGGACATTATGCTCAGGCCCTTGCACCCAGCTTGCAGATTGGATCAGCTACATTGAAAGGCTTTTCACGGTGTCATAACATATTCTCAGTCTGAGCCTACCTAGATGCTCACAGTATCACTGCCTTGCATTGCCCTGCCCTTGCCTTTTTGCACTTTGCTCTATTTGCCAGAAATACCAGGCTCACGTTACTATTTAGTGCAGATACATAGATAGGAAGCTTGTCGTAGTTGTCAATAAATGTTGCTAATGTCAAGGGAGCAGACTTTGCTTAAGGAATCCTGGCATAGTAAGTAGAGTGCAGCTTCTGATACCAGTTCAGGTACTTCTTGGGGCTGTAGAGTCAGGATCCTGTCCTTATAAGGGTAGAGAAGCTGAATGACAGGCAGCACACATCTATCTTTACTCCTTCTGCTGTATTGTGTACAGTCATTTTCCTGGAATCAAAAAGAAGTAGTTATTGCTAAAGTTGAAGTAAGGTAGCACAGCTGTTACTATTGCTGCAGAGGTGATTTTTGTCCTGAGTAGGTCAATAAACAGTGGACAGAGCATGCAGGATCGATGGTGTTGAGGGTTGGCATGAGTGGGGAGGATATTGCTGACAATTGTGACTGTATTGGAGCGTGTGCATTGGCCGGTGGTAGGGACAGTAGCAGAGAGAGTATATAAGATATTAGAAAGAAGAGGGTGGAACTTACCCTGATGGAATGGAACAAAGAACAAAGAAAATTACAGCACAGGGACAGGCCCTTTGGCCCTCCAAGCCTGCGCCGATCAAAATCCTCTGTCTAAGCGTATCATCTATTTTCTAAGGGTCTGTATCCCTTTGCTCCCTGCCCATCCATGTACCTGTCCAGATACATCTTGAAAGACACTAACGGGTCTGCATCTACCACCTCTGCTGGCAACGCGTTCCAGGCAGCCACCACTCTCTGCATAAAGAACTTTCCATGCATATCTCCCTTAAACTTTCCTCCTCTCACTTTGAACTCATGACCCCAAGTAATTGAGTCCCCCACTCTGGGAAAAAGCTTCTTGCTATCCACCTTGTCTATACCCTTCATGATTTTGTAGACCTCAATCAATCCCCACCCCCGTCAATCTCCGTCTTTCTAGTAAAAATAATCCTAATATACTCAACCTTTCTTCATAGTTAGCATCCTCCATACCAGGCAACATCCTGGTGAACCTCCTCTGCACCCTCTCCAAAGCATCCACATCCTTTTGGTAATGTGGCAACCAGAACTGCACACAGTACTCTAAATATGGCCAAACCAAAGTCTCATACAACTGTAACATGACCTGCCAACTCTTGTACTCAATACCCCGTCCAATGAAGGAAAGCATGCCGTATGCCTTCTTGACTACCCTATTGACCTACGTTGCCACCTTCAGGGAACAATGGACCTGAACACCCAGATCTCTCTGTACATCAATTTTCCCCAGGACTTTTCCATTTACTGTGTAGTTTGCTCTTGAATTAGATCTTCCAAAATGCATCACCTCGCATTTGCCCGGATTGAACTCCATCTGCCATTTATCTGCCCAACTCTCCAATCTATCTATATTCTGCTGTAATCTCTGACAGTCCCCTTCACTACCTGCTACTCCACCAATCTTAGTGTCATCTGCAAACTTGGTAATCAGACCACTTACACCTTCCTGCAAATCATCTGTGTATATCACAAACAACAATGGTCCCTGCACAGATCCCTTTGGAAAATCATTGGTCACAGGTCTCCAATTTGAGTAACCCCCTTCCACTCTTACTCTCTGTCTCCTGTTACCCAGCCAGTTTTTTATCCATCTTGCTAGCACACCTTGGACCCCATGTGACTTCACTTTCTCCATCAGCCTGCCATGGGGAACCTTGTCAAATGCCTTACTGAAGTCCATGTATATGACATTCACAGCCTTTCCCTCATCTATCAACTTTGTCACATCCTCAAAGAATTCTATTAAGTTGATAAGAGAAGACCTGCCCTGCACAAAACCATGTTGCCTATCACTGATAAGCCCATTTTCTTCCAAATGGGAATAGATCCTATCCCTCAGTATCTTCTCCAGCAGCTTCCCTACCACTGATGTCAGGCTCACCGGTCGATAATTACCTGGATTATCCTTGCTACCCTTCTTGGACAAGAGGAAAACGTTAGAAATTCTCCAGTCCTCCAGGACCTCACCCGTGCTTAAGGATGCTGCAAAGATATCTGTTAAGGCCCCAGCTATTTACTCTCTTGCTTCCGTTAATAGCCTGGGATAGATCCCATCCAAACTTGGGGAGTTGTCCACCTTAATGCCTTTTAGGATACCCACACTTCCTCCCTCCTTATGCTAACATGACCTAGAGTAAGCAAATATCTATCCCTAACCTCACCATCTGTCATCTCCCTCTCCTTGGTGAATACCAATGCAAAGTACTCGTTAAGAATGTCACCCAGTTTCTCTAACTCAACGCATAACTTTCCTTCTTTGTCCTTAAGTGGGCCAATCCTTTCTCCAGTTACCCTCTTGCTCTTTATATATGAATAAAAGGCTTTGGGATTTTCCTTAACCATGTTTGCTAACAATATCTCATGCCCCCTCTTAGCCCTCTTAATTCCTTGTTTCAAATTCGCCCTACATACCCGATATTCTTCCAGAGCTTCATCTGTCTTCAGTCGCCTAGACCTTATGTATGCTTCCTTTTTCCTCTTAGCTAATCTCACAATTTCACCTGTCATCCATGATTCCCTAATCTTGCCATTTCTATCCCTCATTTTCACTGGAACATGTCTCTCCTGCACGCTAATCAACCTCTTTTTAAAAGCCTCCCACATATCAAATGTGGATTTACCTTCAAACAGTTTCTCCCAATCTACATCCCCCAGATCCTGCCGAGTTTTGGTATAGTTGGCCTTCCCTGAGTTTAGAACTCTTCCTTTAGGACCACTCTCATCTTTGCCCTTGAGTATTGTAAAATTTACAGAATTGTGGTCACTATTTGCAAAGTAATCCCCTACTGTAATTTCTACCACCTGGCCAGGCTCATTCCCCAACACCAGGTCCAGCATGGCCCCTTCCCGAGTTGGACTACATACATACTGTTCTAGAAAACCCTCCTGGACGCTCCTTACGAATTCTGCTCCATCTTGAGGCCCGACACTGAGTGAATCCCAGTCAATGATGGGAAAATTAAACTCTCCCATCACCACCACCCTGTTGCTCCTACACCTTTCCATAATCTGTTTACATATTTGTACCTCTATCTCACGCTCACTGTTGGGAGGCCTATAGTACAGCCCCAACATTGTTAGAGCACCCTTCCTATTTCTGAATTCTACCCATATTGCCTCACTGCTTGAGTCCTCCACAGTGCCCTCCTTCAGGGCAGCTGTAATATCATCTTTGACCAGTATGGCAACTCCTCCACCTCTTTTACCTCCCTCTCTATCCCGCCTGAAGTATCGATATCCTGAGACAACTAGTTTCCAATCATGCTCTTCCCTCAACCAAGACTCAGTAATAGCAATAACATCATACTTCCAGGTACCGATCCAAGCCCTAAGCTCATCTGCCTTACCTACTACACTTCTTGCATTAAAATAAATGCACCTCAGACCACCTGTCCCTTTGTGTTCATCATCTGCTCCCCGACTATTATTCTCTTTAGTCGCGCTGACTCCATTATCTAGTTCCTTACAGGCTTTAGTTACCACCTCCTTTCTGTCCAATATTCCGTTCCCATCCACCTGCCACATTAGTTTAAACCCTCCCCCACAGTATTAGCAAAAGCACCCACAAGGACATTGGTTACAGTCCAGCCCAGGTGTAGACCGTCCAATTTGTAATAGTCCCCCCTTCCCCAGAACTGGTTCCAATGTCCCAAAAATCTGAACCCCTCCATCTTGCCCCATCTCTCAAGCCATGCATTCATCCTGGCTATTCTTTCACTTCTGCTCTGACTAGCACGTGGCACTGGTAGCAATCCTGAGATTACTATCTTTGATGTCCTACTTTTTAACTTGACTCCTAACTCCCTAAATTCTGCTTGTAGGACCTCATCCGGTTTTCCACCTATATCATTGGTGCCTATATGCACCACGACAACTGGCAGTTCGCCCTCCCCTTTCAGAATGTTCTGCAGCAGATCTGAGACATCCCTGACCCGTGCACCTGGGAGGCAACGTATCATTCAGGAGTCTCATTTTCGACCACAGAGCCGCCTATCTACTCCCCTTACAATTGAATCCCCAATGAACAGAGAACATAGAACATTACATAGAACATAGAACATTACAGCACAGTACAGGCCCTTCGGCCCTCGATGTTGTGCCGACATGTCATACCGATCTCAAGCCCTTCTAACCTACACTATTCCATGTACGTCCATATGCTTATCCAATGACGACTTAAATGTACCTAAAGTTGGAGAATCTACTACCGTTGCAGGCAAAGTGTTCCATTCCCTTACTACTCTCTGGGTAAAGAAACTACCTCTGACATCTGTCCTATATCTTTCACCCCTCAATTTAAAGCTATGCCCCCTCGTGCTCGCCGTCACCATCCTAGAAAAAAGGCTGTCCCTATCACCCTATCTAGCCCTCTGATTATTTTATATGTCTCAATTAAGTCACCTCTCAACCTTCTTCTCTCTAACAAAAACAGCCTCAAGTCCCTCAGCCTTTCCTCGTAAGACCTTCCCTCCATACCAGGCATCACCCTAGTAAATCTCCTCTGCACCGTTCCCAAAGCTTCCACATCCTTCTTATAATGCGGTGACCAGAACTGTACACAATACTCCAAGTGTGGCCGCACCAGAGTTTTGTACAGCTTCACCATAACCTCTTGGTTCCGGAACTCGATCCCTCTATTAATAAAAGCTAAAACACTGTATGCCTTCTTAACAGCCCTGTCAACCTGGGTGGCAACTTTCAAGGATCTGTGTACATGGACACCAAGATCTCTCTGCTCATCTACACTACTAAGAGTCTTACCATTAGCCCATTAACCCCTTCCATTCTTTATCCTGCCCTTCTGTACAGCAGAGCCAGCCACGGTGCCATGAACCTGGCTACTGCTGCATTCCCCTGGTGAGCCATCTCCCCCAACAGTATGCAAAACGGTAGACCTGTTTTGGAGGGAGATGACCGCAGGGGACACCTGCACTGCCTTCCCGCTCTTTCTCTGTCTTTTGGTCACCCATTCCCTTTCTCCACCAGCAATCCTAATCTGCGGTGTGACCAACTTGCTAAACATGTTATCCACGACCCCCTCAGAATCACGTATACTCCAAAGTGAGTCCATCCGCAACTCCAGAGCCGTCATGCAGTCTAACAAGAGCTGCAGCTGGACACACTTCCTGCACGTGAAGGAGTCAGGGACATCAGCTGTATCCCTGAGCTCCCAGTTTGAGCAAGAGGAGCATAACACGGGCCTGAGATCTCCTGCCCTTGTTAATGTTAGACTTAACTTACCTAAATGAAAAAAGGAACGAGAAAGGTTTTTGCCAATCACACAATATTTAAAAAAAACGTGAAAAAGAAAAACACTTACCTTATCAACTCACCACAGAGTTTTTTTTTTAGTCAGAAGAGGAGGGCGTGTAGTGTCTCGGGTTCAGCCGCTGCCCAAAGAAATGAAGGCTGCTCCCGCTCGAGGTAAGCTTTTTAAAGTGGGAAGAACTTTCCTTCCCAGCAGTTTCCTGGTGCTGTCTCTTTCTCTCTCCCGCCCCCGCAAAATGAAGGTCACTCCCGCTCGAGGTAGGCTTTTTAAACTTACCTTAAAAAGTAGGACCTCAAAGGTAGTAATCTCAGGATTGCCTACCAGTGCCACATGCTAGTCAGAGCAGAAACGAATGGAGAAGGTCATTGATTTTCTTCCTGCAGTGCTGGGCATCCCTTCACAGCAAAATTGCCCTAACCTAGATGGCAAACATGGACCAACCTGGCATGATCTGGTGTTATAGCCTCTACTGCTGGAATTGTGATGGTATTAGGAATGGAGATATTCCTGCATTGATGGTATGAATTGAAATAATTAGATTTGACTTGATGTCTGTTTTGGAGATGTGGTTGCAGGGTGAGCAAGACTGGGAACTCCATATTCAAGAGTAGTCAAAGTTCTGGAAGAATAGGCAAAAAGCTAAAGATGGTGAAATAACTTTGTCAGTCTAGGAATATACCAGTACAGTGATGAGTAGTGATTGTAAGTGTAATAGACAATGATTTCAACTCAGTTTGGATGCAACTAAAGAATACCAAGAAAAAAGAGGTCACTGGTAGGAGTTCAAGATAACAAAGTGTGGAACTGGATGAACACAGCAGGCCAAGCAGCATCTCAGGAGCACAAAAGCTGACGTTTCGGGCCTAGACCCTTCATCAGAGAGGGGGATGGGGAGAGGGAACTGGAATGAATAAGGAGAGAGGGGGAGGAGGACCGAAGATGGAGAGAAAACAAGATAGGTAGGGAGGAGAGTATAGGTGGGCAGGAGCAGCACCCGGTGTGGCTTCCTCTACATTGGGGAAACCAAGCAGAGGCTTGGGGACCGCTTTGCAGAACACCTCTGCTTGGTTCGCAGCAAACAACTGCACCTCCCAGTCGTGAACCATTTCAACTCCCCCTCCCATTCCTCAGACGACATGTCCATCATGGGCCTCCTGCAGTGCCACAATGATGCCACCCGAAGGTTGCAGGAACAGCAACTCATATTCTGCTTGGGAACGCTGCAGCCCAATGGTATCAACGTGGACTTCACAAGCTTCAAAATCTCCCGTTCCCCTACTGCATCCCAAAACCAGCCCAACCTGTCTCTGCCTCCCTAACCTGTTCTTCCTCTCACCCATCCCTTCCTCCCACCTCAAGCCGCACCTCCATTTCCTACCTACCACCTCATCCCGCCTCCTTGACCTGTCTATCTTCCCTGGACTGACCTATCCCCTCCCTACCTCCCCCCCATACTCTCCTCTCCACCTATCTTCTTTTCTCTCCATCTTCGGTCCGCTTCCCCCCTCTCCCTATTTATTCCAGAACCCTCGCCCCCATCCCCCTCTCTGATGAAGAGTCTAGGCCCGAAACATCAGCTTTTGTGCTCCTGAGATGCTGCTTGGCCTGCTGCATTCATCCAGCTCCACACTTTGTTACCTTGGATTCTCCAGCATCTGCAGTTCCCATTATCACTGATGGGAGTTGTCTGTTTGGCCTCACCAAGAGTTATTTCATGAAAGCATAAAATATTCTTTGGAATTTAGTTATGAGGATAGATTGACAAGGTTGGGGCTCTTTCTTGGAGAGAAGGCTGAGAGGAGATTGATAGAAGTCTGTACAATCAAGAGTGGCTTGAATAGAGTAGTTAGGGAGAAACTGTTCCCATTTGTAAAAGAGACAAGAGGGTGTAAGTTTAAAATGATCTGCAAAAGTAGCAAGCGTGAATTAAGACAAAACCTTTATATTCTGTGCATAATTTGCATATGGTACCTGGAAGTGTGGTGCAGGCAGGTTCAATTCAGGCGTCCAAGAGAACATCATATAGGAACAGGACGGGCTATTCAGCCCCTAAAGCTTGTTCCACCATTCAGTGAAATCATGGCAAATCTATAGCCTAACTCCATAAGCCTGTCTTTGGCCAATTTCCCATAATACCTTTAATTAAGAAGATCTGCCTCAGATTTTAAAATCCACAACCATTTTTGAAGAAGAGTTTTAAACATCTACTGCCCTTTGTGTGGAGAAGTATTTCCTATCATCTGCCCTGAACAGTCTGACCTTAATTCTCAGACTAGGCCCTTAAGATCTATCATGTCCAAATATTAGAAACAGTTCTGAGGAAGGGTCACCAGATCCAAAATGTTAGCATTGTTTTTTCCTTCACAGATGCTGTCAGACCTGCTGAGCTTTTCCAGCAACTTTGTTTTTGTTCCTGATTTATAGTATCCACAGTTCTTTCCGTTTTTATTCAAAACAGTTTGTCTACCCAGTGTTTTCCTGTTTAATATCTTGAAGGCCTCAATCAGATCACCTCTTAACCTTTTAAATTTTAGAGAATTCTGCAGGCCCAATTTGTATAATCTCTCATGGATTATTCTTGTTAAACCACTTTACACTCCCTTTAAAACAAATGTATCCTCCCATGATATGGTGCCCAGATCTGCTCACAGTAGTACAAGTGGACTCTAAACAGGATTTTGTATAGCTGCAGAATAATGTCTGCATCCTCATACCCCAGTCCTCTAGATATAATGAACAGTATTCTATTAGCTTTCTTCATTGTCTTAATGAAATGTAGAAGATTCCAAGGTGGCTTGACAGGGTAGATATTTCCACTAGTAGGGAAGTGTCAAATGAGGGGACACTTATTTAAAACTGATGTGTGAAGGAATTTCTTCTTCCAGAGTGTAGTGAATGTCTGGAGATCTCTATGCCAGTGGGTTTTGGAGGCTAAATCACAGAAAGCAATTAAAAAGGAGATGAACAGATTTTAGAAATACTAGGGAGTTGAGAGATATGTTAAGGTGGCACACAAGAGGATTTAAGGCCTGATGCAGATCAGCTTTGACTTTGTTGAATAGCAGTGCATGTTTGAGGCTAAATGGCCTACTCCTGCTATTATTTCTTATGTTGTATGTAGCCCTTTTTTGAAGCAGACCCCAGTTGAAAATAGAAATTTGAACAAAAGGACAAAGAAAGGAAGCTGACTTTCCCAATTTCTGAAGAAACTAGTTTCTTGCCAACAATGCTCCTGCTTCTTATGCTCTTTTGTTAACTTTCCCTGTGGTCCATCCTAGCATGGCAGAATTTCCTCTCCTAGATTTATTTCCAATGGTTCAAATGACTCTACCAGTTGGTATTTGCTATCTCATAAGCCCAGTTTCTGCATTATATTTAAGAGCTCTTAACTAGACCTGTAGGTCAGGCTAGAACAGGCTACATCTCAAGATAGCTCTCTTGTTCTGGTAGCACTCACTCCAACCTGTTACCTACTTGGATTCTCACCTTATCTCTGCTTTGCCTTACCCAACCTTACTTAATCTTGCCTTTTATTAGTTCAGACACAAAGCCAAGCACATTATCATGGTTGTCAGCAATCAATAGGATAGACATGTTGCTGCGCATCGCCATGTTCTGTCAGTATCACACCTGGACTGTGTGCCAGCTGTATACTCAGCAGACACACTGCATATGCTTCAACCAAATGGCCATGTCTCAATGTTTAAGTAGAGTATTGCTCAGTCATGACAAGTGTGACATCTTTTAGCTCTGTGGTCCCAACATACTAAGTCAACGGCAGTCATTGAATTTTGAGCAGTTAGTCAACCATTTGAGACAGTCAGGATCAGGACCTTTCCACATCAGGGGTCAGGAGCCAAATGTCTGGTATTCCACTACCTCTTTCTGCCCTTTAATGGGCTGTCCCTTATGTACCGAGTGAAAGGGCGAAATTAAACAAGGTGAAGCTGGATGACAAAGATGTTAGTACTTGTGCATTTAGGGAAAGAGGTGGTAAGATGCCCCCAGTGAGTGAGAAGGATGTGTATTGGCCAAGCAGGGTTAATAGCATGGGGCTATTAGGTGTGTAAAAGTGAGTGAGGAAAGATGTTGTCCAAAATAGCAAGAGACTTAGTGGAAGTTTTGTGTGGTAGCAGAATAGAGTGAGTGTGAAGAAGCAAACATAAGATGGTGACACTTACCCTGGCAAAGCAGAGAAGGTCATTGAACTTCTTCCTACAGTGTTGGCATTCCTTCAGATGACTGAGGGTGTATTGACCCGGCTGGCAATCTCCAATGAATCTGATAGCCTACTGTGGTCTTCATTCCCAATTCTGGAGTTAAAAGCTAGCCCCTCTCTGTGGACAGGGAGCTGGAGGTCCTAGTGAATAGGACCTCTATTGACTAGGACCTCCAGGTCCCCATCCACAAAACAGGCTGCCAATTTCCCCTTTTTTGCTAGGGAAAATTGCTAAATGCACAATACAACTCTAGACTGTCAGCACTTGTCGAGTTATACAACAACCTATTAAAGATGGTGCTAGTACCAAGGATCATGGTTGACTGTAGGGTATACTGGCTTTGGCAATTTCTTCTGACTGCAGCAATTGATAGAGTCCTGTTAGAATCAGATAATAGAGGTATACTAAGGGCATGGTATGTTAAAGGCAAGTTTGGGATGATAGCACAATAAAACTCAGTCGGCCTTGCGGGGAGAAACCTTTCATGAAATTCAATGAAAATGATATTTAGTCAAAATATCATAAGATTCAGCCTAAGGTGTTTGTTAGGATTTATTGACTTATTGTCATCACATGTACTGAGATATAGGGAAAAGTGCTGTTTTGCATGATATACATGCAGATCATACCAAACAAAGTGTATCAGGGTAAGAGAATAGAGTGCAGAATACAGTGTGACAGCCACAGGGAAGATGCAGAAAAAAAGATCAGAACTAATATTTGAGTGGTCCGTTCAAAAGTCTGATAACAGTGGGGAAGAAGCTTCTTTGAATCTGCTTGTACGTGCATTCTAATACTTCCATAAAGAAAGAGGGTGGAAGAGAATATAAACAGGGTGGAAAGATCTTTGATTATGTTGGTGCGCAGCTGGATGAACACACAGGCCAGGCAGCATCAGAAGAGCAAGAAAGCTGACACTTTGGGTCTAGACCCTTTGCTTCCTGAAGAAGGATCCAGACTTGAAATGTCAGTTTTCCTCCTCCTCTGAGGCTGCCTTGCCTGCTGCGTTCATCCAGCTCCACACCTTGTGATCTCAAACTCCAGCATCATCAGTTCCTACTATCTCTTTGATTATGTTGGTTGCTTTCCCAAGGCAATGGGTAGTATAAATGGAGTCAAACATAATCAGGCAAAATCAGGGACATCCATTCCTGTTCAGCAGGGAGTAAGACACTCAGCTGAGTTCTGCCGTGTTGGATCTACCCATCACTATATTGTATACAGTTGCTGAAACTTTTCCAGGTGACATCATGAAAGCTGATCTTTGCTCCCCCCAGCAGCTGCCGCCAAAGTGAAAAACTGTTTATCACTGTAAAATGTTGGAAGAATTAAAATACTGTCTGACTAATTAATACCATTAGTCCAAAACCTTATGCATATTGTAATTTGATGTCATCTGCACTACCTTCCAATAACAGATTGAGAAAAACTTTATGTGTAAATCTGCTTCCAGGTTAACTTCCTGAAAAATGCAGTTATTATGCATCTTCTTCTTTTCTCTCCAGAGCTAGCGATCGGCCAGGATTTGTCACTGTGGAGCACAGGCTGCGTGAATACTACTACACTGTTTCAAAGGAATAGAATGTTTAGATTCAAAGAGAAACATTTAACCAGCATTTTTTTAAAAAAGGATTTTTTCTGCTAGTTATATGCAAATTATACTCATGATTAACATGAAAATGCCTCATTACATTATCTACATAAATTAAAAACCATCAAAGTCCTTAGGTGTAAAAAGAGTGAAATACCTTGGTTATGCCTGAAGGCTAAGGAATTTGCTACAAACTGGTTATTCAAAGATTCTCCCTATTTGATGTTACCCTTCAAATTCCAATTAGTAGAACCACTTATCAAGGGAAACATTTAGGTTGGATGATTTCCACAGGTTAGATTATACCAGCTCTTTGGAGATGTGCTGGGGCTTGGGAGAATCGTGGTAAATGGCATTTGGGATTTGGTAAGGAAAGGGTATCTCCTGCTTTCTAACCAATGCAGAATATTTCAATGGACAAGAAATGCGGCAGAGACTCTTTTTTCGAATCAACTTATTTTGAGATTTTATTACACAACTTTGGAGCAGCTGAGATTTGAACCTGGGTCTCCTGGCTCAGAGGTAGCAACATTACCACTGGCACCACAACACCCACTGCAAACCACAATGGAATGGTTTCTGCCAACCAGAAGCATCTTAGGAGCACAAAAGCTGACGTTTCGGACCTAGACCCTTCATCAGAAAAGGGGGATGGGGAGAGGGTTCTGAAATAAATAGGGAGAGAGGGGGAGGCAGATTGAAGGTGGATAGAGGAGAAGATAGGTGGAGAGGAGACAGACAAGTTAAAGGGGCGGGGATGGAGCCTGTAGAGGTGAGTATAGGTGGGGAGGTAGGGAGGGAATAGGTCAGTCCAGGGAGGATGGACAGGTCAAGGGGGCGGGATGAGGTTAGGAGGTAGGAAATGGAGATGGCTTGATATGGGGGGAGGGGATAGGTGAGAGGAAGAACAGGTTAGGGAGGTGGGGACGAGCTGGTCTGGTTTTGGGACGCAGTGCGGCGAGGGGAGATTTTGAAGCTTGTGAAATCCACATTGATACCATTGGGCTGCAGGGTTCCTAGGCAGAATATGAGTTGCTGTTCCTGCAACCTTTGGGTGGCATCGTTGTGACACTGTAGGAGGCCCAGGATGGACATATCGTCTAAGGAATGCGAGGGGAGTTGAAATGGTTCACAACTGGGAGGTGCAATTGTTTGCTGCGAACCGAACGTAGGTGTTCTGCAAAGCGGTCCCCAAGCCTGCGCTTGGTTTCCCCAATGTAGAGGAAGCCACAACGGGTACAGCAGGTGCAGTATACCACACTGTGCAGGTGAACATCTGCTTGATGTGGAAAATCATCTTGGGGCCTGGGATGTGGGTGAGGGAGGAGGTGTGCGAGCAGGTGTAGCATTTCCTGCGGTTGCAGGGGCAAGTGCCCGGTGTGGTGGGGTTGGAGGGGAGTGTGGAGCAGACAAGGGAGTCCCGTAGAGAGTGGTCTTTCCAGAAGGCAGACAAGGGTGGGGATGGAAAAATGTCTTTGGTGGCGGGGTCGGATTGTAGATGACAGAAGTGTCAGAGGATGATGCATCGTATCCAGAGGTTGGTGGGGTGATATTCCGCTCAGG
Source organism: Stegostoma tigrinum (assembly GCF_030684315.1). NCBI lineage: Eukaryota > Metazoa > Chordata > Chondrichthyes > Orectolobiformes > Stegostomatidae > Stegostoma > Stegostoma tigrinum. The sequence continues at coordinate 52,666,490 of NC_081356.1, read as the reverse complement.
AACCCTGCAGCCCAATCGTATCAATGTAGATTTCACAAGCTTTAAAATCTCCCCTCTCCCGACTGCATCCCAAAAGCATCCCAGCTCATCCCCGCCTCCCTAAGCCTGTTCTTCCTCTCACCTATCCCCTCCTCCCACCTCAAGCAGCACCTCCATTTCCTACCTGCTGCGATAGGGTTAGGGTTAGGGTTAGGGTTAGGGTTAGGATTCGAGTTAGGGTTAGGGGTTCCTACCTCATTCCGCCCCCTTGATCTGTCTGTCCTCCCCGGACTGGCCTATTCCCTCCTAGCTCCCTACCTATACTCAGCTCTACAGGCTCCATCCCTGCCCCTTCAAATTGTCTGTCTCCTCTCCACTTATCTTCTTCCCTATCCACCTTCGATCCACCTCCACCTCTCTCCCTATTTATTTCACAACCATCTCCCTGTCCCCCTTTTCTGATTAGGGGTCTAGGCCCGAAATGTCAGCCTTTGTGCTCCAAAGATGCTGCTTGGCCTACTGTATTCATCCAGCTCCTCACTTTGTTATCTTGGATTCTCCAGCATCTGCAGTTCCCATTATCTCTGACATGCTTTCAATGTACCATCTGTCAACTGCAAATAATAGACAAGATGAAATCTTTGTTCGCCGCAGGCAATCGAAATGTGGGAGATGGTCTTTGGCTTGTGGTAAAATTGGTTCCATTCCACCATAATTGAGCTAACTGACCTCCAGAAATAAGAGAAAGTTGTACAGATGATCCTTATATTTTAAGTTATCTTGATATAACAAATTTAAAAGCACTTTGCCCCCTCAATCATAAGCCTGAGTTCAAGTCCCATTTCAGAATGAGTAAGTAACCTAAGGAAAACTATATTGTCAGAAGTGCTAACTTTTAAGACAGCTGTTAAGTTGAGGATCCTCCCCTGACTTAAGTGATTCAGATGTGCAGGTAAAATCCATGCACTAGTTGAAGATGAAGAAGGGCTTTTTAAGTGTGTTGGCATAGATAAATCTTTCTGGATTATAAGAGCTTGCTACATGAAAATGATCTGAAAAATCTTGCATTACAACACAAGCACAAAGCAGTCCATTGTACATGAAGTGTTTTGAATGACACCTAAACAATGTGATCAAGTGCTCCATGAATGGAGATTCTGACCCAGATTTTCATCTTCAATTGCAAGTTTGGAGATTTTCTTTTGGTATCACCACCCTACCTCTTGACTTGCAGTGGCAGTCCGTGCTATTTTCATGGTGAGATGATAGCGGCAGTCTGAAAGTTAGGGCCAACATCTCTTGAAGCAGATCCAAGACTAGAATGGAAAAATGCAGATGCTCCATGGGGATGTTAGAAGGCCAGCCGGGACATCAGCTCAGTTTGCAGCCCCCTTCCCTCATCCACATGCCCCCCACCCCTGCACACTCTCCATTATCTTTGCAGGCTCACTCAAATATTATATACAATGGGCAGAACTCTCATCATCTTTATAATAACTTTGTGAAGACCTTGCAATGGTCACGAAACTGTCAAAATAAACACAGTTATTCAAACACCACTTGAAAAAAAACTTCATCCCTTTAAGTGGCCATAAAATTATCAAAATAACCAAACATCCATTCTCAATCTCTCTTCAAAAAAGAATAATCATTTTATCGTGTCATAAAACTGTCAAGTAAAACTAATTTCACTCTTCCCTTGATAGCTATCAATAATCATATTAAGCTGAAGTCATTTGTGGGGTCTAAAACTCAATGAGGCATTCATGATGAGATTTCATTGCTCAACTGTGTCAATAAAGCTTTCAGAACTAAATATTTTAAAGCATTTGAGGTAGTTGAGCTGATGGCCATTTAAGACTAAGCATCTGACTAACCTGATGATTAAATAACTCAGCTGTTATATTGCTTCAAATGCCGAACTGGTGACTGTCATGTTAATCAAAGAAAAGTACAGGGCCTAACTTACACATTGAACCTTAAATCTTAACAGAACCTAACCCATTTGATAACATACTCTAATGCAACTGACCAACTTTCACAATGCTGATCAATTTGATGATAACTCACCTACTAAGACTAAAGCCCTAACATCAATCATTGTTAAAACATTCTTGTACAGTATTTCATTTAAAGTTGTCGTAGTCTTATCAGATTATAGGGTTGCTCTTTTATTAGAGAGCGAGATGACCAGCGGTGGTTTAACCTGAGAATCGCCATGCCTCAGGTGACAGGAGAGGTAGAGAACAAGAGTCCTTACGGTAACCTTGGCTGGTGTGAGAATTGAACCCACCTTGCTGATCTCACTCTGCATTGCAAACCAACCAAAAGACTCCCTACCATTACATTACATTAGGATATGTGAAATAGCCAATTATTTTGAACTCACCTGTCAACAAGTTTCTGGCTTCAGATTAGGGACCTGCCATGGTTAATGAATCCTCTGAGGTGCCATGAAACAATTCATCAAACAATATATGTTTGACTCCATGAAGATAGCTCAAGTTTAAAATTTCCACCCTCATAATGAAATCTGCATGGGGCAATTGAGCTGTACGTGCACTCAATACATACATTATTATCCTAAGACACCAAAAATTGCTGGTGACAGAAGATGGGTAGGAATCTGAAGCTCATGATCCGCTGGAAGTTTGGCATTTTATCTCAAATTTTATTGATATTACAAAGTAGGACGTTATTGATAATACCATAATTATAAATACTACAGATTGTGAAGAAAACTTTGGGTAAATATTCAGGCAAAAGTATTTTAAGACTTACAGCTAACATTGTCTGGTTATTTTTGGGTTACCGTTTCTAGTTGTTGACTATAATTAGACAGACATTCTATCAGTATTTGCAATAATATCCACATAATGAATCCATAATTGACAAAGCAACCATATTGGCCATTGTTTTATTATTCAAATATTTAGACATTTAAACAGAAGATACAATTCATCTGCCACCAGTGAAAGTATGACAAGTGTTGACATTCTTCCTGCAGCAGCCTGACAAATTATCTGGCTAACAATGCTTTTCTCTATTTTGTTGTAATTTAATTTGTATTGTTCAAAGCATCAATTTTTAAAAAATAGTTGCTGGAATCCAATAATTCACTGGTTCAATTGATGAGATTATGCTTTCAGAACTGCAAGTATCAATCAAGCACCTTTCAAGAAAATATAGGAAGAAATCATTGAAACTTGCTACTTGTGAACAGGGTCCATCTACTTTGGAATTTTTTTTAGTTCTGCAAATAAGTAAATACATGATACAGGTCTGATTAGAGCTCATTACATGGTTTTGTTTCCAGTTGCAGTATATTTGTTTCTTTTTGCTTATTTTCTTACAATGAAAGAGGACAGCCCAAGTGTTCATTACTGAGTCATATGATCATACAAAATTGATGAGCAAGATAAAGACCAGCTAGTCAATGAAGGTTGCCCTGACATCATAATGGCCACAGCACTATGATAAACTATGTGCAAACCCCTGCACAATCCCCTCCGATGAGCCCTGCATTTGCTGTAATCTTGCGAGGCCTCTTCTGGAGTACTGTGTCCAATCTGTCACCCTGTTATAAGAAGGATAGTATTAAGCTAGAGAAGTTCAGAAGAGATTTACCAGGATGTTGTCGGGTATGAAAAGTTTAAGTTATAGAGAAATGTTGGATAGGCTGGGACCTTTTTCACTGGCGTGTAGGAGGTTGAGAGGTGATCTTATAGAAATTTATAAAATCATGAGGGGTATGGATAGGGTTACTGGTAGTTGTCTTTCCCTAGGACAGGTGTTTCAAGATTAGGGAGCATATTTTTAAGGTGAGAGGAGAGGGGTTTAAAAAAAGACATGAGGGGCAAACCTTTTACACAGAGGGTGGTTCACATGTGTAATGAACTTCCTGAGGAAGTGGTAGATGCAGGCATAGCTACAACATTTAAAAGATGCTTTAAAAGGAAAAGTTTGGAGGGATATGAGCCAGGAGCAGGCAGGTGCGACTAGTTTAGTTTGGGATTAGTAGAGCATGGACTAGTTGGACCAAAGAGTCTGTTTCCATGCTGTATGACTCTACGACAACCATAAACAAGGGAAAGCAAAGCTGTTTATATAAAACAATTCCTTTCCACCAACTTCACGTAACTAAAAACAGTCCAAGCAATCACATAGGCTAAATGCTATCTGTAAAGGCACTTACCTTCCAAATGACAAGAATAGTGCCCCAGTCAAGAATTATTGAAGTTCCCTTAGGATGACCCAGAAATTCCATTGAAATGACTTCGTGCGAGCCTAATGTAATCATATACCTCCATACAACTTTTGTCATTATGATGTGTGCCTCTAACATGCTTACATTTTAGTTCTCATTTAGTTTTATGTTTATTAAAGCTGAAATTAAAAATTATATAGCACTGCCAAAATAACCAGATTTACCAAAGTTAAGGGTAGATTAAGTCCTCAATAGGATTGAGGAAGCTGAAGAAAACAAAACCTATTTTCTGTTGCCAGTTTTAAAAAAGTTTGCAATAAGTTTTGAAACTTCATCAAAATTCTCAAACAATACAGTTTTTCATACTCAATACAGGATAGCACTTCCCTCTCTGGCATGATCAGCAGCTTTGGAATCGGGGCAGACAGGTTAACACTGGCATATCACATGCATTTGAGAAAAAAGTGAAACCAGGAGATAAACATGCCTAGTTTGTGTTTACAATGTGGAACCTTGGTTGCTGCTACTGCATATCAGAAAGCATACCCACCACCACCCCCACCCTGGCTAGATGCCTCTGCTTTTCTTGATCTACATTTGGTGAAAGATCAGGTGGATCAATGCTGGTGTAACCGAGATGAAATTATAATTGCAATTTGATAACTTTTACCAACCTAAAAACTAAAGGATGTAATGTGACAATAAATATTCATTTTGTGTCTAAGTCCCAAATATTGACTGATTATAATGACAATTTACCAAATCATATATTTGACATAGAACCTTGCCTGCCGGGCTCATAAATCAGGGTTTAAATTAATTTGTGGAAAATTTATAAGAATTGGAAACCCTGCTTTTTGACCCATGCTCACAGCAGATGGGGCTCTGTAATAGGCACGCAATTTTATAAAGGTGCTAATGGCTATTACCAAAAGAAAGGTCATAACTGAGCATATATTCCATGAAAGTGGTGATTACTCCTTCCATTTATGTATTCCATGAAAGTGGTGATTACTCCTTCCATTTATGTAACTTACAAGCTCTATTTCTTTGTATGATTTCACATAGATGCAGGTAATTTCACTGGGGCTGTTTGAGTGACATTGATTTTCTTTTATGAGTTTCGCATTCTGCAATGTGACTTTTTCATGATGTAATTTGTGATGTTCATTGCTTTGTTCTTCATGTTTATGGAAACATTTTCTTTCACTAAGTGCAGGAGAATATAAGTCTGTGGATTCAATTTGCAAAACAAGTTGAATAAAAAAGTATAATCTTAATTGAGAAATTTGATCTGTTTCATAGTTGTGACCTCATTGGTTGAAGCAGTTCTGGTTACAGGTTTGCTAAATATAATTTTGTTAACGACTATTGTGACTGAGGAAGCAATGCTGTTGACTGTTTGATGTTCTATTTAGCCCAGAATTTCCAGAAACTCTAAATTTCATGGAATCATCATCTTTCTCAGATTGGAATAAACTCTGCTAGCTTCCTGGCATAATTCCAGTAATAAATTGGAATGGTCCAGTGCTATCCTCCAAAATTTCCTACTCAAGTGATTTGAAATGTTCAAATGTCCTGCTAAATATGGGCACAAATTTGACAGTATGAGTCTAAAGCAAAGAAGACTAGCTAGAATCATAGCATAGTCTGAGATGACAATGCTCCACATACTAAAGTTGAACTATCATCAGGCTTTGCCTGAAAATTGTTCCCAACATCAGTATCTTTTTTCCTCAAGGAATATTCCTCCTGTTCTTAACCAGATGTCATCCAAATCAATGTTTTTGTTCTGCATTCAGTTAAAGTTTAGGTTGTAGTGCATAAACACCAAATGGCCCTTCCTGTTCTATAAAATCATATGTAAATACGTAAGGCCCAGATTACCAAAGGAGTTATGGTAAATTTCCGCTGTGACTCCAGCAGCACAGTTTGAAAGCAAGTAGCTGGTATGTGAGGTTTCCACTAATCGCAGGATTTTCCAGTCAGTCTTGTAACTGATAAAATCTCTGTCCGTTCATTGTAATGTGAGAATTGTCAAGAGAGTGATCACAAGTGGGCCCATCGTTGATGGGTCTGTATGAAGTTGTGGCCTATGACATCAGAGGAAGGGAAGTTTAAAATCAATTTTTAAGTAAGGAAAAGTGGGATACCATTATATCTTGAAGGGAGGCTTGAGTCCTTTGAACAGGGACCAGATTCTGGCAGTTTCCAGATCCTGATGCTACAGATGTATGTGCAATGACACTTGCTTCATTTCTGGCTGCCCTCCTGTGCCATGTTTAGAAGAATATGATTTCCATGTAAAGTAATAAACATTTGGGGCCTGACTTTACTAAAGATCTAACTCATTTTAGATTCCAAGATACTGAATTCCAGCCATCTCAGAACTTGATTCCCACCTCCTCAACCAAGCCCCTCCTCTTGTACTGGGCTCATGTATTACAACATGATGATTCACTAGGATACAAGTCTGTTAAGATGTGTAGGAACATGAAACATAGGAGCAGAAGTAGATCATTCAATTCCATCCAGCCCTCTCCACCATTCAATGTGACCATGGCAGACATGTTTGCATTTCAGTTTTCACATTCTCATCTGGCCCTGTTTGCCATTGTTTCCCTAATATAAAAAGAATGTATTCAGTAATCTTAAAAGTACTCAATAACCCTACCTCTACTCAGCTCCTGACACAGAGTTCCAAAGTTGCACAACCCTCTGATAGAAATAAATTTTCTTCTTCTCTGTCCTGAAAGGGCAACCCCTAATTTTAGTCTGCAGCAGTCATCAAGGTCAACTGCTTGCACTGGTAGACCAAAAGGTATTGGGCAGACCAAAGAGCATCTTTCAGCGAGTTGATGATCTTCCTGCCAGAGTCCGTGTTTGTCTTGGCGTGAGTCCCAGGGAATAAACCGTATGGCACCGAGTCCTATGTCGAGGAGCTGAACCAAACTCAGCTGTGCTCTGTTATGAACTGGGAGAGCTTCATCCTTTGAAATGTCCTTAACTTCCACCTCAGAAGGCTGATCTTATTCCCCCCTTGACATCCAGCACTTTACCTTATTGTCTGCTTAAATTGTGCAGAGTACAACAATTCAGGTTGATGCACCATACTCTCTCTAGAATTTACTGGAGGTGCCCCATGCAACTGGCCCAAGCAGTGAAACTACATCTTTAACAGCCCATCATCTGCTCCCCAAGGCCCTGGCTAAAGCATGCCTGGCACTATTTCTGCATTCTGCATCAGTTGGGGACATTCACAATGTGTTTATCAGCAGTGGATGCAACAGATAGCCCTTGTCCCCAAATAACCAACCTTATAAGAACCCTAGACCTTCAAACACACTCAAGTGGGACTGCTCTAGGATGTTGGAGTCATGGCTGCTGCCAGACTTTTGGGCACACACATCCAGGAAGAGGCAACAATGACCACAAAATAATTTGGACATTAGTAGAATGGAACCCCTTCCTGTTGATTAGTTCCTTAGTGTTAGGATACGGCCCTCTCAGTGCCATGTATGTACAGTCAATGGCTCCCTGCAGCTGGAGGAAGCCAGCTATGTTTCTGAATGTTACTGCTTGGGTTGCAGTACAGACCTTGTCATCCAGAAAAGAGGTAAACTGGTGTGATCTTGCATTGTTGGTATTAGTCATTGTCCTGATGCATTTGTGGACGCACAACTGAGAGAGCCCACACAGGTCACCTGTTGCTTTCTGGAAGGAGCCAGTAGCATAAAAGTTCAAAGCAGCTGTCACCTTCACAGCCACTGGGAGAGGATAGCCTCACGCTCTTGCAGCCCTCAGGTTCATTCCAGCATTTAACATTGTTCTAGTGCAGTCTTCCAGCACATATGTAATTGACACTGACGTTGCATCCCCAGAAAATTGAGTTAGAGCTGAAAAGCTCTGGGTCTCCTGTGGACACCATGTATCATGAGGTGCCCCATGGCTGTGACATCTCCCTGAGATGATTGTTCCCCATCCTCCATGCCAGCCTGCCATTCATCTTGAGCTTGCCATTAGCCCTGGTCCCCCTGTATCCACCTTCATCTTCTTAGACAGGTGGCCACAGTGCCCAATATCCCACCAGGGTTAGGGCCTGTCACACTCCATGAAAATGACTGATAGAACATAGAACATAGAACATAGAACATAGAACAGTACAGCACAGAACAGGCCCTTCAGCCCACAATGTTGTGCCGACCATTGATCCTCATGTATGCACCCTCAAATTTCTGTGACCATATACATGTCCAGCAGTCTCTTAAATGACCCCAATGACCTTGCTTCCACAACTGCTGCTGGCAACGCATTCCATGCTCTCACAACTCTCTGCGTAAAGAACCTGCCTCTGACATCCCCTCTATACTTTCCACCAACCAGCTTAAAACTATGACCCCTCGTGCTAGCCATTTCTGCCCTGGGAAATAGTCTCTGGCTATCAACTCTATCTATGCCTCTCATTATCTTGTATACCTCAATTAGGTCCCCTCTCCTCCTCCTTTTCTCTAATGAAAAGAGACCGAGCTCAGTCAACCTCTCTTCATAAGATAAGCCCTCCAGTCCAGGCAGCATCCTGGTAAACCTCCTCTGAACCCTCTCCAAAGCATCCACATCTTTCCTATAATAGGGCGCCCTATTGAGGATGTTGGGAATAAAATGAGGGGAAGACATTCTTTGAGATCAAAAGAGTGAATGGTGGCACAAATGCAGCTGAGCGCTGAATACACATCTCCACACAATGAGACATGCTGGACCCTGATAATGAGCCATGTCTCATTCATTTAGCTTCAGTCTCAATGTGTACCAACTTGAGGAAGATGCCACACCGGCTGAATGACTAGCATACTACATCAATCCTTCAACTTTGGATTACATTCAATTGTCATACTTACAGAAATTAGTCAAGCCTGGGGTAGTAACTTCAGCAGAAAATTCAGATTTAGAATTAAAAGCATGTGAGGATGAAGTGAGAAGTGACTTACGATCAGGCTCATGAACTGAGAAATGTCACCATGAGGCAAATACTGCTTTACATTCCACAACAATCAAAAGGCGAATGAAAAAAACAAAAGATATGTGCATATAAATGAATTCTCATAAATATTTAATCAGAGAAAACTGCAACTGTTGAATTACTGGATAAAATGTAAGTTTTCATTAGGTTTGTACTTTTCTTAACCCGCTTCTGGGTTCTAGGCTTTCAGTGTAAAAATCAATGCTGACTCTCCATTGCAGCACTGAGGATGTGCTGCACAGTTACATGTGCTGCTTTTCAGATGAGATGTTAAACTGAGGCTAATGTCAGCTTTCTCATGTGATGTAAAAGATCCCATGGCACAATTTTGAAGAAGTATTGGGGAGATATCTCCAAGGGCCTGAAAACTAATTATCCCTCAATCAATATCATCAAATCAGAATGCCTGGTAATTGTCCTATCATTGTTTGTGAGAGCTTACTCTGTAAATTGACTGCAGCTTCCCCAATATTACAAAGACAGCATTTGAAAAAGCGCCTCTTTGGGTATAAAGTACCTTGAGACTTCCAATGATTATACAAGCAGTTGTGTGAGATCATTGTTCTGAAAGAGTCAATGTTGAAGCTGCATTAAGTTCCATCCAATCTGCTAACATCACACAGCCTTATGGCACGGAAGAACGTGTCTAACATGGAGTCCTGATGGAGAGGATGTGTCATCTCTGTCTCATGATAGTCTTCAAAATTATATCTAACAAGTAAATATAACTTGCAACTATTGCTATCATTCAATAAAGTCCATCTTGTGTAAAAGAAGAGTCTTTTGTTAATTCTCAGTAGTGTTTTATCCCTTACCACAGCTACCTGGATGTGCTGTTTTGTCCAGCATAAAGTGAAGTAGTCATTTCAGTACAACCCAAAATACAAGCTACCAATGAGCAAGCTAACAAGCTACCACAACATAGGACATGGTAATCAGCAGTTGGGATCATTACATAAACACCTCAAGTTAATAATGCCAAAAAATATGTATTCAATGCAGGAGAAAATGTTTTCACAAGAAATGTTAAGTTTGATACCTGAAGAACATTATTCCTTTAACAAGTCTAAGACAGTCAGCAGTTGAAACGGTGTAAATGGAGAAACAGTCAACAGCAATTTTAGAATAACAGTAGAGTGAAAGCAGTACTGTAGTCAAAAAGAAAACCATCTCCTCAGAGCTGTTAAAACAGTGTTACTTTAAAAGAGAATAAAAACTAATCATACTGGGAAGATAATGAGTCCTTACAGAAGAAGAATCTATGAATGCGGTTCAGAATACAGTCATAAAATTGTAAATCCACCTGAGCGATAATCTTTAAAATAATCATGTGAAGGCCCAGAGTAGTGCTGATATTGCAAGTAGTTTTCTAATCTCAGATATTTTCCTTCTCCCACTGTAGCTGCAATCAACTTCCTCCTCATAAAAACTCTCAGAAAAGAATTTTGATTTCCACCTACACTCGAGCACCATGTTAACCTAAATTAAAGACAAAAATGACTTTCTGTCTGAAGATTTCAACATGGTTTACAAGAAGATTGTTCTCCAACTATCTATGCTACCACAACTAAGGTCACGCACTTCAATTCTTACCTATCCAACCATAGCCAAATTATTTCCATCAATGACATTTTTCCAAATACCATATCCTTACCTCTAGGCTGTGCCAAAGATGTAGTCATAGAATCATTGAGATCAGAAACGCACCCTTCAGTCCAACTCATCCATTCTGACCAAGTTTCCCAAACTAAATTAGTCTGATTTGCCTGCGTCTGGCTTGTAACCCTTTAAACCTTAGATAACAAGGTGTGCAGCTGGATGAACACAGCAGGCGAAACAGCATCAGAGGAGCAGGAAGGCTGACATTTCGGGACTAGATCCTTTAAACCTTTCCTATTCATGTATCTGTCTAAATTTCTTTTAAATGTTGTAACTGTTCCTGAATCTTTATATCCTTATTCATGCTTCTTTCTCAACTATATGTAACTTCACGCAGCGGCATTTACTCTGATGATAGCCACATGTAAATCCACATCACCCATGTTGACCTCCATACCGCCTTTTGATTTTCAGACTGTCCAAAATTTAATCTCAGATAAGCAAAATTTCCTTCAGTTAAACACTGAGAAGATGAAGTTAACATTTAAGGTCCTATCACCTGTGCAGAAGTATTTATAATTTTATGCACAAAAGTTCAGATTCCAATTTTTAGAATATTTTAGACTCTATAACTGGTGAAAATAGTTTCTCGTAATCTACCCTATCAATCTCCTGTATTAATTTTGAACACCTCAATCAACCCAGGATCAAGCCCCATTTGCTTTGCAAATTCCAGGAAACAAAGCCAAAGATGATAGGTATGTGAGGAGAAAGATTAGTGAAGAGAAATTTTGGTAGCTTACACTCACAAACAGGCTACGTTACAATGGGAAACAAACAGATGACAGATCAATAAAATGTGAGGCTGGATGAACACAGCAGGCCAAGCAGCATCTCAGGAGCACAAAAGCTGACGTTTCGGGCCTAGACCCTTCATCAGAGGGGTCTAGGCCCCAAACGTCAGCTTTTGTGCTCCTGAGATGCTGCTTGGCCTGCTTTGTTCATCCAGCCTCACATTTTATTATCCTGGAATTCTCCAGCATCTGCAGTTCCCATTATCTCAGATGACAGATCAGTTGCATACATATTTTGGTAGTGTCTTCACAAAGGAGGACACAATTATCATCACAAAAATATTGGGGAACGCAAAGTCTAATGCGAAGGAGAAACTGAAGGAAATTAGTAATTATAGGGAAATAGAGGAATTGGATGGGATTAAAGGCCAACAATTATCCAGGATAATCTACATTCCAGAGTGCTTAAGAAAGTCACCCTAGAAGTAGTAGATGCATCATTTGCCATCTTTCAAGAGTCTATAATTCTGGAACAGTTCATATGCGTCAGAGGATTCCTAATGTAATCCTGCTGTTTCAAAAAGGATGTAGAGAGAAAACAGGAAAATTACAACTCAGCCTGACATCAGTAGTGGGGAAGATGGTACAGTCTATTATAAAAGATTTAATAGGTAGAGCACTCGGAAAACAGAGACAGGATCGGAGAGGGTCAGCATGGATTTACAGAGGGGAAATCTTGCTTGACAAATCTCTTGGAATTTTTTGAAGATTTAACTAATAGAGTTGATGGGGTGCCAGGGATGAAGTAGGTTTGACTTATTTGGATTTTCTGAAGGCTTTTGAAAAGGCCCCATATAATAGGTTAACATGTACAATTAAAACAAAAGGAACTAGGAATAACATCTTGTCTCGGATAGAGAACTGGTTGGCAGGCAAGAAAAAAAACCAGGAATTAGTGAGTTTTATTCCAAGCAGCAGCCAGTGACAAGTGGGCTATTGCAGGGACCAGTGCTTGGACACCAACTAAACATAATAATTATTAATGATCAGACCATAAGACGATAAGACATAGGAGCAGAAATTAAGCCATTCAACCCATCAAGTCTGCTCCATCATGGCTAATAAGTTGCTCAATTCCATTCTCCAGCTTTCTCTCCATAACCCTAGATCCCCTTGATAATCAAGAACATAGAACATAGAACATTACAGCACAGCGCAGGCCCTTCGGCCCTTGATGTTGTGCCGAACTGTCATACCTACCTCAAGCCCATCTAACCTACACTATTCCTTGTACGTCCATACGCTTATCCAATGACGACTTAAATGCACCTAAAGTTGGCGAATCTACTACCGTTGCAGGCAAAGTGTTCCATTCCCTTACTATTCTCTGAGTAAAGAAACCACCTCTGACATCTGTCCTATATCTTTCACCCCTCAATTTAAAGCTATGCCCCCTCGTGCTTGCCGTCACCATCCCAGGAAAAAGGCTCTCCCTATCCGCCCTGTCTAACCCTCTGATTATTTTATATGTTTCAATTAAGTCACCTCTCAACCTTCTTCTCTCTAATGAAAACAGCCTCAAGCCCCTCAGCCTTTCCTCGTAAGACCTTCCCTCCATACCAGGCATCATCCTAGTAAATCTCCCCTGCACCCTTTCCAAAGTTTCCACATCCTTCTTATAATGTGGTGACCAGAACTGTACACAACACTCCAAGTGCGGCCACACAATAATAACAGCTAAAACACTGTATGCCTTCTTAACAGCCCTGTCAACCTGGGTGGCAACTTTCAAGGATCTGTGTACATGGACACCGAGATCTCTCTGCTCATCTACACTACCAAGAATCTTACCATTAGCCCAGTACTTTGCCTTCCGGTTACTCCTACCAATGGGCATCATCTCACACTTGTCTGCATTAAACTCCATTTGCCACCTCTCAGCCCAGCTCTGCAGCTTATCTATGTCTCTCTGCAACAGTAGACCCAACATCAACCCTTGCGGCACACCACTAGTAACTGGCCTCCAGGATGAACATTTCCCATCAACTACCACCCTCTGTCTTCTTTCAGCAAGCCAATTTCTGATCCAAACTGTTATACCTCCCACAATCCTATTCCTCCGCATTTTGTACAATGGCCAACTGTGGGGAACCTTATCGAACGCCTTGCTGAAATCCAAATACATCATATCAACCGGTTTACTCTCATCTACCTGTTTGGTCACCTTCTCAAAGAGCTCAATGAGGTTTGTGAGGCACGACCTTCCCTTCACAAAACCGTGCTGACTATCCCTAATCAATTTATTCTTTTCTAGATGATTATAACTCCTATCCCTTATAACCTTTTCCAACACTTTACCAACTGAGGTAAGGCTCACTGGTCTATAATTACCAGGGTTATCTCTACTCCCCTTCTTGAACAGGGGAACCACATTTGCTTTCCTCCAGTCATCTGGCACTATTCCTGTAGACAATGACGAGTTAAAGATCAATGCCAAAGGCTTGGCAATCTCCTCCCTGGCTTCCCAGAGGATCCGAGGATAAATCCCATCCGGCCCAGGGGACTTATCTATCTTCACCCTCTGTAGGATTTCTAATACCTCTTCCTTGTGAACCTCAATCCCACCTAGTCAAGTAGCCTGTATCTCAGTATTCTTCTCGACAACATTGTCGTTTTATGGAGTGAATACTGTTGAAAAATATTCATTTAGTGCTTCCCCTATCTCCTCTGTCTTCACACACAACTTCCCATACTATCCTTGACTGGGCCTAATCATACTTTCGTCATTCTTTTATTCCTTAAATACCTATAGAAAGCCTTAGGGTTTACCCTGATTCTATCCGTCAACAACTTCTCATGTCTCCTCCTGGCTCTTCTGAGCTCTCTCTTTAGGTCTTTCCTGGCTACCTCGTAGCCCTCAAGTGCCCTAACTGAGCCGTCACATCTCATCGTTGCATAAGCCTTCTTCTTCCTCTTGACCAGAGATTCCACCTCCTTCGTAAACCACGGCTCCCGCGCTCTACAGCTTCCTCCCTGCCTGACAGGTATATACTTATCTAGGACACACAGGAGCTTTTCCTTGAGTAAGCTCCACATTTCTATTGTGCCCATCCCCTGAAGTTTCCTTCCCCATCCTATGCTCCCTAAATCTTGCCTCATCTCATCGTAATTGCCTTTCCCCCAGCTATAACTCTTGCCCAGTGGTATACACCTATCCCTTTCCGTCACTAAAGTAAACATAACAGAATTGTGATCACTGTCACCAAAGTGCTCACCTACTTCCAAATCTAATACCTGGCCGAGTTCATTACCCAGTACCAAATCTAATGTGGCTTCGCCCCTTATTGGCCTATCTACATACTGTGTCAGGAAGCCCTCCTGCACACACTGGACAAAAACTGACCCATCTATAGTACTCAAACTATAGTGTTCCCAGTCAATATTTGGAAAGTTGAAGTCCCCCATGACTACTACCCTGTCTCTCTCACTCCTATCGAGAATCATCTTTGCTACCCTTTCCTCTACATATCTGGAACTATTCGGAGGCCTATAGAAAACTCCCAACAGGGTGACCTCTCCTTTCCTGTTTCTAACCTCAGCCCATACTACCTCAGTTGATGAGTCCCCAAACATCCTTTCTGCAACTGTAATACTGTCCTTGACCAACAATGCCACACCTCCCCCCCTTTTACCATCTTCTCTGTTCTAACTGAAACATCTAAATCCTGGAACCTGCAACAACCATTCCTGTCCCTGCTCTATCCATGTCTCCGAAATGGCCACAACATCGAAGCCCCAGGTACTAACCCATGCTGCAAGTTCACCCACCTTATTCCGGACGCTCCTGGCGTTGAAGTAGACACACTTCAATCCAACTTCTTGCTTGCCGGTGCCATCTTGTGCCCCTGAAACTTTATTTCGGACCACCCTACTCTCAACCTTTTCTGTACTCGAACTATAATTTTGGTTCCCATCCCCCTGCTGAATTAGTTTAAACCCACCCGAATAGCCTTAGCAAATTTCCCCCCCAGGATATCGGTACCCCTCTGGTTCAGGTGAAGACCATCTTGCTTGTAGAGGTCCCACCTACCCTAGAAAGAGCCCCAATTATCCAAGAATCCAAAACCCTCCCTCCTGCACCATCTCTGTAGCCACGTGTTCGACTCCTCTCTCTCCCTATTCCTCACTTCACTAGCACGTGGCACGGGCAACAAACCAGAGACCAAAGAACCTTTCAATTTCGGTCTTAAATGTATTTCATGACCTGGCCTCCACAGCCTTCTGTGGCAGTGAGTTCCGTTTATTCACCACTCTCTGGCTAAAGATGTTTCTCCTTATTTCTGTTCTAAAAGGTCTTCCCATTCCTCTCAGGCTATGGCCTCGGGTCCAGGTCTCCTACCAATGGAATCATCTTCCCAACATCCACTTGGTCCAGGCTATTCAGTGTTCTGAAAGTTTCAATCAGATCCCACCTCATCCTTCCCAACTCTCATGAACATAGTCCCAGAGTCCTCAAACATTTCTCGTATGTTAAGCTTTTCATTCCTGGGATCATTCTCGTGAACCTCCTCTGAACCTGCTTCAGGGCCAATACATCATTCCCGAGATAAGGGGCCCAAAACTACACACAATACTCCGAATGTGGCCTGACCAGAGCTTTATAAAGTCTTAGTTGTATATTCCTGCTTTTATATTAAAGTCCTCTCAAAATAAATGCCAACGTTGTATGCGAGATAGCAAGGCGTACAGCTGGATGAACACAGCAGACCAAGCAGCATCAGAGGAGCAGGAAGGCTGACGTTTCAGGCCCAGAACCTTCTTCAGAAATGGAGGAGGGGAAGGGGGTTCTGAAATAAATAGGGAGAGAGGGGGCAGCGGATAGAAGATGGATATAGGAGAAAATAGGAGGAGAGGAGACAGACAGGTCAAAGAGGCGGGGATGGAGCCAATAAAGGTGAGTGTAGTTGGAGAGTTAGGGAGGAGATAGGTCAGTCCAGGGAGGATATACAGGTCAAGGGGGTGGGATGAGGTTAGTAGGTAGGAGATCGGGGTGGGGCTTGAGGTGGGAGGAGGAGATAGGTGGGAGTAGGGACAGGTTAGAGAGGCGGAGATGAGCTGGGCTGGTTTGGGATACATTAGGGGGAGTGGAGATTTTGAAGCTGGTGCAGTCCACCTTCATACCATTGGGCTGCAGGGTTCCCAAGCGGAATATGAGGTGCTATTCCTGCAACCTTCAGGTGCATCGTTGTGGCACTGCAGGATGCTCAGGATGGACATGTCATCTGAGGAATGGGAGTGGGAGGTGCAGTCATTTAGTGCTAAAAGAGCATAGGTGTTCTGCAAAGTGGTCCCCAAGCCTCCGCTTGGTTTCCCCGATGTAGAGGAGGTCACAAAAGGAACAGATGCAGTATACCACATTAGCAGATGTACAGGTGAACATCTGCTTGACGTGGAAAGCCTTCTTGGGGCCTGGGATGGGGGTGAGGAGAGAGGAGTAGGAGCAGATATAGCAGTTCCTGCATTTGCAGGGAAAAGTGCCAGGTGTGGTGGGGCTGAAAGGGAGTCTGCAGTGGACAAGGGAGTCACGGAGAGAGTGGTCCCTCTGGAAAGCAGGTAAGGGTGGGGAGGGAAAAATGTCTTTGGTGGTGGGGTCAGATTGCAGATGGTGGAAGTGTCAGAGAATGATGCGTTGGATCCGGAAGTTGATGGGGTGGTACATGAGGATGAGGGGGATTCTGTTTTGGTTGTTATTGCAGGGAGGGGCTGTGAGGGATGAGTTGTGGGAGACACGGTCGAGGGCGTTCTCGGCCACTGAGTGGGGGGGATAGTTGAGGTCCTTGAAAAACGAAGACATCTGAAATGCATGGGCAATGGAATGCCTTGTCCTGGGACCAGATGCGGTAGAGGTGAAGGGGTTGGGAATAGAAGTTTGGCATTTTTTCAGGAAGGTGGGTGGGTGGGGAGCATATTCTCGGCAGCTGCAGGAGTTGGCGGGCTTGAAATTGATATCGGTTTCGAAGTGGTTGCCAGAGATGGAAACAGAGAGGTCCAGGAAGGAGAGAGGGGTATCAGAGGTGGTCCAGGTGAACTTAAGGTTGGGCGGGAAGGTGTTGGTGAAATGGATGAACTGTTTGAGCTCCTTGTTGGAGCATGAGGCGGCGCCAGAGGGGCCACTCTCTCCGTGGCTCTCTCGTCCGCTCCACACTCCCCTTTAGACCACCACACTCGGTACTTTTCCCTGCAACTGCAGGAAGTGCTACATCTGTCCCTACACCTCCCTCCTCACCCCCATTCCCAGGCCCCAAGAAGATTCTGCACATCAAGCAGATGTTCACCTGCACATCTGCCAATGTGGTACACTGCATCTGCTGTACCCGTTGTAGCCTCAGGGAAATCAAGCGGAGGCTTGGGGACCGTTTTGCAGAACACTTACACTCGGTTCTCACGAAACAACTGCACCTCCCAGTTGCGAACCATTTCAACGCCCCCTCCCATTCCTCAGACAATATGTCCATCCTGGGCCTCCTGCAGTGCCATAACGATGCCACCCGAAGGTTGCAGGAACAGCACCTCATATTCCACTTGGGAACCCGGCAGCCCAGTGGTATCAAGATGGACTTCACCAGCTTCAAAATCTCCCTTCCCCCTCCTGTATCCCAAAACCAGCCCAGCTTGTCCCCACCTCCCTATCCTGTCCTTCATCCCACCTCTCCCCTCCTCCCACCTCAAGCCCAACACCCATCTCCTATCTACTAACCTCATCCCGTCCTCCCTCGACTGACCTATCTCCTCCCTAACTCCCCACCTACATTCACCTTTACTGGCTCCATCACCGCCTCTTTGACCTGTCTGTCTCCTCTCCACCTATCTTCTCCTCTATCCATCTTCTGTCCACCTCCCCCTCTCTCCCTATTTATTTCAGAACCCCCTTCCCCTCCACCATTTCTGCAGAAGGGTCTGGGCCCAAAGCGTCAGCCTTTGTGCTCCTCTGATGTTGCTTGGCCTGCTGTGCTCATCCAGCTCGACACCTTGTTTTCTCAGATTCTCCAGCATCTGCAGTTGCTACTATCTCTCCAACATTGTATTTGTCTCCTGATTGCTGACTCAATCTGCAAGTTTACCTTAAGCGAATCCTGAACTAAAACTCCCAAGTCTCTTTGCATTTCAGACTTCTGAATTTTATCCTCATTTAGAAAATAGTCCATGCTTTTATTCTTCTTATCAAAGTGTATGAACTCACACTTACTCACATTGTACTCCATCTCCCACTTCTTTGCCCACTTTCTTAGCTGTCCAAATCCTTCTGCAAGCTCCCCACCTCCTCAATACTACCTGTCCCTCTACTTTCTTTGTATCATCTGCAAACTTAGCTAGAATGCCCACAATTCCTTCATTTAGTTCATTAATATGTAAACTAAAAAGTTGTGGTCTCAACACTGACCCTTGCGGAATGCCACTTGTCACCAGCTGCCATCCTGAGAAAGATCATTTTATCCCCACTCTCTGCTTTCTGCCAGCCAGCCAATCTTCTACTGATGCTAGCACTTTGCCTCTAACACCGTGGGCCCTTCTTTTACTCAGGAGCGTCCTGTGTGGCATCTTGCCAAAGGCCTTCTTGAAGTCCAGAAGGACAACATCCATTGGCTCTCCTTGCTCTACTATTCCCATTACTTCCTCGAAGAATTCTAGCAGATTTGTCAGGCATGACCTCCCCTTGATGAAACCATGCTGACTTTGCCCTAATTTACCATGTACTTGCAAACATTCAAAAATTTCATTCTTCACAATGGACTCCAAAATCTTACCCACGACAGAGGTTATGCTCATCGGCCTGTAACTTTCTTTTGTCTTACTCCCTTTTTAAACAGGGGTGTTACGTTAGCGATTTTCCAGTCCTGTGGGCCCCTCCTTGACTCTAGTGATTCCTGAAAGATCACCACTAATGCTTCCACCATCTCTTCAGCTATCTCCTTTAGAACTCTGGGTGTAATCTATCTGGTCCAGGTGATTTATTCACCTTCAGGCCAATCAGTTCTACTCACACCATTTCCTTGGTGATGGTCACAATACTAAGCTCTGCCCCTGACTCTCTTGAGTTTTTGCTATATTACTCGTGTCTTCCACCATGAAGACTGATGCAAAGTAATTCTTCCTCAGCCATTTCCTTCTTCCCCATTACTATCACTCCAGCATCATTTTCCAGTGGTCCAATGCCTACTTTTGCCTCTCTTTTGTCCTATATATTTCTAAAGAAACTCTTACAGTCTTCATTTATGTTACTGGCTGGTTTACCCTCATATTTAATCTTCTCCATCCTTTTTTCTTTTTTTGTTGCCCTTTGTTGGTCTTTGTTTTAGTCCGTGTTTTATGATTTTGGTATAACAACATTTAATATCTCCAAGTCTGCAGACAGCACAAAGCTGTGGGAGGATGAGCTGTGAGGAGCATGCAGAGATGCTTCAATGTGATTTGGACAAAATTGAGTGAGTGGGCAAATGCATCACAGGTGAAGGATAATGTGGAGAAATGTGAGCTTGTCTACTTTGGTAGCAAAAACTGGAAGGCAGATCATTGAGGCAGATCATTACGTGAATGGTGATAAATTAGGAAAGAGCGAAGTGCAATGGGACCAAAATTTGCTTGTACACAATCACTGGAGCTAAGAATGCAGGTGAGGCGTGTGTTTTTGTATCCATATTTGGTGCATTGGTCACTGCCAAGTGGTTCATTCTATTTTATTTTTATTCTTTTTCAGAGTGGTTAGATGGTGGCTTACTGACACTATTTTAGAGGATAGTTGAAATATTGTTATTTGTCTGAAGTGAGATATAGATCAGACAACTGACTTTCTTCCCAGAAATGGACAGTTGGGTTTTTAGGAATCCAATCTTTTTAATACACATTTTGAATTAATTCAGAGGACTCATTCACAGCTAGGGCAGCATTTATTGCCCAACCCTAATTGCCCAGAGACCAATTAAGAGTCAGCAACGTTACTGTGGGTCTGAAGTCACATGTAACCAGAGCAGATAAGGATGGGAGTTTCATTCCCTAAAAGGCATTAGAGAACAAGATGTACAAGAGATAACAGGAACTGCAGATGCTGGAGAATCCAAGAAAGCAAGGTGCAGAGCAGGATGAACACAACAGGCCAAGCAACATCAGAGGAGCACGAAGGCTGACGTTTTGGGCCTAGACCATTCATCAGAAATGGGGGAGGGGAAGGGGGTCTGAAATAAATAGGGAGAGACGGGGAGGTAGACCGAAGATGGATAGAGGAGAAGATAGGTGGAGAGGAGACAGACAGGTCAAAGAGGCGGTGATGGAGCCAGTAAAGGTGAATGTAGGTGGGGAGTTAGGGAGGAGATAGGTCAATCCAGGGAGTCTGGGCAGGTCAAGGGGGCAGGTTGAGGTTAGTAGGTTGGAAATGGGTGGTGCTTGAGGTGGGAAGAGGGCATAGGTGAGAGGAAGAACAGGTGAGGGATGCGGGGACAAATTGGGCTGGTTTTAGGATGCAGTAGGGGGAGGGGAGATCTTGAAGCTTGTGAAATCCACATTGATTTCAATGTGGGCTGCAGGGCTCCCAAGTGGAAGATGAGTTGCTGTTCCTGCAACTTTCAGGTGGCATTGTTGTGGCACTGCAGGAGGCCCAGGATGGGCATATCGTCCGAGTATTGGGAGGGGGAGTCGAAATGGTTCGCGACTGGGAGGTGCAGTTGTTTATTGCAAACCGAGCGTAGGTGTTCTGCAAAGCGGCCCCCGAGCCTCTGCTTGGTTTCCCTAATGCATCCATCTTTGATTCGCCTCCCCCTCTCTCCCTATTTATTTCAGAACCCCATTCCCCTCCCCCATTTCTGATGAAGGGTTTAGGCCCGAAACGCAGCCTTCTGGCTCCTATGATGCTGCTTGGCCTGCTGTGTTCATTCAAGACGTGTTTTTCTGACATTTAACTATGAATTTACAGTCATCATTAGACATTTAATTCCATATTTCTTTCGCTGAATTCAAATCCCACCATCTGCCTTAGCAGGGTTTGAACCTTGGTCCCCAGAAAATTACCTGGGTCTTTGGATTAATAATTCAGTGATAAGACAACTAGGCCACCCCCTCCGCAGTCAATCAATCACAGTTTCATCACTATCATTGATGTTAACTTTTTATTGCAGACTAGTCCAGGCCTCAGGATTTCTAAATCAAGAGCACAAATCACTAGAGAAACTCAGCAGGTCTGGCAACATCTGTGCAGAGGAAGCGAAACAAACTTTTTTTAAGTCAACAACTATACAGAATGCTATCAAATGTCAAAAATCAGAATTATCCATCGTTGTGTTCCTGAAATAATTGCGCAGAGGATAGCATCCTATCACCAAGTCACCATTTATTTACTTGTGCACAGTACACTGGCTGTAGCAAGCTAGCTTGGAGTCAGTCCCCTGAACTGAAGCGATTCCGCTGTTTATATTGGTCAGCCAGGCTTCCTCATTGACCCAGGTTAACAACCCAAATCAAGGATATTGTAGCCAACAGGTCCATCTGGATCCAATCACTACAGTTTCCCCTACATAACACTGTGAAATTTTACACACATTCCACACAACAGTGCACATGGAAACTTATGACATTAAAAACAAACTGCAGAAAAATATTTTAGGCTACAACTCATTTCTGATTTTAATGCAACAATGGAACAATTGCAAATCTAAAAACAGCTGAACATGGCAGATACTTGAAGCCAATCATTCATCGTACATTATTAAAATAATCAAATGCAGACTGTCTCACTCAGCATTATTCTTCTCATGATTGTAACAAAGTCAGCCAGGTGGACCACATGGAATATGAGTTCCCTGATTGGGGCTGTTAATCTGATCCATTCAGGGAGCCAATGCTGGAAGATAAGAATAGGCGTCCCAGAGTTTCCGTTTACTCTGAGAGCTGGCTCTGAGGAAGCAAGAAATTTGCTTGCAGCAGTCATCTTTGAATTGGGGATCAGCATTTCTGGCATTATGCCATTATTTGGGAAGCTTGACTCATTTAAATCTGCAAATAAAGACTGGGTTCAGTCTATGGAAAGAATGCATTCTTTTTTCCAAGCTTATGACATTGGGGCAGAAGAAGAGCTCAACCTGAAAATAAGGCTCTTCTCATTGAGAGAGACAGTTTATTTCAGGGGATGAAGTTGGATGCCAACACCATAGGAATGGTCCTTCATGGGTATGAGCTCAACACAATATCAGGTCCACTGATGTACAAAGTTTCAGTAGGTGAGGTGGTCCTGAACAAGAATGTGAACCGCATGAAAGCTACAAACTCACAACAGGGCGGAACCAAAACAAACCCAGCCCCTCTGAACAGCCGGAATACCTGTTGGAATCAATGGGTTCTCTCTCTCCATCTAGCGTGAAAGAAACCTCTTCAGTCTGAGATGAACATGGTGGATGTTGCAGCTTTGACGCATTTACAGCCTGAAGAAGATGAGTTTCTTCCAAGATGTTCTGGTCAAGAGACAGGCCACCAATACCTGAGGCTGAGTTGGACGATCCGGATCTTGTTCAGGACATTCTTGTTCAGGACCACCTCACCTACTGAAACTTTGTACATCAGTGGACCTGATATTGTGTTGAGCTCATACCCATGAAGGATGTGAAAACACCCTAGAATTGAAACAAGATCAGCCAGGTGGATCACACAGACTATGAGTTCCCTGACTGGAGTTGTTAATCTGGTCCAAGGTAATAAAGTGTGAAGCTGGATGAACACAGCAGGCCAAGCAGCATCTCAGGAGCACAAAAGCTGATGTTTCGGGCCTAGACCCTTCATCAGAGAGGGGGATAGGGTGAGGGTTCTGGAATAAATAGGGAGAGAGGGGGAGGCGGACCGAAGATGGAGAGAAAAGAAGATAGGTGGAGAGGAGAGTATAGGTGGGGAGGTGGGGACAGGATAGGTCAGTCCAGGGAAGATGGACAGGTCAAGGAGGTGGGATGAGGTTAGTAGGTAGGAGATGGAGGTGCGGCTTGAGGTGGGAGGAAGGGATGGGTGAGAGGAAGAACAGGTTAGGGAGGCAGAGACAGGCTGGACTGGTTTTGGGATGCTGTGGGTGGAGGGGAAGAGCTGGGCTGGTTGTGTGATGCAGTGGGGGAGGGGACGAACTGGGTTGGTTTTGGGATGCGGTGGGGGAAGGGGAGATTTTGAAGCTGGTGAAGTCCACATTGATACCATTGGGCTGCAGGGTTCCCAAGCGGAATATGAGTTGCTGTTCCTGCAACCTTCGGGTGGCATCATTGTGGCACTGCAGGAGGTCCATGATTGACATGTCATCTAAAGAATGGGAGGGGGAGTGGAAATGGTTTGCGACTGGGAGGTGCAGTTGTTTATTGCGAACCGAGTGGAGGTATTCTGCAAAGCGGTCCCCAAGCCTCCGCTTGGTTTCCCCAATGTAGAGGAAGCCACACCGGGTACAATGGATGCAGTATACCACATTGGCGGATGTGCAGGTGAACCTCTGCTTAACATGGAAAGTCATCTTGGCGCCTGGGATGGGGTGAGGGAGGAGGTGTGGGGGCAAGTGTAGCATTTCCTGCGTTTGCAGGAACAACAACTCATATTCTGCTTGGGAACCCTGCAGCCCAATGGTATCAAGGTGGACTTCACCAGCTTCAAAATCTCCCCTTCCCCCACCGCATCCCAAAACCAGCCCAGTTCGTCCCCTTGCCCCACTGCATCACACAACCAGCCCAGCTCTTCCCCTCCACCCACTGCATCCCAAAACCAGTCCAGCCTGTCTCTGCCTCCCCAACCTGTTCTTCGTCTCACCCATCCCTTCCTCCCACCCCAAGCCGCACCTCCATCTCCTACCTACTAACCTCATCCCACCTCCTTGACCTGTCCATCTTCCCTGGACTGACATATCCCCTCCCGACCTTCCCACCTATACTCTCCTCTCCACCTATCTTCTTTTCTCTCCATCTTCGGTCCGCCTCCCCCTCTCTCCCTATTTATTCCAGAACCTTCACCCCATCCCCCTCTCTGATGAAGAGTCTAGGCCCGAAACGTCAGCTTTTGTGCTCCTGAGATGCTGCTTGGCCTATTGTGTTCATCCAGCTTCACACTTTACTATCTTGGATTCTCCAGCATCTGCAGTTCCCATTATCACTGTTAATCTGGTCCAACTGGAGAGCCGTGGCCAACAGATAAGAGCAAGAGTGCCAGGGGTTCTGTTCATTCTGACAGCTGGCTCTGAGGAAGCTGAACCAGTGTCATGTACAAAGCACATGTAAATAAAGGGTGGCTTGGTGATGGGATACCAACCTTTATGAAGTTACTTCAATTCTCTTGCTAAATTACAGTTCCAGGTGGCAATTCAGTATATAGAGAGAATAGCCACTAGGTGACAGTGTGTTGCTATATTTGTGCAATAAGTCAGGGTAGGTCAGGAAATCTCATGACGGTGTAAGAACTGAAAACATTGAACAATGCTGTCCTCACTGTAGCAGGTATAAAGAAAAAACACCATTTTTATAGATATCCTTTCATTGTATTCAAGCGTTTATAATCGAGGCAAATTAAGAATATCATGATCCAATAACAGAGCGAGAGCCCATTTACTTTTGTATTCACGTGGTCAAAGATCACACAAACCTCCAACCCCTCACTACCACCCACCCACCCAAACACCAAAACCCCCAAACCAATCTTTCATTCTTATCTGGAGGGCTTTATGCCGGATCTGCGTGTGTGAAGTTACAGCTGTCCCAAAGATAGGAGGAAAATGACAAACTCTTCAAACAAGCAGCTGTGAGTTGAAGTGATCAAAAAGTCCTCAGGAAAATGGGCAAGCTGCATTAATGTTGTACGATAAAGCCAATCCAACTTTCCTCAATGTTACTGCACCTACGTGATTATTTAATTTCCAGTTGTTCTTTACTGATCCTCAAAATAGTAAACTAGTTCATTACTAAGACAGCTTTTATGAAAGTGTTCCAGTATTCAGTATTTGTGATTATAGTTAGGCCTTTGATGGAGTGATAATACTTACTGGAACAATCTCTTGTCACTTTGCCAATTGACTATTTAATTTTTTAAGCTCTATTAACAATGAAATTCACACTGGAAATTCAAAATCAAAAAGAAAGAAATGTTGCACCAGTCACAAAAATAAATGGTCCTGCCATGTAATCTATTTTTTTTTAAACACAATATTTAGCCCAAAGGTAATCACGTATATGTCATATTATACTGTATTAGGAACATGCTGTTCTCATGTGCGCCCAGATTTAGTATTGAATAAGATCCTGGGGTCCAATATATTCTATCAAGCACATCCAAGAGAAAGCTCCCACTTCTCAGTATGCAAAGCCATGTTTAAGTACCATTTTTACTAGCCCCTTAGCAGAGACACTAGGGTCAGAAATTAGGATCAGACTGTTTAGTTCAGTTAAGAATAATTTTGCATGTCGACTAGGTACTACGTATTGCATAGATTTAAACACTTGTATTTTAAGTCACTTAATATTCCAGTCTCTCCTTAAATAAAAACAAAATTTGTCTTCATGCTAAACCTACGTAAGGCTGCTGACATACCTAATTCAGTCAAATTAAAAAAAAATTCCCTTAGTCTTTCACTCCATTTAATCTAGTGCCTATAACCAAGATAACTTCAACCTGAGCTTCACAATTCTTTTTGAGGTTAAGGTTCACCTTGACTGAAAGCCATCTTCGTAAGGAAGCCCCGTGGCTCAGAGTGGAATTTTCTCAACTTCCCAAATTACATAACCATTTGAAAGTTAGAAACCCTTTGCAGAATCTCAAAGTTGTTACAACACAGAAAGAGGCCTGCACCCTATTACCTAATACCAATCTCCTACCTTTTCCCTCTATCCCTACACAACATTTCTTTCCAAATAATCACCTACTGCCATCTTGAATGCCTCAGTTGAATCTGTCAGCACCACATTTCCTGGCAGTTCATTTCATATTCTGAATACTCACTGTGTGAAGAAGCTTTTTTTTACATCAACCTTGCTTTGTTTGCACATCACTTTAAATCTATGTCCTCTCATTCTTGCTTCGTTTACTAGTGGGAATAACTTCTCCTAATCCACTCTATCCAGCCTGTGATTTTTAAAACCTTCATCAAATCTCCTCTCAGCCTTCTTCTCTCCAAGGAGAACTATCTCAGCTTCATCAATCTATCGTTATAACTAATGTTTCTCATTCTTGGAACCATTTTTGTAAATTGCTACTGTAATTTCTCAATGCATTCACATCTTTCCGATAATGTGACCTCAAAAACTCTACGCAGCACTTGGGCTGGAGTCCTGCTTTGTACAAGTTCGACATCACCTGTTTGCTCTTGTACACCACACATCTATTAATAAAGCCAAGAATGCTGCATGGCTTATTAACTGTTCTCTCCACCTATCCTGCCACCTTCAATGATCTGTCGTACTTCTTCCCCTGCTGCTCTGTTAAAATTGACTTCAATATTTTACATTCTCATTCAGTGTAATTCTGATCAAGGTACATCATCTCACGGTTCTCTGCATTAAATCTTACCTGCCACTTATTTGCTCACTCCATCAACTAGCCAATATTCTTTTGAAGTTCCACACTGTCCTTCTTGCTGTTTGTAAGATTTTCATGTCAGTGTTGTCTGAAAATTTTGAAATTGTCCTGTGAACATCAAGATCCAGATCATTAATACATCAGGAAAAGCCAAGATACCAATTCTGATCTTTGGGGAACTTGTCTACAAAACCTAATTGAGCTCAAAATATATCCATTGACCATACTGCCTGTTTCCTATCACTTGGCCAATTTTTCACCCATACAGCTACTGTCCCTTTAAACCATGTCTTATATCATGCTCTGTAAGTCTGTTATCCAACACTATCAAATATCTTGTGGAAATCCACACATGCCACATCAACATTACCTTCATTGAGCCTTTCTGTTAACTACTCAAAAACTCCAACAAGTTAGTTAAACACGATTTCCCCCTTAGAAATCCTTGCTGACTCTTGCTAATTAGCTCACCTTTGTCCATGTGACCACTAATTCTATCCTGAATTTTTTTTTTCTAGAAGCTTCCCTACCATTGAAATTCAACTATGTAATCTGTAATCACCAGGATTATCCTCACAGGCTTTCTTGAATAAAGCCATAATCTTTGAAATTGTCCAACCTTCTGGCACCTCTCCCAGAGTCTAAGGGACAGTGAAGGATCAGGCACAGTGTTCCTGCAATTTCTACCCTCTTTTCTATTAATATCCTTAAATGTGCATCATCTAAACGTGCAATGAACCTGGTTTGCCATGGCTCTTTAACTGAGCTATAACAATTGCACCAAAAAGGGAGGGCATATGGGGCAAGAGAGACATTCAGTCAAAAAAATCAGTGGTAAGAGGGTGAGACAGAGCCATATCCTGTCATTTGCATGGCTGTCTCCAGTGAGGTCTTTTGAGAGTGGCCACATGGAAGATGCACTTGTGTTACCAGAATGGACATCTCAGCTGACACTGGCAAGGATGTTTTGGCAATCTCTATGGGAAATTCCAAAGTTTCAAATGGTCAGCTATTTCAAAGACATTGACCAAAATTACACTCAAAAGTTATAGTGTTGTCCCAAAAAGTAAAAGTGCTTCCATCATTTTATTTCCATCATTTGACGCCCAGCCAAAACATTTCAGGGCGTGTCCCATGGGTAGCAGCCACAACCACAGTCACTGGCAACAACCATTTGGCAGCCTTTTCATATTATCATGCTATATTTTTGATGCACTTACAACATGTTTCTGCATTTCAATTCTGCAAGTTGGAGTATAGAAGCACTCCTCATTGTAATGCTGCAACATGGTTGCTTCACGTGCAGGGACAGGCACCCAGCTTGAATTAGGCCAATTTGCATCTCGGGCTGATCACTAATTTTAAGTGTCTCTCATTTGTCACCTACTTAGATTCTCAAAACATCTCTATCTTACCTTTTGTATCGGTGATAATGGGAACTGCAGATGCTGGAGAATCCAAGATAACAAAGTGTGGAGCTGGATGAACACAGCAGGCCAAGCAGCATTTCAGGAGCACAAAAGCTGACATTTCAGGCCTAGACCCTTCATCAGAGAGGGTGTGATGAAGGGTCTAGGCCCGAAGCGTCAGCTTTTGTGCTCCTGAGATGCTGCTTGGCCTGCTGTGTTCATCCAGCTCCACACTTTGTTATCTATCTTACCTTTTAGTCCTTTGACCTTTTAACCACAGCTAACAGGTACACAATGGGTAGAATCTCACAAAGCCCTGAATAATGCAGGATGTGGGGAGAAGTCTGGGAGAATCACAAGAGAAGTCAAGTGAAGTTTTCCTCAAAGTGAAGAGGAGCTCAGTGCATTTCCCAACAGCGTTCGAGGCATGCAGACGAAATTCTCACTAGAAAACAGCCTATTAAAGGGGATTTTTGCTTGTTAACAGCCTCAAGAACTGCAAATCTCACCACTGTAATTGAGCCCTGGAGGGAAGAAATCCAGTCTTCATTTTACAGTAGCATGGATTAATGTGAAATGTTGTTGATATCTTAATTAGAGGAGGTAATGGATTATTGTAGAAGATGTTAATCTCCTGAAGGCTATAGAATCAGATCAGGTCAATCACTTCACAGAATAAATGATGCAGACTATCCTGAGGTTACTGAGAATAGAAATAAAATTGTATGTGGGACAAAACCTAAAATCCTCAGACATAGAGAAAAAGATGAATCGTAGTTTAATATTGCCGGTCATAAAGGGCAAAATGATAAGAAATTTATACTCCCATTTTTTGTGTATCCCCTTTACTGTTTGATATCCTGAAATGCATTATCTCACATTTATCCATTAAATTCCCTTTGTCACTTTTAAGCCCATTCCCATCCCATTGATATCATTTAGTATCTTACTGCTATCCCTATTCATACATAAGCAATTTTTGTGTGATTTGCAAATTTCTCAACTTTACCCCCAATCCAATTTCAAGTCCAAATGGTTAAAACAAACAGCAGGGGTCCCAAGACCACTTGAAACAGCTTTCCGTTAGCAAGGTTAACCATCAATCATTATCCTTTGTATCCTGTAACTAGGCCAACTTTAGATCCAATTTGACACATTATCCTCTATGCAATGGATTTTCTTTTTTGACCAGTTAGCTGTTTGGAACCTTGTTCATGTAAACAATATTGACTACACTACCTTCCTTGTCACTTCCTCAAAGAATCCAAACAAAACAATCAACATGGTTTTGTTAAAGCCAGATTATGTTTTACAACCTGGATTTCAAACACAAGGAAAAATTAGAGAGATTGGGCCTAATCTCCTTAGAGCAGAGAAGATTAAGAGGTGACCTTATCGAGGTGTTTAAAATTATGAAGTTTTGACAAGGTAAAGTAGGATATTCTATTTCCACTAATTGGTATGTCAGAAATTAGGACTCACAATTTCAAAATTGTTTGCAAGACAACTAGGAGTGAGATGAGGAGAAACTTCTTTACTCAGAGTAATGTTAGGATTTGGAATGTGCTGCCTGGAAGAATGTTGGAGGTTAATTCCACAGGAGGAATTAGGCCAATTTGCAAAAGAGAGCTGGAGAAATATTTGAAAGTAAAGTTGGAGGGCTTTGGAGATGGGCTGAAGAGTAGTGATAACTGGATTAGTAGGAACTGCCGATGCTGGAGAATCTGAGATATTAAGGTGCAGAGCTGGATGAACATAGCAGGCCAAACAGCATCAGAGAAGCAGGAAAGCTGACATTTCAGGTCTGAGAGATAGTAGGAACTGCAGATGCTGGAGAATCTGAGATAACAAGATGTAGAGTTGGATGAAAACAGCAGGCCAAGCAGCATCAGAGGAGCAGGAAAGCTGACGTTTGGGCCTAGACACTCCTTCAGAAATCATTTTCTGAAGAAGGGTCCAGACCTGAAATGTCAGCTTTCCTGCTCCTCTGATGCTGCTTGACCTGCTCTGTTCATCCAGCTCTACCTTTGTATATCAGTACTAACTGGGGAGCTCTTTCAGGAGCTGGTACAAACATGATGCATCGAATGGCTTCCTTCTGTACTATAAAATTCTATAATTCCATGAATCTCTTTTTCAAATTTGTAAGATGTGATCTTCCTTGACAAAGCCAAGTTGACTGTCCCAGATTAGTCCATGCCTTTCTAAGTGACAGTTCATCTGATCTCTCAGGATTGATTCTAACAATTTGCTCACTACCGAAGTAAGTTCTGTGGAAGGGTCACCGGACCTGAAACATTAACTGTGTTTTCTCCTACACAGATGCTACTAGACCTGCTGAGTTTTTCCAGCAACTTTGTTTTTCTTCCTGATTTACAGCATCCACAGTTCTTTTGGATTTTATTTAATATTTAACTCAATGCCACATCTCTTCCAGGCATGCCCACCTTGAAGAAGTTCTGCTCCTCTCTCTGACAGGATTTCTGTTCCAATCTCTCTTCTTGCCCTCTGACTTTAATTTCACAGTCACTCCTGGTGTTTGACCAGGTATTTGCTAAAACTCGTTTCCACAGCCCTATCACATTCCTCGGTGACTGCCTACGGCTCAGACTCACTACGTGTGGATTCCAACTGAAGTTTCATCCCTCATGTTTTGAATCCTCCCAGGATCACAGATATCTCCATGATGTTCAATGTTCCACGGACAGCTGCTCTTGCCGCATCCTGAGATCGACACTCAGTGCCAAGCGATGCCACATGCATACTCTCAACCTCTCTCTCCAACAGCATCGCAACGTGCTGACTCAGGGCTGCACCACCCAGCAGTTCCAGTTCATCCTCTGGCTCATTCATCATGCTAACAAGAAACTTCTTTTCCTTTCAGGCATCAAGGCCCACAAGATGCAACAACCCAAAAATACCCATGACCCTCTGGAACCTACCTCTTCTCCCCTTCCCTCTGATTCTATCCCCTCCCCCAGCCACCACCCCCCCACCTTCTTTTGGGTATTCATCATCCCTCCTAACCTTCCGCTCTCCGATGCTAAATGCTCTGTACTCGCAGAGGCCTCAGCTTTATCCCTCTGCATCCACAGCTTAACAAGTTTTGGGCACGACATGATGCCAAACTGTTCTTCTGCCGTCTTTGCCAACTTCTGAGGAAGGGTCACCAGACTCAAAAAGTTAACTGTTTCACAGATGCTGCCAGACCTGCTGAGCTTTTCCAGCAACTTTGTTTTTGTACCGAAGTTAGACTAACTGTCCTATCATTGTTTGGCATTCCCTTTGTACCATTTTCCATCTCACCTGTACGTAATGAAATTTTGAAACTACTCCACAAACTATCTGCAATTTTCTCCATAGCCTCCTTCACCTAGGGAACAATCCATCTGGCCCTAGCAACTTATTCAGTTTCAAGTATTGCTACTCCTCTAACACTTTCTCTTTGTTATGATTATTTTGTCTAATATTTCACACTGGATTACTTGGATTACTATTACCTGCTTCTTCCATTTCCTTTGTAAATATGGAGACAGAAACGAATTAAAATTCTTCTCATATCCTCATATTTTCACACAAGTTCCTTTCTTCATCTCTGCTAGGTTCTAAGTTCTCCTGAACCATCTTTTCTGTTATTACATATGATAAAATATCTTTAGGTGTTCCTTTATCTTGCTTGCTAATATCTTGCCATGCCCTATCTTTGATTTTGTTACTTCTCTTTTCACTTGATCCCTTTATTTTCTATATTCCTCCGGGTTGTCTGCTGTGTTAAGATTTTTGTGCCTGTCATAAGCTTTGTTTTCTGTTTGATTTTCCCCTGCATTTTTCTAGAGGAGGTGGTGGAGACAGCTACAATGACAACATTGAAAAGGCACCTGGATGGGTACATGAATAGGAAGTGCTTAGAAGGATATGGGCCAAATTTTGGCAAACGAGTCTAGATTGGTTTAGGATATCCGGTCAGCTGGACGAGTTGGACCAAAGGGTTAAGGTTAGGGTTTCTGTGCTGTATAACTCTATGATTATGAACCTATAATTTTGTAGAAGGGAAATAACGCTTGAGAAATCTATAGGAGTTCTTTGAGGAGGCAATATGTGCTGTGAATAAAGGGGAACAATACTTAAACTATACTTAAAATTCCATGAGACATTTGGTCCAGTGAACAATCAAAGGTTGTTTCAGAAAATTAAACTTCATGGTGTAGGGTGCAGCACAGTTGAATTAGGGAAAATTGTCTGGTAGATAAAATGCAGATTATAGGCATAATTAGGTCTTTTTCAGCTTAGCAAGACATGGTGTGCTACAGTAATCAATGCTAAAACATCACTACCATTAACTGTATATGTCTTGCCTGGGACTGTATCTCCAAAATACAACAACTCACATCTATCTAAATTATATCATGCCCATGGCCCATGGGCCCATCTGATCAAGGTCCCGCTGTACTCTGATATAATCTTCTTCATTGTCCACTGCATCACGTATTTTAGTGTCATCTGCCTTCCATGTTCACTTGCAAATCATTTATATAAATTATGAAAAGCAGTGAATGTATTTAAAATTCAGGGTTCACCCATTTAAAACAGAGATTGGGCACTATTTATTCTCTGATGTTTGAAGATCTGTAGCACAGGCTGAGATTGGAGTAGTTGGTTGGTTCACCGAGCTAACTGGTTTTCATGCAAACATTTCATCTCTCTTCTAGATAACAGCATCAGTGCTGCGTAGCCTCCGTTGAAGCACTGTTGTTCTGTCCCACTCTGAATTTATATGGTCTGGTCTGTCATGGTGGGCAACCTTGTTTCCAGCTTTGTACCATAGTGGTATGTAGATGGGGTCGATTTCAACATGTTTGTTAATTGCATCTGTGGTTAAAATACAGGCCTCCTGGAATTCGTGTTTGTCTTTGTCATCTCGCTTGTCCTAGTACTGTAACTTTATCCCAATCAAATTGATGTTCCTTCTATGTCAGAGTGTACTGAAGTGAGGGAGAATTGAGTGTACTGTTTTACAACAAGTTGGTGTTCACGTATCCTGGTAGTGAGTTTCCTGCCCATGTGCTCTACGTAATGTTTCTCACAGTTGCTGCATCGTATTTTATGTATCACATTTGTCCTGCTCATTGTGGGTATGGGGTCTTTCATTTTTGAGAGTAACTGGAATTACTCGAGGCCTGATTTTCAACCACTGATGAATTAACAAACATGTTGAAATAGACCCCATCTACATACCACTACAGTACAAAGCCAGATACAAGGCTGCCCACCATGACAGACCAGACCATATAAATTCAGACTGAGACAGAACAGCAGCAGTTCAACGGACGCTACACAGCATTGACAATATCACTTAGAAGGGAGACGAAACGTTTGCATGAAAACCAGTGAACTCAGCAAACTAACCAATAACTCCTATTTTCTGAGTCTTTGTAACTTTTACTGTGAAAAGGCGTTGGATGTAGAGCCCTTAAATATTTTTTAAGGCAAAGGTTAATACATTCTTGTGAAGCAAAGGGGTGAAAGATTATGAGGAATAAGCTGGAATGCAGTTTTGATGTTACAATCATCAGAAATAGCATATGAAGCAAATCACAGTTGATATTTCAATATACAAAGTAAAAATAGAATCTAAAATAAGTAATTTCGAAGGGGGCCCTTTCTACATATGATCAAATGGCTGCTAATGCACACAAATAATGAGATGTGGATATTAGTATTAAAATAGTGTTTTGCTGAGTACAAAGTGCAAAGCAAAGAGAAACACAATTAAAAAAACGATGCTGAGGGTGAGGTGAAGCATAAGATTAGTGGAGTTGAGACCTTACTGATAGAGGTGATTGAAAGGAATGAATTGGATAATGGATCTGGCTAAAGTTGCAGTTGACATGATACACCATTTGAAGATAAACTTATGAATCTTTAAAAGTCATTAAAATTCTTCAAGTAAATAGGCATGTTCCTAGAGCTATAGTGTCTCACTGCTGGCTGAGGATGTACCCATCTAAGGATTCAAGATCATTTCCATTCTATCCAACTCTTCCACCAAAACTTCCAGGGTAATTTCTGAAAACCTTAGTGTATTCCATCCACCATGAATGCTCATTTCCCAATGGTCCACTGAAAGCCTTTAAAAATATCCTCATCCTTAGAAGGATAAATTGTCTTTTAGAAAGATACGGTGTGCTTTTAAGTATTGTGAAAATAGTGTGGCTTCTAAGAGGTGTATTTTGTCCTTTTTTCCTGAAGAAGGGTCCAGCTCCGAAATGTCAGCTTTCCCGCTCCTCTGATGATGTTTGGCCTGCTGTGTTCATTCAGCTCTACACCTTGTTATTACAGTTAAGTCAGTTCTTTTTTTCTTTTTATTTTGTCAGTACTTTAATTATTGTGTTTGAATAAAGTATGTTTTGTTTCAAGCCTGGTAGTTTGGCATGAATTGCGTTCAGAAGACAATATATTTACCTTTGAAACAAGAAGAAGTTAGGGCCTAGACTGTCTTCTTAATATCTTTTGAGGGGGTTTGGTCTGGGACAGAACAGTAGTGTTAGATGCTTTCAGGACCTGACTACTACGTGCAGCAAATGAATCATATATGCTGTCCGCAGCATTTTAAAAAAAAACAGCAGGTAGCCTAAATTTGACATCCTGCTTGTATTACAACCATTCGGTGTAGGATAATCAGGACATTCCTTGAAGCTGGTTTTGAGGATTATACAATTTAGCCCCAGTAATTCTATCTAAAACATCTGGTAGGGCTGGTATGTATGGAAAATACTTCAATTTTAATCTGTCAAGCTCATATCAACATCACCTAGACCTTGGTGTTAACTTGTCAATCTATAAATATGCAGACAGCGAATACAATGACATAATTGGACCTCAACTTTAAATATAACTCTGGCCTGAATAGGAAGGACAGTGCAGCTTTCTTGCTAGATGAAGATGCTTAAAAATAAACAAGCGTTAGAATAAACTATTTGTTCTTAATTATTCTTACTTGGCCAGGGAAAGTAACAGTAGAATCTTCCCTGTACCAGAATGAAGGGTGCATTGGGAGTCACTTAGAAAAATATGGTGAGGTCGGCAGAAATTAGATTCTTGATGTCAACGGATTAAGTCAGATTTTGCAATTAAGTTTTGAACAGCAAGACAAAAAAATTCACAAGTGAGGGCCAAGAAGCATTCTTTTATACATCAGAGTGTCATTATTACCTAAGATCACATCACTGATATGCATTTTCTTATTCTCCCACACGCTGAAGAGAAACAAAATTGTGACAATTCCTGACATGCCAGTCTGAACAGATAACTGTCACCTTATTTCACCTCTTGCTCCTCTAGGCCTTCATCTGGGACAGCAGTCTCCAATATCCCAGGGAATGCCCTATGGGAAGCAGACACCTGAATACATGGAGGTTTGTATTAGACATGTATCAACCTCCCTGCATTTTCATTTCATTATCTCTGACCAATTTACAGTTCTCCACTTCAAAGCTGCATTTCAGGATGTGTTCACACCTTTCGTTACACACTTTGTGAGCAGGGGCTGGTATCCATCTCATGGATCAGACCAGGGGGCATGTCAGGACTTGTTTCCTGCACTCCTAGTGCTCACTCACTTTGTGTCCAGTTGGATGATCACAGCATCTCTGCTTTGCCTTGCCTTTTTCCACATTGCTGCTGGCTTGCCATATAGTACAAACTCAGGAATAAGAGAATGGTCAAAGAAAGAGTAGGGCCGATCAGGGATAGCATAGGGAACTTGTGTGTGGAGTCTGAGGAGGTAGGGGAAGCCCTAAATGAGTTTTTTGCTTCTGTCTTTACAAAAGAAACGAACTTTGTAGTGAATGAAACCTTTGAAGAGCAGGTGTGCATTCTGGAATGGATAGAGATAGAGGAAGCTGATGTGCTGAAAATTTTGTTAAACATTAAGATTGACAAGTCACCAGGCCCGGACCAGATTTGTCCTCGGCTGCTTTGGGAAACAAGAAATGCAATTGCTTCGCCACTTGCAAAGATCTTTGCATCCTCGCTCTCCACTGGAGTCGTACCTGAGGACTGGAGAGAGGCAAATGTAATTCCGCTCTTCAAGAAAGGAAATAGGGAAATCCCCGGCAGTTACAGACCAGTAAGTCTCACGTCTGTCATTTGCAAGGTGTTAGAAAGGATTCTGAGGGATAGGATTTATGACCATCTGGAAGAGCATGGCTTGATTAAATGCAGTCAACATGGCTCTGTGAGGGGCAGGTCATGCCTCACAAACCTTATCAAGTTCTTTGAGGATGTGACTAGAAAAGTTGATGAGGGTCGAGCTGTGGATGTGGTGTATATGGACTTCAGCAAAGCATTTGATAAGGTTCCCCAGGGTAAGCTCATTCAGAAGGTCAGGAGGAATGGGATACAGGGGAACTTAGCTGTCTGGACACAGAATTGGCTGGCCAACAGAAGACAGCGAGTGGTAGTAGAAGGAAAATATTCTGCCTGGAAGTCAGTGGTGAGTGGTGTTCCACAGGGCTCTGTCCTTGGGCCTCTACTGTTTGTAATTTTTATTAATGACTTGGATGAGGGGATTGAAGGATGGGTCAGCAAGTTTGCAGATGACACGAAGGTTGGAGGTGTCATTGACAGTATAGAGGGCTGTTGTAGGCTGCAGTGGGACATTGACAGGATGCAGAGATGGGCTGAGAGGTGGCAGATGGAGTTCAACCTGGATAAATGCGAGGTGATGCATTTTGGAAGGTCGTATTTGAAAGCTGAGTACAGGATTAAGGATAGGATTCTTGGCAGTGTGGAGGAATAGAGGGATCTTGGTGTGCAGATACATAGATCCCTTAAAATGGTCACCCAAGTGGACAGGGTTGTTAAGAAAGCATATGGTGTTTTGGCTTTCATTAGCAGGGGGATTGAGTTTAAGAGTCGTGAGATCTTGTTGCAGCTCTATAAAACTTTGGTTAGACTGCACTTGGAATACTGCGCCCAGTTCTGGTCGCCGTATTATAGGAAAGAAGTGGATGCTTTGGAGAGGGTTCAGAGGAGGTTTACCAGGTTGCTGCCTGGACTGGAGGGCTTATCTTATGAAGAGAGGTTGACTGAACTTGGACATTTTTCATTGGAGAAAAGAAGGAGGAGAGGGGACCTAATTGAGGTATACAAGATAATGAGAGGCATAGATAGAGTTGATAGCATGAGACTATTTCCCAGGGCAGAAAAGGCTAACACGAGGGGTCATAATTTTAAGCTGGTTGGAGGAAAGTATAGACGAGATGTCAGAGGCGGGTTCTTTACACAGAGTTGTGAGAACATGGAATGTATTGCCAGCAGCAGTTGTGGAAGCAAGGTCATTGGGGACATTTAAGAGACTGCTGGACATGCATATGGTCACAGATATTTGAGGGTGCATACATGAGGATCAATGGTCGGCACAACATCGTGGGCTGAAGGGCCTGTTCTGTGCTGTACTGTTCTATGTTCTATGTTCAAAGCCAGGTAAGTTGTCATGATTGTCAGCAGTGGCTATATAAAGGGTTCAATGTAAAGCTGGAACATATTAGCCGAACACAATAGCCATGAACTCCTTCAAGGGAACTTTGAGAAGCACTGGAAATTTGTACACCATACAACATCTGAAAATTATAACATGGATAATGAACAGAAAATGTTGTTCAAGGGCAACAAAAAGACCAAGTCATGTGACAAGTTCCAACTGACAAATATGAATAGGCACATGAGCCACAGGAGACAAGGAACGTTTTTTTCCTTTTCTCCCCATCCACTTTATCCTTCTACACCCACACCAATCCTATCCCTTTACGTGACACTTGACAAAGCAAGAATGCTCACAAAGAGTATTACAATCTTGCCAAAAGTGTTACATCCTTATGTCACAATAAATAACTTGCTCAGACAGTTTAGTGGCTTGTGAATATAGTGAATGTATTAAATATGTCACCAATCAGTGCATTTTTAAGAATGTGTCTGGATTCTCTGAGGGCCAGACTGTTACATATTATTGTATGTACCATGGACGCAAATAGGAAGACAGTCAAAAATGAGGACATTAAAATTATTATCTTAACTACGTGACAACATCTTTTGGATTTTTTTTAAATGGCATACTCATTTTAAAAGTGTTTTCTCTGATGTCACTGTTTCAAAATAATTTGTGAAATATATTCCGACTATGATTTTACAATGTCTTAAGTATTTCCTCTTTTTGAATTTCACAAAATTCAGAACAAGAGTTTTGTCATTTTATACCCATACTTTTCTGCAGTATAGGAGACCCTCTCTTGAACCAGGTATAATTATCAAT
This sequence comes from Stegostoma tigrinum, assembly GCF_030684315.1. Lineage (NCBI taxonomy): Eukaryota > Metazoa > Chordata > Chondrichthyes > Orectolobiformes > Stegostomatidae > Stegostoma > Stegostoma tigrinum. The sequence continues at coordinate 52,627,609 of NC_081356.1, read as the reverse complement.
TGAAATGCCACTTCAACTTGAAATGTTCAGGACAGCATTTAGCTCTGTCTCCTGATGTAAGGTTTGCATTAGACAATTAAATTCAATAGAGGAAAGCTCAAAGGCAACTGTACATTCAGCCAAAACCAATTGTCCTTACTTTAATGTGCAACAAAATGTAGAGTGACTTCTTTTCCAGAAGCATGGCCTCAGTTCTACACGCATGAATGGCTGATAAGATGTAGCTGCTTTTCCAAAGTGGTTGTTAAAATCTACACACATGCTTTTATTTCTCTAAAAACCAGACAATATGAAGTGGGGAGACAGGTTAAACATTTGGCCATAGGGAACAAATTTGAACATCTGTCAGGGTCTAATCATAAAGCTACATAAAAATAAAGACTGCTGATGGATATTTGTGTTATCTGTCATGTTGTTTGAGAGATTTAGGTACTGCTAGCATTCTATTAATTATAAAGCCATATTATCTTTCAAAATACAATATCATTTTGATTTCAAATTCTGGTAGGTTTTCTTCGTTGTGCAATTCAAGAAGCTTGCCAACAATGCCATGAGAAAACTACATTTATGTCATTTCCAACTCTTTCATGTAAGAATGCATTTTTCTCGTGCACATGGCCCTGGAATTTGACAACGGAAAAATCAACAATGATCGTCATGAGACTACATTGTCTATGCGCTGCAGATGCTGCTAAAATAACAAAATGCTGAGAACAAAAAGATGACATTGTAAACAAGTCAGGGCAGCACGGTGGCACAGTCGTTAGCACTGCTGCTCACTGTGCCAGGTCTCCAGTTCTGATTCCAGCCTTGGATGACTATGTGGACTTTGCAAAGTGCTCCCTGTGTCTGCATGGGTTTCTTCTGGCTAAATTGCTCCATAGTGCCCAGCAATGTCTCAAGTAGGTAGGTTCGCTATGGTAAATGTGGGGTTACAGGGATAAGGTGGGGGGGGGTGGTGCTGGATCTGGGTGGGATGCTCTTCAGAGGTTCGATGCTGACTTGATGGGCCAAATGGCCTCTTTCCGTACTGAAGGGGTTTGCTGATTCTACTTACATTTTAAGTTTATAGCCCAAACTGCACTCATGGATTTGGAGTGTTTGCAAGACTAATACTTCAGAATAAAAAAAAATTCCTTTTAGTCAATAAATCCTTTAAGAATACCAAATTCAAATCAAGACACTTAATATAAAGCCCTAGCAGATGGTAAAAAAAAAGATCAGCAGCAGCTCACATAGATATACACTAGCCAGAACCACAGTTGGTTTCCGGAAGCTCATTTTCCGGAAGCAAAGCTTCAGTTCCACACGCAAGAATTGTTGAAAAGATGCAGGTGCTTTTCTGACGTGGTTATTATAGTCGACATGCATGCTTTTGTTTCTCTAAAAACCAGACAATGTGAAGTGGGGAGACAGGTTAAACGTTTGGCCACATGGAGTAAAGTTGAACATGTTATCAGGGTCTAACCATAAAGCTATATAAAAAGAAAGTCTGCCGGTGGATTTTTGACTTATCTGTTCATGTTGGTTGTGAAGCTTAGGTAATGTTAGCATCCTCCTAATGATAAATTCACGTTACCTTTTAAAATACAATATCAACTACAGTGCTTTGATTTCAAATTCTGGTAAGCTTTCTTTGTTGAGGTTTGCCATTATGCAGTAAGAAAACCACAAGCATGCCATCTCCAATTCATTCACATGAAAGTCCCTTTGCCCCTCACATGTGTCCCTGGAATTTGATAACAGAAAATCAGAGACAATGTGCTGTCATGATGATCATTGTTATGTGCAGCAGATGCTGCTAAAAAAAGTACTGAGAACAAAGAGATGGCATTGTAGAAACCAAAAGAACTGTGGATGCTGTAATTCAGGAACAAAAACAAAGTTGCTGGAAAAGCTCAGCAGGTCTGGCAGCATCTGTGAAGGAGAAAACACAGTTAACATTTCGGATCTGGTGACCCTTCCTCAGAACTGTGGCATTGTAGACAATTACTAGGACTAATGGATGAGATTAATTATGGGATTAGAGTTAACAAGATTATATTTTTTCTCGGGATTTTGATTCTTTGTTAAAATTAGTGTCTAATCTGGAATGCTACTGGAAGAGATGGAAGCAGATTCAATAGTTATTATCAAAAGGGAGTTGGATAGAGACCTGACAACTATAAAGTTTCAGTACAAGGAAGGAGCTGGAGAAGTGATTCTAGTTGATTAGATTTTTCAACAAAACAGCATAGTCATGATGAACCAATTGGTCTCCTTTTCTATTCCATGAGTGGAATCTTTCAGTGATCTGAAAATTGCAGGCTATGGCAAGATGCACAGCAGACCTAAACTGACAACATGTCGTGCCATCTTTATGCTTTTCACAAATGAAGAAGAAAAGTTCTTGAAGGGGCTAGGAAGCCATTTTGATGGGAATGTGACTTGGCGAATTAGTCTTTGGGTCTTGAAGCCACAGGATAGGTGGAAGGAGGGGATGATAATTATGAAAAGGGATAAAATAAAGTATGGATGAGAAAGGAGACATGCAGGAGAAAGGTTATGTTTAGGAGCACACTGGTTTCAAGACAGCAGCGAATTACCACTTTTGTTATTGGCAATTTATATACCAGGAATTGGGTGGAAAAGGTGGACTGGCTCATGTGGACAATTTGGGTGGAGACATGGAGAGGTGTGAAACTCATGTGGTTCACAGGAAGGGCTACAAGGAAGGGGATTTGGATGTCCAGGGACCTCGTGGCAGACTCATGGAGGCTGGAAGCCACTAGGCAAGGAATGCTCACTGTTGCTTTCTACCATGCAGGAAATCGAAAGTGCACAATGAGGAAGAAAATAGTTGTGCTTACACTTAGAGTGTACAGGATATGTGATTCAACCTGTTAGAGAGGGGGCTGCAGGTCCCACCAATTTTTAGGACTCTTAAAGAAAAAAATGTTGCACATAGACCAGTGTACTGTACAGAGCACAAATCTACCAGTTTCTTTGTCCTCAAGAAATCTAGTTGGCACTTCTGGGAATGTTGCTGTTTCTCAGCAGAAGTGGTGGAGATGTGGCTGCAAGTCAGAAGAAAAATAAAGCACCAAGGCCAGTGGTTTGAAGTGGTGTGAAATAGATTACACTGACATTGATGTTAATATGAGAATTTCAGTGCATTAAAGAGTAGTACTTATTCAGTTAATGGGACATGAATGTCTTTGCATTCCCAAAAGAGTGGTGGCCAGTCTTCTCCTGCAATTGCCAGGATCCTTTCCCGATAGCGGCTGAGGAGCAGAACTTCAGATACTCTTCCCTCTATGGGTTCACTCTGTCCTGTTATGGGCTGTCATTTTTTGTAATGTTAGAAAGGGAGAAATTGAATGAGGTGAAATTTGGTGGCATGGCTGTTAACCCTGGAGCAGGTGATTGAAAGTCAGTCAGTCAGGTGTTCCATGGCCGTGAGGAGGCAGTGCAAAGGGCATGTAGGGTTAGTCACGTGAGAGATTGGAGGCTGTGAGTGGGTGAGCAGAAGATGTTGCAGGTAATAGTGAGACTGGCAGACCATGAGACTTGGTGGGAAATGGACACAGAAGCAGAGACAGAGAGAGTGTGAGGTAGTAGAGAGAAGAGTATATTACTTACCATGGCATAGAAGAAATGACCGTATTAAGTGACCACTTTATGGCACTGCTGGCTCTGAACTGTGGAAGTGGCACTTGGACCAAAATGCCAGGGTCTGGGGCATGGCCTCCACTATTTGTTCTCCATGAAGAAAATAGCCCGGCTTTGCAAAACACTCTCTACCAAGACCTTGAGGTTATTTTCAGAGAACTCCAATGCCATTTTCTCCTTTTCCAAAATTGTCAAATTCTTTCCTCAGCTGAGCAGGGCAGCAAGTATTTGTCTGAATGCACAGGGATCTTTCAGAGATGGCACAAGTTCAAGCGATGCCATGAGAGCCGGGGTATGTAGTTAACATGGTGAGTTTGGTAGAATATCGTGAGATAACTCACTAAGCCTCCTGGGAAATATATATGCCTTATCTGATGCAGTATGGTACATTATACTTGTGAACAAGTAGTTGGTACGAAGTAATGTGTTATATAGATCAATAAATGGGATGCAGTTTCATGTAAAATCCTAATTTTCATTCTCTGCATTGTGTAATTTATAGAATAACTTCATTCCATTTCTCTGCATTGTTCTAATTTTAGCTGCTATGAAGATCAGGATCTTGGGTTCTTTCACAGACTCAGAAATGTTATTCCAGATCAAATGACAGAAGTAGACCAAAGAATAATGCTTGCTAGTTTCCTTCGGTTAGACTGCACATTGAGAATTGGCAGACTCATCCAAAGATGTCAAATAAATCTGAATGATAGTGAATGCTGAGATTTCAAAACATTACTTGTTGACTTTGAAGTTCAATAACACTGAGAAGTGAGTTATTTATTATCAGCTGCGGTCATGTTGATATGTTTGTGAAAATAGTCTTTCTTCACCATTTTGGGGCTGAAGTAATTTAAGATAAGTGCATAGCATTACTATAGCTGTCTGAGATTCTAGTGGTCTGTAGTCTCCAGGTAGACCCAGGAATGATCTGAAAATATCAGGGTGAGACTGGTCTATGCCGTCAGCAAACAGGTTTTGTAGCGAATCTGCAGCTACTATTTTACCACAGCTTTGCAAAATGTCTCATAAACAAATCCTCAACTGAGAATTTTAAATGATATTCTGTAAATTTCTGTGCAAAGAAATTTCAGCACAGTGAAAAACTGATTGCTGAATCAGAGCCTGAATTGCCCTGTTGGCATAAGCCAATTTCATCTCAAGATATTTAATCAGTCCAGACATACATTGAATAATTATTTTGACAACCCTTCCGTGGAAGAAATTAATAAAGTATTAGACGAAGATGTTGTGAAAAATGCAAGAACTTGTTTTGCTCTCTCAACCTTCGCATTTTATTTACAAGTGTTGAATACATAGATGCTACTTGGCAATCTTAAAGTAAAGCAGATTCAAACATTGAAAATATTACAAATATTATTAACTATAGTGCGCAATCAAGCTGCAATGCACTTTTCTAAAGAGAAATGTAACAATGTTAGGAGCAGCACAGTGGTTCGCACTGCTGCCTCACAGGGCCAGGGACCCAGGTTCAATTCTACCCTTGGATGACTCTGTGTGGAGTTTGCACATTCTCCCCGTGTCTGCGTGGGTTTGCTCTGGTTTCCTACCACAGTCCAAAGATGTGCAGGCTAGGTGGATTGGTCATGCTAAATTGCCCATAGTGTTCAGGAATGTACAGATTAGATGAGTTATAAGGGGATGGTTCTGAGTGGAATGTTCTGAGGGTCAGTGTGGATTTGTTGGCCACACTTTTGGGATTCTATGAATGTATCAGCAAATGAAGAAGACTTAACATATGATATTTTTAATCTGGCTTCATGTTTTCAAACATGCAGTGTAAATATTCTTTATTATTTAAAAGTAGAATATTTACATGATTTTAATCTATTGTGTCTGATTACCATTTTATCAAAGTATAGAGACAGCACAATAAGTCTGAAAGATTCTACTAAAATAGCAATTTAATGTATTACATGTTTTACTTTTATTAACTGCTCTATTTCATATAGAATGAACTTACCTAACACGTACAGAATTAAGTTGGTTTTGATGCCATATTGCACTCTAAAAATAATTTTTACATGTCAGAGGACTTAAATGGCCATAGATGTTTAACAATGATGCAGAAAGATTTTTCTATCTCCCTCGTACGTTTGCTTTTTTTAAAAAATTAACTTGTTTCACTGTAAGTTTACGAAGGAAGCTTTACTGGATGTCACCACAGACTATTCTTGACCTTTCCACAATACTAACCAACGGAAGTGTCCATTTTTCTCACATCAGAAAGTATGTGCATTTTTTTGCGCAACTTTCTGCATATGTGGAACTGTGGTGGGATCTGATGGCCTAGGGTCTGAGACACCTGCCGGAAGCAAGCCATCCTCTGTGGGAGCCTATACTCATCTCAGCTGGTCCCACTCTGCTAGTAGCTGAAGCCACAGCCTAGCCGCATTAAACAGATTTGGTTAGAAAGTAGAAACCTGTTTCAAGCTGATATGAAGATTTTTTTTTCCATCACAAATGAGCGTTGTGTGCAGAAAAGGGTCCCTGATGTTCAGTCCAATATCTGTGAGAAGGTGAGATCAATGGTACACTTATATTTGTGGTGTGCTTATGAACAAGCCATCTGTTGTGCCTTATTAAAGGTATATTTGGTCACTAAAATAGAAAATCTAACGTTCAGCTGTCATTTTGGGCTAAGCTCTTTTTACTTCATTCTAATAGATATAAATAACTCTATTTTAAATCCTACCAGTCTACAATGTAAAAGAAAATCTTAAAGTCTAATCTGAAATACAACCATGCATTGTTGCTACTACAGAAAGAAAATATTCAACCTGAGATGTAATATTTCTATGAAAAGAATAGCATCAAGAGAACTAAATTACAGTCAATTAAAATATGGAGAAACTGAGTCATGCTATACTGTCCTTCTGGGTCTATTGCCCAAATTGAGTGTGGGATATTGTCCATTGTATGTACTAGACGTTTACAAAATAAAACTAAGTGAGCTATTCAGTTCCTAATCAGTATAGGCACATAAGACAAAAATAAAAAGCACGGGCTCTCAACATATGTTCTTGATTACATTTTACTCAAAAGTTCACAAACTCTGATAAAAATAAAAAAAGTTTGCTCAATTTGTGCTTCATTACAGCACTGTATATGTTCTTTAGCTATTTGTGTTCCTACCTAAAATTTCTAATCTATCTAGACGTCTCCTTAAGACCTATCTCTTTCATTAAGCCTGTGCTCACTTCTTTATGGCATTCAGTGTTGTTTGATTGCACTTATATGATATGCCTTGGAATATTGTTCTGCACTGGAATTACTACAGAAATGCTATTTGTTGTGTAAGGGTGGATCCACTGTCTTTTGAGGGAACACATATGGCCGTCTGAGAGAAAGCAAAATCTTAATCTTTGTTATAAGTGTGAAACCCCTTATTTTTACACTACGCACCCTCGTTCTAGACTCTTGACAATGCTTCCACAATGACAGGTCAAAGCCCCCCAGAATCTGATGTGTTTCAATCAAGTCACCTCTGACTGTTCTAAACATGAGGGGATGGAGGCCTAACTTTCTTCCCTTTCCTCAAAACAGACTCCGCTCATTGCATGTATTAGTCGAGTAATTTTCTCTTGCTCCATATAAAAGAATCATAAAATTTGGGGTAGTATGGTGGTTCAGTGGTTAGCACTGCAGCCTCACAGTGCCAGGGACCCGGGTTCGATTGCAGCCTTGGGTAACTGTCTGCATAAAGCTTGCATATTCTCCAAACGTCTGTAAGGGTTTCCTCCAGGTGCTCCAGTTTCCTCCCACAGTCCAAAGATGTGCAGGCTAGGTGGATCAGCCATGCTAAATTGCCCATAGTATTCAGGGATGTAGAACAGTACAGCACAGAACAGGCCCTTCAGCCCACAATGTTGTGCCGACCATTGATCCTCATGTATGCACCCTCAAATTTCTGTGACCATATACATGTCCAGCAGTCTCTTAAATGACCCCAAATGATGTGTGTGGGTTATAGGGGGATGGGTCTGGGTGGGATGGTCCAAGGGGCGGTGTGGACTTGTTGGGCCAAAGCGCCTGTTTCCACACTGTATGGAATCTAATTTAATAACCTCTGCACTCTTGGAATAAATTCGTCATGCAATAAAACATAACATTCCAATAGTTTTCTTGATTCCTTGCTGTACCTGCAATAACAACCCTCTATGATTCATTCACTGTTACACCCAGATCTTCCTGAATCTCAGAGGTCTGCAATGTCTCACCATTTGGATACTATGTTTCTTTTTCAACTTTTCTGCCAAAATGGACTATTTCACACTTTCCTGCATTTTACTCGGTTTGACAGATCATTGCCCAATCATTTAACCAATCTATAACCTACATATAACCTATTTGTAGTACTTTATATCCTCTTCACAGCACATCCTGCCAGACTGAAAAATATCATTTATTCCTACTCTCTGCTTCCTGTTGGCCAGTCAATTTTCTATCCATATTAATATGTTACCCTCAACATCATGAGCATTTATCATCCGCTCTGTCACCTTATCAAATGTCTGCTGGAAAACTAAGTAAAATATATCCACTATTTCCCTCTAATACAACACAAGTTACTTATTCAAAGAAATCCAATGAATTAGTTAAATATGATTTCTCTTTGATAAAGCCATGTTGGCTCTGCCTAATTACCCGAACCTTATCCACGTGCTTTGGAATAGCATCTGTAATAATAACTTCTAACATTCACCCTTTGACAGATGTTAAGCAAATTGGCCTATAGTTTCTAGCTTGATGCCTCCCTCCTTTCTTGAATAAAGGATTAAAATTAGTCATTTTCCAATCTAAAGCGGCCTTCTGCAAATCTAGTAAGTTTTAGAAAATTAAAACCAAATCAACTACCTCCTTAGTTACTTCTTTTAACACCCTAAGATGAAATTCATCAGAACCCAGGGACAAATCAACTCCAAGTTCCATTTTACTTTGTACTTTTTCTCTACTTTTTGATTCCTGGTTTACGATTATTTGCAGAATGCTACTTGAATTCTCTTTTGTGAAGACAAACTCAAACGTTCTGTTCAATTTATCTGCCAGCTCTGTATTCTCCATTACTAATTCCCCAGACTCATGTTATATTGGAATAGCACTTACGTTATTAACACTTTTCTTCTCTAAATATCTGAAGAAATGTGTCTTATCTGTGTTTATATTTTTTGGTTAACTTTCTCTTGTGTACTAATTTCTTCCTTCGTGTTAACCTTTTTGTAATATTTGCTGTTTTTAATATTCTGTCTGTTCTTCTGACTTCCCACCTATCTTTGCACAATTTCATATCAGAGTCTTAAAGGTTTTCAACATGTAAAGAGGCCTTTGGCCCAAATTGTTCATTCTGCCCAGTTTTCACAATTACTCTAGTTCCATTTCCCTGCGTTTGGTACACATCCCTTCATACCTACCCATCAATATACCTGTCCAAATGTTTCTTAACTCAAAAAGTTGTACTCACTTCCACCACTAACTTTGGCAGCTCATTCCAAACAGTCAATTCTCTGTATGTAAGAATTGCCTCTCTGGACTCTTTTGTATCTCACCCCTTTCACTTTAAATCTATTCTGTCTAGTTTAAAACACCACTACCATGAGGAAAAGCTGTTGGCTATCTACCTTATATATGCCTCTCGTGATTTTATTAGGTCCCTATGAGGTCACCCTCAATCTCCAACATTCCAGGGAAGAAGTCCCAGCCTATCCAGTCTTCCATTATAACTCAAACCTTCATGTTCAGATAGCATCCTAGTAAATCTTTTACAATTTAATAATATCCTTTCTTTATTAGGCCAACCAGAACAACTCTAAGTTTGGCCTTACCAACGTCTTATACAGCTGCCACATGACATCCCAACTCCAATACTCAATGTGCTGACTGATGAAAGCAAGCATGCCAAAAACCTTTTTCACCACCCTGTCTATCTGTGACTCCACTTCCAAGGAGGTGAAATCCAAGAGCTCTTTGTTATGTAACACTCCACAGTGCTCTATCCTTGACTGTGTAAGTTTTGCCATATCTTGTGTTACCAAATTGCAACATCTTGCATCTATCTAAATTGAACTCTATATGCCACTGGCCCAATTGATCAAGACCTTAATGTATTCCCAGATAACCTTCTTCCCTGTCCACTCTACTACCAACCTTTGTGCCATCCACAAACTTACTAACCTTACCTCCTAAATTCTCTTCCAAATAATTTATAAAAATGACAAATAACAGTGGACCCTGCACCAATCTCTGTGGCACACCATTGATCACAGGCCTCCAGTCTGAGAAACAACACTCTACCACCACCATCTGTCATTTATCATCAAGCCAATTTTATATCCAATTGACCAGCTGTCCCTGGATCCCATTAGATTTAACCTTACTCAACAACCCACCATGTGGTACCTTGTCAAAGGCCTTGCTAAGGTCCATGTAGACAGACAATGTCTACCACACTGCCCTTATCTACTTTGTCATCCTTCAAAAAAATCAAACAATTTCATGAGACGTAATTAGCCACGCTCAGAACCCTGCTGACTATCCCAAATGAATCCTTGCCTCTCCAAATGCCAAAAGATCTTTTCTCTCAGAATTCCCTCTGGCAATTTGCCCACCACAGATATTAGGCTCACTGGTCTGTAATTCCCTGGCACTTCCCTGCAGCCCTTCTTAAATAATGGCACAACATTAGCTGCTTTTCTTTGAGTTTGATACTATCTTTGATTTTTTTAGTTAACCACAATTGCAGGTCTGTTCCTTAAAACATTTATTATTTGTTGGAATGTATCTATTCTGTACCTCTGGAATATCCCCTTAAATGTTTGCTACTGCATCTTTATTCAACTATCTTAACCTAAATTGCCAGTGACTTTCATTAGCTTTCTTTCATGTCCTCATCTTGCCCTTATTTACCTTCAAAATAGTAGTCTTGGACTCACCTTTCTTTCCCTTAAACTGTATGTTAAATGCAATCATATTTTGGTTGCTGCTATCCAGGGTGCACTTTCACTATGAGGTCAGTAATTAATCATATCTCATTGGTATTGCCTGCTTTCTTGTTGGTGCCATAACATGCGGGCCCAAGAGATTGTCTCAAAGAAATTTGATGTACAGTATACTTTTCAATCACATTTTTCCAGACTATGTAGAAGTTAAAATCCCTCATTATAATGGCTCCAGCCTTGTGATGTGCTCCCAATATTTCTTGCTTGCCACACTGTTCTACCATATGGTTACTATTTGGGGGCTTTTACACAAGTTACCTCTTGCCTTTATCATTCTTTATCTCCACCCAGACTGTTTCTGTATCTTGAATTTATGTCCTTCCTCTTTATTCTTCTGATATCATTTTTAAATAACAGATTCTGTTACTTCTGTTTCTGTTACAGTCACCCTTTCCTAGCTTCCTGTCCTTCCTAAATATCACATGCCCTTGAATATTTAAGTCCTAGTCTAGGTCATCCTGCAACCACCTTGCATCAATAGCTACAAGATCATACTTACTTATCTCAATTTGTACTACTAACTTGTCTGTTTTGTTTTGAATGCTACATGCATTCAAATGCAATATCTTAAGTTTTGTCTTTTTATTATACTTGCAACCTCAAGCCTGAACTGATGATTTGCTCTAGCATCTGCATTCTCTGTCACTCTTGTCATTGTCTGTTTATCATTACCCAAATCAATTCCTTCCTCAGTTGCATTATTCCTATTCTTTGATTCACCACAAATTCCTGATTTTGGGTCTTTGTCCCCATTATTTAGTTTAAAGCCTGCTCTACTTCCCTCATTATTCTGTTCTCATGAACACGCATCCCAATATGGCTCAGGTGTTGACTGTCTCATTAGTACTAATCCTACTTTCCCCAATATTGGTGCCAGAGCCCTGTGAACACAATCTTATTTTTTCCCACAGCAGTTTTTAATCATGCATTCATCTGTTTAACCTTTTTTTCACCCTATGCCAACTTGCACTTAATTTGGTACCTAGCTCCTCATACTCACGATGCAGAGCCTCTTTCTTAGTTTTACTTGTGCCATTGGCCCGTACATGGACCAAGACAACTGGATTCTCCCCCTTCCACTTATTCCCCACCCGAGAGCAGATACCCTAACCATGGCAGCAGCAGACAACAAAGTCATCTGGACTCATGTTCTTTGCTGCACACAACAGTGTCAATCCCCTGACTGTCCCCTACTTGCAGTTACATTTCTTGAAGGGCTTCCTATACCATGGTCATTTAGTTAATCCATCCCTCATTCTTGTTCAAATAAGCTGACAACCTCAATCCTGCTAGACAATTCATAGAATCATAAAATCCCTACGGTGTTGAAACAGGCCCTTCAGCCCAACAAGCCCACACTGACCCTCAGAGCATCCCACCCAGACCTAACCCCCTATAACCCACCTAATCTATGCATCCCTGAACACTACAGTCAATTTCCCATCCCGTCCACCTAACCTGCACATCTTTTGGACTGTGGGAGGAAACTGGAGCACACGGAGGAAACCCACGCAGGCACGGGGAGAATGTGCAAACACCACACAGACAGTCACTCATGGGTGGAATCGAACCTGCCCCACCTTAAGCTAATTCCTTAGGCTAACTCTCCTGCAATCCTGTCCGCTAGGTCCACTTAACTGTGCCACCTGCAGTCATATACTCCCATTCCTGATAACAAAATGACAACTACCTTAAGAGGTGTGACTGACTCCTGGCACAAGGAATCCAAACATTTTCCCTTTCACTGATGCACCTCGGTTTCTATAATTCAGCCTCCAGCTCATAAAACCTGAAGCAAAGCTAATTAAACTTCAAACATTTACCGTAGAAGATGAAATGGCAAGAATAGTCATGGCAGAGCCAATTTAAGGAGCTACGTAAATGAACAGTCCAATTTGAAATTTACTCCAACACCTTATGTGTCAATGTTACATGAATAAGTCGTGGAACTATAAATTGTGCACAGAACATAGAAAGCTTAAATCCGGGAAATCTACTTAGTGGCGTATTGTGGAATTGGCCTTACTATTGGATAGCAAGTGCAAGTAACTTAAGAAAATAAAAAATGAGAAGAAATGTAGTCTATCCAACGCTTTAAACCTGTTGTGCCATTCAATTAAATCATGACA